>NW_027478710.1:0-336133 GCF_051014685.1 Ptiloglossa arizonensis
TTTTCGCCAGTCTGATTCCCGAAACCAATAACTACTATGGGCTAGGGGAAAAGTACACACCCCATTGTAATCGGGCGAGTTTCTGCTTTCAGATGCAACAAGAATTTCTCGAGTTCGTCAATTCGTTCGCGAGATATGGGAGTTTGAAGTTAAGAAATGGTTGAGCAACCATCAAAATATTCGCTGGTCTGATACTCGAAACCAATAAATACAATGGCCTAGGGGAAAAATACACATACCGTTGTAATCCGGCGAGTTTCTACTTTCAGATGAAACAGGAATTTCTCGAGTTCGTCAATCCGTTAGCGAGATATGGGAGTTTGAAGTTAAGGAACGCTTGAGGAGCCATCAAAATTTTCGCAAGTCAGATACTCGAAACCAATAACTACTATGGCCTAGGGGAAAAGTACACACACCATTGTAATCGAGCGAGTTTCTACTTTCAGATGCAACAGGAATTTCTCGACTTCGTCAATCCGTTCGCGAGATATGGGAGTTTGAAGTTAAGGAATGGTTGAGAAACCACCAAAATTTTCGCACCTCTGATTCCCGAAACCAATAACTACAAAGGCCTAGGGGAAAAGTACACATACCGTTGAAATCGGGCGTGTTTCTGCTTTCAGATGCAATAGGAATTTCTCGTGTTCGTCAATCCGTTCGCGAGGTATGTGAGTTTGAAGTTAAGGAATGGTTGAGAAACCAGACATTTTCGTATGTCTGATACTCGAAACCAATAAATACAATGGCCTAGGGGAAAAATACACATACCGTTGTAATCCGGCGAGTTTCTACTTTCAGATGAAACAGGAATTTCTCGAGTTCGTCAATCCGTTCGCGAGATATGGGAGTTTGAAGTTAAGGAACGCTTGAGAAGCCATCAAAATTTTCGCTGATCTGATACTCGAAACAAATAACTGGAATGGCCTAAGGGAAAAGTACACATACCGTTGAAATCGGGCAAGTTTCTGCTTTCCGATGCAGTAGGAATTTCTCGTGTTCGTCAATCCGTTCGCGAGATATGGGAGTTTGAAGTTAAGGAATGGTTGAGGAACCATCAAAATTTTCGCTGGTCTGATACTCGAAACCAATAACTGGAATGGCCTAGGGGAAAAGTACACACACCTTTGTAATGGGGCGAGTTTCTACTTTCAGGTGCAACAGTAATTTCTCGAGTTCGTCAATCCGTTCGCGAGATATGGGAGTTAGAACTTAAGGAATGTTTGAGAAACCATCAAAATTTTCGCACCTCTGATTCCCGAAACCAATAACTACAAAGGCCTAGGGGAAAAGTACACATACCCTTGAAATCGGGCGTGTTTCTGCTTTCAGATGCCATCAGAATTTCTCGTGTTCGTCAATCCGTTCGCGAGATATGGGAGTTTGAATTTAAGGGATGGTTGAGCAACCATCAAAATTTTCGCAAGTCTGATTCCCGAAACCAATAACTACAAAGGCCTAGGGGAAAAATACACATACCGTTGTAATCCGGCGAGTTTCTACTTTCAGATGCAACAGGAATATTTCGAGTTCGTCAATCCGTTCGCGAGATATGGGAGTTTGAAATTAAGGAATGGTTGAGATATCATCAAAATTTTCGCTGGTCTGATACTCGAAACCAATAACTGGAATGGCCTAGGGGAAAAGTACACACACCATTGTAATCGGGCGAGTTTCTACTTTCAGATGCAACAGGAATTTCTCGTGTTCGTCAATCCGTTCGCGAGATATGGGAGTTTGAAGTTAAGGAATGGTTGAGAAACCATCAAAATTTTCGCATGTCTGATACTCGAAACCAATAAATACAATGGCCTAGGGGAAAAATACACATACCGTTGTAATCCGGCGAGTTTCTACTTTCAGATGAAACAGGAATTTCTCGAGTTCGTCAATCCGTTCGCGATATATGGGAGTTTGAAGTTAAGGAACGCTTGAGGAGCCATCAAAATTTTCGCAAGTCAGATACTCGAAACCAATAACTACTATGGCCTAGGGGAAAAATACACATACCGTTGTAATCGGGCGAGTTTCTACTTTCAGATGCAACAGGAATTTCTCGAGTTCGTCAATCCGTTCCCGAGATATGGGAGTTTGAAATTAAGGAATGGTTGAGATATCATCAAAATTTTCGCTGGTCTGATACTCGAAACCAATAACTGGAATGGCCTAGGGGAAAAGTACACACACCATTGTAATCGGGCGAGTTTCTACTTTCAGATGCATCAGGAATTTCTCGAGTTCTCAATCCGTTCGCGAGATATGGGAGTTTGAAGTTAAGGAATGGTTGAGAAACCATCAAAATATTCGCAACTCTGATTCCCGAAACCAATAACTACAAAGGCCTAGGGGAAAAGTGCACGTACCGTTGAAATCGGTCGAGTTTCTGCTTTCACATGCAATAGGAATTTCTCGTGTTCGTCAATCCGTTCGCGAGATATGGGAGTTAGAAGTTGAGGAATGGTTGAGCAACCACCAAAATTATAGCAAGTCTGATACTCGGAACCAATAACTACTATGGCCTAGGGGAAAAGAACACACACCGTTGTAATCGGGCAAGTTTCTACTTTCAGATGCAACAGGAATTTCTCGAGTTCGTCAATCCGTTCGCGAGATATGGGAGTTTGAAGTTAAGGAACGTTTGAGAAACCATCAAAATTTTCGCAAGTCTGATACTCGGAACCAATAACTACAATGGCCTAGGGGAAAAGTACACACACCATTGCAATCGGGCGAGTTTCTGCTTTCAAATGCAATAAGAATTTCTCGAGTTCGTCAATTCGTTCGCGAGATGTGGGAGTTTGAAGTTAAGGAATGGTTGAGCAACCATCAAAATTTTCGCAAGTCTGATTCCCGAAACCAATAACTACGAAGGCCTAGGGGAAAAGTACACGTACCGTTGAAATCGGGCGAGTTTCTGCTTTCACATGCAATAAGAATTTCTCGTGTTCGTCAATCCATTCGCGAGATATGGGAGTTTGAAGTTAAGGAATGGTTGAGTAACCATCAAAATTTTCGCAAGTCTGATTCCCGAAACCAATAACTACTATGGCCTAGGGGAAAAGTACAAACACCATTGTAGTCGGGCGAGTTTCTGCTTTCAGATGCAACCGGAATTTCTCGAGTTCGTCAATCCGTTCGCGAGATATGGGAGTTTGAAGTTAAGGAATGGTTAAGAAACCATCAAAATATTCGCAACTCTGATTCCCGAAACCAATAACTACAAAGGCCTAGGGGAAAAGTGCACGTACCGTTGAAATCGGTCGAGTTTCTGCTTTCACATGCAATAGGAATTTCTCGTGTTCGTCAATCCGTTCGCGAGATATGGGAGTTTGAAGCTAAGCAATGGTTGAGCAACCATCGAAATTATCGCAAGTCTGATACTCGGAACCAATAACTACTATGGCCTAGGGGAAAAGTACACACACCGTTGTAATCGGGCGAGTTTCTACTTTCAGATGCAACAGGAATTTCTCGAGTTCGTCAATCCGTTCGCGAGATATGGGAGTTAGAAGTTGAGGAATGGTTTAGAAACCATCAAAATTTTCGCAAGTCTGATTCCCGAAACCAATAACTACGAAGGCCTAGGGGGAAAATACACATACCGTTGTAATCGGGCGAGTTTCTACTTTCAGATGCAACAGGAATTTCTCGAGTTCGTCAATCCGTTCGCGAGATATGGGAGTTTGAAATTAAGGAATGGTTGAGATATCATCAAAATTTTCGCTGGTCTGATACTCGAAACCAATAACTGGAATGGCCTAGGGGAAAAGTACACACACCATTGTAATCGGGCGAGATTCTACTTTCAGATGCAACAGGAATTTCTCTAGTTCTCAATCCGTTCGCGAGATATGGGAGTTTGAAGTTATGGAACGGTTGAGAATCCATCAAAATTTTCGCAAGTCTGATTCCCGAAACCAATATCTACTATGGCCTAGGGGAAAAGTACACATACCGTTGTAATCGGGCAAGTTCCTACTTTCAGATGCAACAGGAATTTCTCGAGTTCGTCAATCCGTTCGCGAGATATGGGAGTTTGAAGTTAAGGAACGTTTGAGAAACCATCAAAATTTTCGCAAGTCTGATACTCGAAACCAATAACTACTATGGCCTAGGGGAAAAGTACACACACCATTGTAATCGGGCGAGTTTCTACTTTCACATGCAATAAGAATTTCTCGTGTTCGTCAATCCATTCGCGAGATATGGGAGTTTGAAGTTAAGGAATGGTTGAGAAACTATCAAAATTTTCGCAAGTCTGATTCCCGAAACCAATAACTACTATGGCCTAGGGGAAAAGTACACACACCATTGCAATCGTGCAAGTTTCTACTTTCAGATGCAACAGGAATTTCTCGAGTTCTCAATCCGTTCGCGAGATATGGGAGTTTGAAGTTATGGAACGGTTGAGAATCCATCAAAATTTTCGCAAGTCTGATTCCCGAAACCAATAACTACTATGGCCTAGGGGAAAAGTACACATACCGTTGTAATCGGGCGAGTTTCTACTTTCAGATGCAACAGGAATTTCTCGAGTTCGTCAATCCGTTCCCGAGATATGGGAGTTTGAAATTAAGGAGTGGTTGAGATATCATCAAAATTTTCGCTGGTCTGATACTCGAAACCAATAACTGGAATGGCCTAGGGGAAAAGTACACACACCATTGTAATCGGGCGAGTTTCTACTTTCAGATGCAACAGGAATTTCTCGAGTTCTCAATCCGTTCGCGAGATATTGGAGTTTGAAGTTATGGAAAGGTTGAGAATCCATCAAAATTTTCGCAAGTCTGATTCCCGAAACCAATAACTACTATGGCCTAGGGGAAAAGTACACACACCATTGGAATCGGGCGAGTTTCTACTTTCAGATGCAACCGGAATTTCTCGAGTTCGTCAATCCGTTCGCGAGATATGGGAGTTTGAAGTTAAGGAATGGTTGAGAAACCATCAAAATATTCGCAACTCTGATTCCCGAAACCAATAACTACAAAGGCCTAGGGGAAAAGTGCACGTACCGTTGAAATCGGTCGAGTTTCTGCTTTCACATGCAATAGGAATTTCTCGTGTTCGTCAATCCGTTCGCGAGATATGGGAGTTAGAAGTTGAGGAATGGTTGAGCAACCACCAAAATTATCGCAAGTCTGATACTCGGAACCAATAACTACTATGGCCTAGGGGAAAAGTACACACACCGTTGTAATCGGGCAAGTTTCTACTTTCAGATGCAACAGGAATTTCTCGAGTTCGTCAATCCGTTCGCGAGATATGGGAGTTTGAAGTTAAGGAACGTTTGAGAAACCATCAAAATTTTCGCAAGTCTGATACTCGGAACCAATAACTACTATGGCCTAGGGGAAAAGTACACACACCATTGCAATCGGGCGAGTTTCTGCTTTCAGATGCAACAAGAATTTCTCGAGTTCGTCAATTCGTTCGCGAGATATGGGAGTTTGAAGTTAAGGAATGGTTGAGCAACCATCAAAATTTTCGCAAGTCTGATTCCCGAAACCAATAACTACGAAGGCCTAGGGGAAAAGTACACGTACCGTTGAAATCGGGCGAGTTTCTGCTTTCACATGCAATAAGAATTTCTCGTGTTCGTCAATCCATTCGCGAGATATGGGAGTTTGAAGTTAAGGAATGGTTGAGAAACCATCAAAATTTTCCCAAGTCTGATTCCCGAAACCAATAACTACTATGGCCTAGGGGAAAAGTACACATACCGTTGTAATCGGGCGAGTATCTACTTTCAGATGCAACAGGAATTTCTCGAGTTCGTCAATTCGTTCGCGAGATATGGGAGATTGAAATTAAGGATTGGTTGTGAAATCATCAAAATTTTCGCTGGTCTGATACTCGAGACCAATAACTGGAATGGCCTAGGGGAAAAGTACACACACCATTGTAATCGGGCGAGTTTCTACTTTCAGATGCAACAGGAATTTCTCGAGTTCTCAATCCGTTCGCGAGATATTGGAGTTTGAAGTTATGGAAAGGTTGAGAATCCATCAAAATTTTCGCAAGTCTGATTCCCGAAACCAATAACTACTATGGCCTAGGGGAAAAGTACACACACCATTGGAATCGGGCGAGTTTCTACTTTCAGATGCAACCGGAATTTCTCGAGTTCGTCAATCCGTTCGCGAGATATGGGAGTTTGAAGTTAAGGAATGGTTGAGAAACCATCAAAATATTCGCAACTCTGATTCCCGAAACCAATAACTACAAAGGCCTAGGGGAAAAGTGCACGTACCGTTGAAATCGGTCGAGTTTCTGCTTTCACATGCAATAGGAATTTCTCGTGTTCGTCAATCCGTTCGCGAGATATGGGAGTTAGAAGTTGAGGAATGGTTGAGCAACCACCAAAATTATCGCAAGTCTGATACTCGGAACCAATAACTACTATGGCCTAGGGGAAAAGTACACACACCGTTGTAATCGGGCAAGTTTCTACTTTCAGATGCAACAGGAATTTCTCGAGTTCGTCAATCCGTTCGCGAGATATGGGAGTTTGAAGTTAAGGAACGTTTGAGAAACCATCAAAATTTTCGCAAGTCTGATACTCGGAACCAATAACTACTATGGCCTAGGGGAAAAGTACACACACCATTGCAATCGGGCGAGTTTCTGCTTTCAGATGCAACAAGAATTTCTCGAGTTCGTCAATTCGTTCGCGAGATATGGGAGTTTGAAGTTAAGGAATGGTTGAGCAACCATCAAAATTTTCGCAAGTCTGATTCCCGAAACCAATAACTACGAAGGCCTAGGGGAAAAGTACACGTACCGTTGAAATCGGGCGAGTTTCTGCTTTCACATGCAATAAGAATTTCTCGTGTTCGTCAATCCATTCGCGAGATATGGGAGTTTGAAGTTAAGGAATGGTTGAGAAACCATCAAAATTTTCGCAAGTCTGATTCCCGAAACCAATAACTACTATGGCCTAGGGGAAAAGTACACACACCATTGTAATCGGGCGGGTTTCTGCTTTCAGATGCAACAAGAATTTCTCGAGTTCGTCAATTCGTTCGCGAGATATGGGAGTTTGAAGTTAAGGAATGGTTGAACAACCATCAAAATTTTCGCAAGTCTGATTCCCGAAACCAATAACTACGAAGGCCTAGGGGAAAAATACACATACCGTTGTAATCGGGCGAGTATCTACTTTCAGATGCAACAGGAATTTCTCGAGTTCGTCAATTCGTTCGCGAGATATCGGAGACTGAAATTAAGGAATGGTTGAGAAATCATCAAAATTTTCGCTGGTCTGATACTCGAGACCAATAACTGGAATGGCCTAGGGGAAAAGTACACACACCATTGTAATCGGGCGAGTTTCTACTTTCAGATGCAACAGGAATTTCTCGATTTCTCAATCCGTTCGCGAGATATGGGAGTTTGAAGTTATGGAACGGTTGAGAATCCATTAAAATTTTCGCAAGTCTGATTCCCGAAACCAGTAACTACTATGGCCTAGGGGAAAAGTACACACACCATTGTAATCGGGCGAGTTTCTACTTTCAGATGCAACAGGAATTTCTCGAGTTCGTCAAACCGTTCGCGAGATATGGGAGTTTGAAGTTAAGGAATGGTTGAGAAACCATCAAAATATTCGCAACTCTGATTCCCGAAACCAATAACTACAAAGGCCCAGGGGAAAAGTACACGTACCGTTGAAATCGGGCGAGTTTCTGCTTTCACATGCAATAGGAATTTCTCGTGTTCGTCAATCCGTTCGCGAGATATGGGAGTTTGAAGTTAAGGAACGTTTGAGAAACCATCAAAATTTTCGCAAGTCTGATACTCGAAACCAATAACTACTATGGCCTAGGGCAAAAATACACATTCCGTTGTAATCGGGCGAGTCTCTGCTTTCAGATGCAATAGGAACTTCTCGAATTCGTCAATCCGTTCGCGAGATATGGGAGTTTGAAGTTAAGGAATGGTTGAGAAACCGTCAAAATTTTCGCAACTCTGATTCCCGAAACCAATAACTACTATGGCCTAGGGGAAAAGTACACATACCGTTGTAATCGGGCAAGTTTCTACTTTCAGATGCAACAGGAACTTCTCGAGTTCGTCAATCCGTTCGCGAGATATGGGAGTTTGAAGTTAAGGAATGGTTGAGAAACCATCAAAATTTTCGCAAGTCTGATTCCCGAAACCAATAACTACTATGGCCTAGGGGAAAAGTACACACACCATTGCAATCGGGCGAGTTTCTGCTTTCAGATGCAACAAGAATTTCTCGAGTTCGTCAATTCGTTCGCGAGATATGGGAGTTTGAAGTTAAGGAATGGTTGAGCAACCAACAAAATTTTCGCAAGTCTGATTCCCGAAACCAATAACTACGAAGGCCTAGGGGAAAAATACACATACCGTTGTAATCGGGCGAGTTTCTACTTTCAGATGCAACAGGAATTTCTCGAGTTCGTCAATCCGTTCCCGAGATATGGGAGTTTGAAATTAAGGAATGGTTGAGATATCATTAAAATTTTCGCTGGTCTGATACTCGAAACCAATAACTGGAATGGCCTAGGGGAGAAGTACACACACCATTGTAATCGGGCGAGTTTCTACTTTCAGATGCAACAGGAATTTCTCGAGTTCTCAATCCGTTCGCGAGATTTGGGAGTTTGAAGTTATGGAACGGTTGAGAATCCATCAAAATTTTCGCAAGTCTGATTCCCGAAACCAATAACTACTATGGCCTAGGGGAAAAGTACACACACCATTGGAATCGGGCGAGTTTCTACTTTCAGATGCAACCGGAATTTCTCGAGTTCGTCAATCCGTTCGCGAGATATGGGAGTTTGAAGTTAAGGAATGGTTGAGAAACGATCAAAATATTCGCAACTCTGATTCCCGAAACCAATAACTACAAAGGCCTAGGGGAAAAGTGCACGTACCGTTGAAATCGGTCGAGTTTCTGCTTTCACATGCAATAGGAATTTCTCGTGTTCGTCAATCCGTTCGCGAGATATGGGAGTTAGAAGTTGAGGAATGGTTGAGCAACCACCAAAATTATCGCAAGTCTGATACTCGGAACCAATAACTACTATGGCCTAGGGGAAAAGTACACACACCGTTGTAATCGGGCAAGTTTCTACTTTCAGATGCAACAGGAATTTCTCGAGTTGGTCAATCCGTTCGCGAGATATGGGAGTTTGATGTTAAGGAACGTTTGAGAAACCATCAAAATTTTCGCAAGTCTGATACTCGGAACCAATAACTACTATGGCCTAGGGGAAAAGTACACACACCATTGCAATCGGGCGAGTTTCTGCTTTCAGATGCAACAAGAATTTCTCGAGTTCGTCAATTCGTTCGCGAGATATGGGAGTTTGAAATTAAGGAATGGTTGAGCAACCATCAAAATTTTCGCAAGTCTGATTCCCGAAACCAATAACTACGAAGGCCTAGGGGAAAAGTACACGTACCGTTGAAATCGGGCGAGTTTCTGCTTTCACATGCAATAAGAATTTCTCGTGTTCGTCAATCCATTCGCGAGATATGGGAGTTTGAAGTTAAGGAATGGTTGAGAAACCATCAAAATTTTCGCAAGTCTGATTCCCGAAACCAATAACTACTATGGCCTAGGGGAAAAGTACACACACCATTGTAATCGTGCGAGTTTCTGCTTTCAGATGCAACAAGAATTTCTCGAGTTCGTCAATTCGTTCGCGAGATATGGGAGTTTGAAGTTAAGGAATGGTTGAACAACCATCAAAATTTTCGCAAGTCTGATTCCCGAAACCAATAACTACGAAGGCCTAGGGGAAAAATACACATACCGTTGTAATCGGGCGAGTATCTACTTTCAGATGCAACAGGAATTTCTCGAGTTCGTCAATTCGTTCGCGAGATATGGGAGATTGAAATTAAGGAATGGTTGAGAAATCATCAAAATTTTCGCTGGTCTGATACTCGAGACCAATAACTGGAATGGCCTAGGGGAAAAGTACACACACCATTGTAATCGGGCGAGTTTCTACTTTCAGATGCAACAGGAATTTCTCGATTTCTCAATCCGTTCGCGAGATATGGGAGTTTGAAGTTATGGAACGGTTGAGAATCCATCAAAATTTTCGCAAGTCTGATTCCCGAAACCAATAACTACTATGGCCTAGGGGAAAAGTACACACACCATTGTAATCGGGCGAGTTTCTACTTTCAGATGCAACAGGAATTTCTCGAGTTCGTCAAACCGTTCGCGAGATATGGGAGTTTGAAGTTAAGGAATGGTTGAGAAACCATCAAAATATTCGCAACTCTGATTCCCGAAACCAATAACTACAAAGGCCCAGGGGAAAAGTACACGTACCGTTGAAATCGGGCGAGTTTCTGCTTTCACATGCAATAGGAATTTCTCGTGTTCGTCAATCCGTTCGCGAGATATGGGAGTTTGAAGTTAAGGAACGTTTGAGAAACCATCAAAATTTTCGCAAGTCTGATACTCGAAACCAATAACTACTATGGCCTAGGGCAAAAATACAAATTCCGTTGTAATCGGGCGAGTCTCTGCTTTCAGATGCAACAGGAACTTCTCGAATTCGTCAATCCGTTCGCGAGATATGGGAGTTTGAAGTTAAGGAATGGTTGAGAAACCGTCAAAATTTTCGCAACTCTGATTCCCGAAACCAATAACTACTATGGCCTAGGGGAAAAGTACACATACCGTTGTAATCGGGCAAGTTTCTACTTTCAGATGCAACAGGAACTTCTCGAGTTCGTCAATCCGTTCGCGAGATATGGGAGTTTGAAGTTAAGGAATGGTTGAGAAACCATCAAAATTTTCGCAAGTCTGATTCCCGAAACCAATAACTACTATGGCCTAGGGGAAAAGTACACACACCATTGCAATCGGGCGAGTTTCTGCTTTCAGATGCAACAAGAATTTCTCGAGTTCGTCAATTCGTTCGCGAGATATGGGAGTTTGAAGTTAAGGAATGGTTGAGCAACCAACAAAATTTTCGCAAGTCTGATTCCCGAAACCAATAACTACGAAGGCCTAGGGGAAAAATACACATACCGTTGTAATCGGGCGAGTTTCTACTTTCAGATGCAACAGGAATTTCTCGAGTTCGTCAATCCGTTCCCGAGATATGGGAGTTTGAAATTAAGGAATGGTTGAGATATCATCAAAATTTTCGCTGGTCTGATACTCGAAACCAATAACTGGAATGGCCTAGGGGAAAAGTACACACACCATTGTAATCGGGCGAGTTTCTACTTTCAGATGCAACAGGAATTTCTCGAGTTCTCAATCCGTTCGCGAGATATGGGCGTTTGAAGTTATGGAACGGTTGAGAATCCATCAAAATTTTGGCAAGTCTGATTCCCGAAACCAATAACTACTATGGCCTAGGGGAAAAGTACACACACCATTGGAATCGGGCGAGTTTCTACTTTCAGATGCAACCGGAATTTCTCGAGTTCGTCAATCCGTTCGCGAGATATGGGAGTTTGAAGTTAAGGAATGGTTGAGAAACCATCAAAATATTCGCAACTCTGATTCCCGAAACCAATAACTACAAAGGCCTAGGGGAAAAGTGCACGTACCGTTGAAATCGGTCGAGTTTCTGCTTTCACATGCAATAGGAATTTCTCGTGTTCGTCAATCCGTTCGCGAGATATGGGAGTTAGAAGTTGAGGAATGGTTGAGCAACCACCAAAATTATCGCAAGTCTGATACTCGGAACCAATAACTACTATGGCCTACGGGAAAAGTACACACACCATTGCAATCGGGCGAGTTTCTGCTTTCAGATGCAACAAGAATTTCTCGAGTTCGTCAATTCGTTCGCGAGATATGGGAGTTTGAAATTAAGGAATGGTTGAGCAACCATCAAAATTTTCGCAAGTCTGATTCCCGAAACCAATAACTACGAAGGCCTAGGGGAAAAGTACACGTACCGTTGAAATCGGGCGAGTTTCTGCTTTCACATGCAATAAGAATTTCTCGTGTTCGTCAATCCATTCGCGAGATATGGGAGTTTGAAGTTAAGGAATGGTTGAGAAACCATCAAAATTTTCGCAAGTCTGATTCCCGAAACCAATAACTACTATGGCCTAGGGGAAAAGTACACACACCATTGTAATCGGGCGAGTTTCTGCTTTCAGATGCAACAAGAATTTCTCGAGTTCGTCAATTCGTTCGCGAGATATGGGAGTTTGAAGTTAAGGAATGGTTGAACAACCATCAAAATTTTCGCAAGTCTGATTCCCGAAACCAATAACTACGAAGGCCTAGGGGAAAAATACACATACCGTTGTAATCGGGCGAGTATCTACTTTCAGATGCAACAGGAATTTCTCGAGTTCGTCAATTCGTTCGCGAGATATGGGAGATTGAAATTAAGGAATGGTTGAGAAATCATCAAAATTTTCGCTGGTCTGATACTCGAGACCAATAACTGGAATGGCCTAGGGGAAAAGTACACACACCATTGTAATCGGGCGAGTTTCTACTTTCAGATGCAACAGGAATTTCTCGATTTCTCAATCTGTTCGCGAGATATGGGAGTTTGAAGTTTTGGAACGGTTGAGAATCCATCAAAATTTTCGCAAGTCTGATTCCCGAAACCAATAACTACTATGGCCTAGGGGAAAAGTACACACACCATTGGAATCGGGCGAGTTTCTACTTTCAGATGCAACAGGAATTTCTCGAGTTCGTCAAACCGTTCGCGAGATATGGGAGTTTGAAGTTAAGGAATGGTTGAGAAACCATCAAAATATTCGCAACTCTGATTCCCGAAACCAATAACTACAAAGGCCCAGGGGAAAAGTACACGTACCGTTGAAATCGGGCGAATTTCTGCTTTCACATGCAATAGGAATTTCTCGTGTTCGTCAATCCGTTCGCGAGATATGGGAGTTTGAAGTTAAGGAACGTTTGAGAAACCATCAAAATTTTCGCAAGTCTGATACTCGAAACCAATAACTACTATGGCCTAGGGCAAAAATACACATTCCGTTGTAATCGGGCGAGTCTCTGCTTTCAGATGCAACAGGAACTTCTCGAATTCGTCAATCCGTTCGCGAGATATGGGAGTTTGAAGTTAAGGAATGGTTGAGAAACCGTCAAAATTTTCGCAACTCTGATTCCCGAAACCAATAACTACGAAGGCATAGTGGAAAAGTACAGGTACCGTTGAAATCGGGCGAGTTTCTGCTTTCACATGCAATAAGAATTTCTCGAGTTCGTCAATCCGTTCGCGAGATATGTAAGTGTGAAGTTAAGGAATGGTTGAGAAACCATCAAAATTTTCGCAAGTCTGATACTCGAAACCAATAACTACTATGGCCTAGGGCAAAAATACACATTCCGTTGTAATCGGACGAGTCTCTGCTTTCAGATGCAACAGGAACTTCTCGAATTCGTCAATCCGTTCGCGAGATATGGGAGTTTGAAGTTAAGGAATGGTTGAGAAACCGTCAAAATTTTCGCAACTCTGATTCCCGAAACCAATAACTACTATGGCCTAGGGGAAAAGTACACATACCGTTGTAATCGGGCAAGTTTCTACTTTCAGATGCAGCAGGAACTTCTCGAGTTCGTCAATCCGTTCGCGAGATATGGGAGTTTGAAGTTAAGGAATGGTTGAGAAACCATCAAAATTTTCGCAAGTCTGATTCCCGAAACCAATAACTACTATGGCCTAGGGGAAAAGTACACACACCATTGCAATCGGGCGAGTTTCTGCTTTCAGATGCAACAAGAATTTCTCGAGTTCGTCAATTCGTTCGCGAGATATGGGAGTTTGAAGTTAAGGAATGGTTGAGCAACCAACAAAATTTTCGCAAGTCTGATTCCCGAAACCAATAACTACGAAGGCCTAGGGGAAAAATACACATACCGTTGTAATCGGGCGAGTTTCTACTTTCAGATGCAACAGGAATTTCTCGAGTTCGTCAATCCGTTCCCGAGATATGGGAGTTTGAAATTAAGGAATGGTTGAGATATCATCAAAATTTTCGCTGGTCTGATACTCGAAACCAATAACTACGAAGGCCTAGGGGAAAAATACACATACCGTTGTAATCGGGCGAGTATCTACTTTCAGATGCAACAGGAATTTCTCGAGTTCGTCAATTCGTTCGCGAGATATGGGAGATTGAAATTAAGGAATGGTTGAGAAATCATCAAAATTTTCGCTGGTCTGATACTCGAGACCAATAACTGGAATGGCCTAGGGGAAAAGTACACACACCATTGTAATCGGGCGAGTTTCTACTTTCAGATGCAACAGGAATTTCTCGATTTCTCAATCTGTTCGCGAGATATGGGAGTTTGAAGTTTTGGAACGGTTGAGAATCCATCAAAATTTTCGCAAGTCTGATTCCCGAAACCAATAACTACTATGGCCTAGGGGAAAAGTACACACACCATTGGAATCGGGCGAGTTTCTACTTTCAGATGCAACAGGAATTTCTCGAGTTCGTCAAACCGTTCGCGAGATATGGGAGTTTGAAGTTAAGGAATGGTTGAGAAACCATCAAAATATTCGCAACTCTGATTCCCGAAACCAATAACTACAAAGGCCCAGGGGAAAAGTACACGTACCGTTGAAATCGGGCGAATTTCTGCTTTCACATGCAATAGGAATTTCTCGTGTTCGTCAATCCGTTCGCGAGATATGGGAGTTTGAAGTTAAGGAACGTTTGAGAAACCATCAAAATTTTCGCAAGTCTGATACTCGAAACCAATAACTACTATGGCCTAGGGCAAAAATACACATTCCGTTGTAATCGGGCGAGTCTCTGCTTTCAGATGCAACAGGAACTTCTCGAATTCGTCAATCCGTTCGCGAGATATGGGAGTTTGAAGTTAAGGAATGGTTGAGAAACCGTCAAAATTTTCGCAACTCTGATTCCCGAAACCAATAACTACGAAGGCATAGTGGAAAAGTACAGGTACCGTTGAAATCGGGCGAGTTTCTGCTTTCACATGCAATAAGAATTTCTCGAGTTCGTCAATCCGTTCGCGAGATATGTAAGTGTGAAGTTAAGGAATGGTTGAGAAACCATCAAAATTTTCGCAAGTCTGATACTCGAAACCAATAACTACTATGGCCTAGGGCAAAAATACACATTCCGTTGTAATCGGACGAGTCTCTGCTTTCAGATGCAACAGGAACTTCTCGAATTCGTCAATCCGTTCGCGAGATATGGGAGTTTGAAGTTAAGGAATGGTTGAGAAACCGTCAAAATTTTCGCAACTCTGATTCCCGAAACCAATAACTACTATGGCCTAGGGGAAAAGTACACATACCGTTGTAATCGGGCAAGTTTCTACTTTCAGATGCAGCAGGAACTTCTCGAGTTCGTCAATCCGTTCGCGAGATATGGGAGTTTGAAGTTAAGGAATGGTTGAGAAACCATCAAAATTTTCGCAAGTCTGATTCCCGAAACCAATAACTACTATGGCCTAGGGGAAAAGTACACACACCATTGCAATCGGGCGAGTTTCTGCTTTCAGATGCAACAAGAATTTCTCGAGTTCGTCAATTCGTTCGCGAGATATGGGAGTTTGAAGTTAAGGAATGGTTGAGCAACCAACAAAATTTTCGCAAGTCTGATTCCCGAAACCAATAACTACGAAGGCCTAGGGGAAAAATACACATACCGTTGTAATCGGGCGAGTTTCTACTTTCAGATGCAACAGGAATTTCTCGAGTTCGTCAATCCGTTCCCGAGATATGGGAGTTTGAAATTAAGGAATGGTTGAGATATCATCAAAATTTTCGCTGGTCTGATACTCGAAACCAATAACTGGAATGGCCTAGGGGAAAAGTACACACACCATTGTAATCGGGCGAGTTTCTACATTCAGATGCAACAGGAATTTCTCGAGTTCTCAATCCGTTCGCGAGATATGGGAGTTTGAAGTTATGGAACGGTTGAGAATCCATCAAAATTTTCGCAAGTCTGATTCCCGAAACCAATAACTACTATGGCCTAGGGGAAAAGTACACACACCATTGGAATCGGGCGAGTTTCTACTTTCAGATGCAACCGGAATTTCTCGAGTTCGTCAATCCGTTCGCGAGATATGGGAGTTTGAAGTTAAGGAATGGTTGAGAAACCATCAAAATATTCGCAACTCTGATTCCCGAAACCAATAACTACAAAGGCCTAGGGGAAAAGTGCACGTACCGTTGAAATCGGTCGAGTTTCTGCTTTCACATGCAATAGGAATTTCTCGTGTTCGTCAATCCGTTCGCGAGATATGGGAGTTAGAAGTTGAGGAATGGTTGAGCAACCACCAAAATTATCGCAAGTCTGATACTCGGAACCAATAACTACTATGGCCTAGGGGAAAAGTACACACACCGTTGTAATCGGGCAAGTTTCTACTTTCAGATGCAACAGGAATTTCTCGAGTTCGTCAATCCGTTCGCGAGATATGGGAGTTTGAATTTAAGGAACGTTTGAGAAACCATCAAAATTTTCGCAAGTCTGATACTCGGAACCAATAACTACTATGGCCTAGGGGAAAAGTACACACACCATTGCAATCGGGCGAGTTTCTGCTTTCAGATGCAACAAGAATTTCTCGAGTTCGTCAATTCGTTCGCGAGATATGGGAGTTTGAAGTTAAGGAATGGTTGAGCAACCATCAAAATTTTCGCAAGTCTGATTCCCGAAACCAATAACTACGAAGGCCTAGGGGAATAGTACACGTACCGTTGAAATCGGGCGAGTTTCTGCTTTCACATGCAATAAGAATTTCTCGTGTTCGTCAATCCATTCGCGAGATATGGGAGTTTGAAGTTAAGGAATGGTTGAGAAACCATCAAAATTTTCGCAAGTCTGATTCCCGAAACCAATAACTACTATGGCCTAGGGGAAAAGTACACACACCATTGTAATCGGGCGAGTTTCTGCTTTCAGATGCAACAAGAATTTCTCGAGTTCGTCAATTCGTTCGCGAGATATGGGAGTTTGAAGTTAAGGAATGGTTGAACAACCATCAAAATTTTCGCAAGTCTGATTCCCGAAACCAATAACTACGAATGCCTAGGGGAAAAATACACATACCGTTGTAATCGGGCGAGTATCTACTTTCAGATGCAACAGGAATTTCTCGAGTTCGTCAATTCGTTCGCGAGATATGGGAGATTGAAATTAAGGAATGGTTGAGAAATCATCAAAATTTTCGCAGGTCTGATACTCGAGACCAATAACTGGAATGGCCTAGGGGAAAAGTACACACACCATTGTAATCGGGCGAGTTTCTACTTTCAGATGCAACAGGAATTTCTCGATTTCTCAATCCGTTCGCGAGATATGGGAGTTTGAAGTTATGGAACGGTTGAGAATCCATCAAAATTTTCGCAAGTCTGATTCCCGAAATCAATAACTACTATGGCCTAGGGGAAAAGTACACACACCATTGTAATCGGGCGAGTTTCTACTTTCAGATGCAACAGGAATTTCTCGAGTTCGTCAAATCGTTCGCGAGATATGGGAGTTTGAAGTTAAGGAATGGTTGAGAAACCATCAAAATATTCGCAACTCTGATTCCCGAAACCAATAACTACAAAGGCCCAGGGGAAAAGTACACGTACCGTTGAAATCGGGCGAGTTTCTGCTTTCACATGCAATAGGAATTTCTCGTGTTCGTCAATCCGTTCGCGAGATATGGGAGTTTGAAGTTAAGGAACGTTTGAGAAACCATCAAAATTTTCGCAAGTCTGATACTCGAAACCAATAACTACTATGGCCTAGGGCAAAAATACACATTCCGTTGTAATCGGGCGAGTCTCTGCTTTCAGATGCAACAGGAACTTCTCGAATTCGTCAATCCGTTCGCGAGATATGGGAGTTTGAAGTTAAGGAATGGTTGAGAAACCGTCAAAATTTTCGCAACTCTGATTCCCGAAACCAATAACTACTATGGCCTAGGGGAAAAGTACACATACCGTTGTAATCGGGCAAGTTTCTACTTTCAGATGCAACAGGAACTTCTCGAGTTCGTCAATCCGTTCGCGAGATATGGGAGTTTGAAGTTAAGGAATGGTTGAGAAACCATCAAAATTTTCGCAAGTCTGATTCCCGAAACCAATAACTACTATGGCCTAGGGGAAAAGTGCACACACCATTGCAATCGGGCGAGTTTCTGCTTTCAGATGCAACAAGAATTTCTCGAGTTCGTCAATTCGTTCGCGAGATATGGGAGTTTGAAGTTAAGGAATGGTTGAGCAACCAACAAAATTTTCGCAAGTCTGATTCCCGAAACCAATAACTACGAAGGCCTAGGGGAAAAATACACATACCGTTGTAATCGGGCGAGTTTCTACTTTCAGATGCAACAGGAATTTCTCGAGTTCGTCAATCCGTTCCCGAGATATGGGAGTTTGAAATTAAGGAATGTTTGAGATATCATCAAAATTTTCGCTGGTCTGATACTCGAAACCAATAACTGGAATGGCCTAGGGGAAAAGTACACACACCATTGTAATCGGGCGAGTTTCTACTTTCAGATGCAACAGGAATTTCTCGAGTTCTCAATCCGTTCGCGAGATATGGGAGTTTGAAGTTATGGAACGGTTGAGAATCCATCAAAATTTTCGCAAGTCTGATTCCCGAAACCAATAACTACTATGGCCTAGGGGAAAAGTACACACACCATTGGAATCGGGCGAGTTTCTACTTTCAGATGCAACCGGAATTTCTCGAGTTCGTCAATCCGTTCGCGAGATATGGGAGTTTGAAGTTAAGGAATGGTTGAACAACCATCAAAATTTTCGCAAGTCTGATTCCCGAAACCAATAACTACGAAGGCCTAGGGGAAAAGTACACACACCATTGTAATCGGGCGAGTTTCTGCTTTCAGATGCAACAAGAATTTCTCGTGTTCGTCAATCCGTTCGCGAGATATGGGAGTTAGAAGTTGAGGAATGGTTGAGCAACCACCAAAATTATCGCAAGTCTGATACTCGGAACCAATAACTACTATGGCCTAGGGGAAAAGTACACACACCGTTGTAATCGGGCAAGTTTCTACTTTCAGATGCAACAGGAATTTCTCGAGTTCGTCAATCCGTTCGCGAGATATGGGAGTTTGAAGTTAAGGAACGTTTGAGAAACCATCAAAATTTTCGCAAGTCTGATACTCGGAACCAATAACTACTATGGCCTAGGGGAAAAGTACACACACCATTGCAATCGGGCGAGTTTCTGCTTTCAGATGCAACAAGAATTTCTCGAGTTCGTCAATTCGTTCGCGAGATATGGGAGTTTGAAGTTAAGGAATGGTTGAGCAACCATCAAAATTTTCGCAAGTCTGATTCCCGAAACCAATAACTACGAAGGCCTAGGGGAAAAGTACACGTACCGTTGAAATCGGGCGAGTTTCTGCTTTCACATGCAATAAGAATTTCTCGTGTTCGTCAATCCATTCGCGAGATATGGGAGTTTGAAGTTAAGGAATGGTTGAGAAACCATCAAAATTTTCGCAAGTCTGATTCCCGAAACCAATAACTACTATGGCCTAGGGGAAAAGTACACACACCATTGTAATCGGGCGAGTTTCTGCTTTCAGATGCAACAAGAATTTCTCGAGTTCGTCAATTCGTTCGCGAGATATGGGAGTTTGAAGTTAAGGAATGGTTGAACAACCATCAAAATTTTCGCAAGTCTGATTCCCGAAACCAATAACTACGAAGGCCTAGGGGAAAAATACACATACCGTTGTAATCGGGCGAGTATCTACTTTCAGATGCAACAGGAATTTCTCGAGTTCGTCAATTCGTTCGCGAGATATGGGAGATTGAAATTAAGGAATGGTTGAGAAATCATCAAAACTTTCGCTGGTCTGATACTCGAGACCAATAACTGGAATGGCCTAGGGGAAAAGTACACACACCATTGTAATCGGGCGAGTTTCTACTTTCAGATGCAACAGGAATTTCTCGATTTCTCAATCCGTTCGCGAGATATGGGAGTTTGAAGTTATGGAACGGTTGAGAATCCATCAAAATTTTCGCAAGTCTGATTCCCGAAACCAATAACTACTATGGCCTAGGGGAAAAGTACACACACCATTGGAATCGGGCGAGTTTCTACTTTCAGATGCAACCGGAATTTCTCGAGTTCGTCAATCCGTTCGCGAGATATGGGAGTTTGAAGTTAAGGAATGGTTGAACAACCATCAAAATTTTCGCAAGTCTGATTCCCGAAACCAATAACTACGAAGGCCTAGGGGAAAAGTACACACACCATTGTAATCGGGCGAGTTTCTGCTTTCAGATGCAACAAGAATTTCTCGTGTTCGTCAATCCGTTCGCGAGATATGGGAGTTAGAAGTTGAGGAATGGTTGAGCAACCACCAAAATTATCGCAAGTCTGATACTCGGAACCAATAACTACTATGGCCTAGGGGAAAAGTACACACACCGTTGTAATCGGGCAAGTTTCTACTTTCAGATGCAACAGGAATTTCTCGAGTTCGTCAATCCGTTCGCGAGATATGGGAGTTTGAAGTTAAGGAACGTTTGAGAAACCATCAAAATTTTCGCAAGTCTGATACTCGGAACCAATAACTACTATGGCCTAGGGGAAAAGTACACACACCATTGCAATCGGGCGAGTTTCTGCTTTCAGATGCAACAAGAATTTCTCGAGTTCGTCAATTCGTTCGCGAGATATGGGAGTTTGAAGTTAAGGAATGGTTGAGCAACCATCAAAATTTTCGCAAGTCTGATTCCCGAAACCAATAACTACGAAGGCCTAGGGGAAAAGTACACGTACCGTTGAAATCGGGCGAGTTTCTGCTTTCACATGCAATAAGAATTTCTCGTGTTCGTCAATCCATTCGCGAGATATGGGAGTTTGAAGTTAAGGAATGGTTGAGAAACCATCAAAATTTTCGCAAGTCTGATTCCCGAAACCAATAACTACTATGGCCTAGGGGAAAAGTACACACACCATTGTAATCGGGCGAGTTTCTGCTTTCAGATGCAACAAGAATTTCTCGAGTTCGTCAATTCGTTCGCGAGATATGGGAGTTTGAAGTTAAGGAATGGTTGAACAACCATCAAAATTTTCGCAAGTCTGATTCCCGAAACCAATAACTACGAAGGCCTAGGGGAAAAATACACATACCGTTGTAATCGGGCGAGTATCTACTTTCAGATGCAACAGGAATTTCTCGAGTTCGTCAATTCGTTCGCGAGATATGGGAGATTGAAATTAAGGAATGGTTGAGAAATCATCAAAATTTTCGCTGGTCTGATACTCGAGACCAATAACTGGAATGGCCTAGGGGAAAAGTACACACACCATTGTAATCGGGCGAGTTTCTACTTTCAGATGCAACAGGAATTTCTCGATTTCTCAATCCGTTCGCGAGATATGGGAGTTTGAAGTTATGGAACGGTTGAGAATCCATCAAAATTTTCGCAAGTCTGATTCCCGAAACCAATAACTACTATGGCCTAGGGGAAAAGTAGACACACCATTGTAATCGGGCGAGTTTCTACTTTCAGATGCAACAGGAATTTCTCGAGTTCGTCAAACCGTTCGCGAGATATGGGAGTTTGAAGTTAAGGAATGGTTGAGAAACCATCAAAATATTCGCAACTCTGATTCCCGAAACCAATAACTACAAAGGCCCAGGGGAAAAGTACACGTACCGTTGAAATCGGGCGAATTTCTGCTTTCACATGCAATAGGAATTTCTCGTGTTCGTCAATCCGTTCGCGAGATATGGGAGTTTGAAGTTAAGGAACGTTTGAGAAACCATCAAAATTTTCGCAAGTCTGATACTCGAAACCAATAACTACTATGGCCTAGGGCAAAAATACACATTCCGTTGTAATCGGGCGAGTCTCTGCTTTCAGATGCAACAGGAACTTCTCGAATTCGTCAATCCGTTCGCGAGATATGGGAGTTTGAAGTTAAGGAATGGTTGAGAAACCGTCAAAATTTTCGCAACTCTGATTCCCGAAACCAATAACTACGAAGGCCTAGTGGAAAAGTACAGGTACCGTTGAAATCGGGCGAGTTTCTGCTTTCACATGCAATAAGAATTTCTCGAGTTCGTCAATCCGTTCGCGAGATATGTAAGTGTGAAGTTAAGGAATGGTTGAGAAACCGTCAAAATTTTCGCAAGTCTGATACTCGAAACCAATAACTACTATGGCCTAGGGCAAAAATACACATTCCGTTGTAATCGGGCGAGTCTCTGCTTTCAGATGCAACAGGAACTTCTCGAATTCGTCAATCCGTTCGCGAGATATGGGAGTTTGAAGTTAAGGAATGGTTGAGAAACCGTCAAAATTTTCGCAACTCTGATTCCCGAAACCAATAACTACTATGGCCTAGGGGAAAAGTACACATACCGTTGTAATCGGGCAAGTTTCTACTTTCAGATGCAACAGGAACTTCTCGAGTTCGTCAATCCGTTCGCGAGATATGGGAGTTTGAAGTTAAGGAATGGTTGAGAAACCATCAAAATTTTCGCAAGTCTGATTCCCGAAACCAATAACTACTATGGCCTAGGGGAAAAGTACACACACCATTGCAATCGGGCGAGTTTCTGCTTTCAGATGCAACAAGAATTTCTCGAGTTCGTCAATTCGTTCGCGAGATATGGGAGTTTGAAGTTAAGGAATGGTTGAGCAACCAACATAATTTTCGCAAGTCTGATTCCCGAAACCAATAACTACGAAGGCCTAGGGGAAAAATACACATACCGTTGTAATCGGGCGAGTTTCTACTTTCAGATGCAACAGGAATTTCTCGAGTTCGTCAATCCGTTCCCGAGATATGGGAGTTTGAAATTAAGGAATGGTTGAGATATCATCAAAATTTTCGCTGGTCTGATACTCGAAACCAATAACTGGAATGGCCTAGGGGAAAAGTACACACACCATTGTAATCGGGCGAGTTTCTACTTTCAGATGCAACAGGAATTTCTCGAGTTCTCAATCCGTTCGCGAGATATGGGAGTTTGAAGTTATGGAACGGTTGAGAATCCATCAAAATTTTCGCAAGTCTGATTCCCGAAACCAATAACTACTATGGCCTAGGGGAAAAGTACACACACCATTGGAATCGGGCGAGTTTCTACTTTCAGATGCAACCGGAATTTCTCGAGTTCGTCAATCCGTTCGCGAGATATGGGAGTTTGAAGTTAAGGAATGGTTGAGAAACCATCAAAATATTCGCAACTCTGATTCCCGAAACCAATAACTACAAAGGCCTAGGGGAAAAGTGCACGTACCGTTGAAATCGGTCGAGTTTCTGCTTTCACATGCAATAAGAATTTCTCGTGTTCGTCAATCCATTCGCGAGATATGGGAGTTTGAAGTTAAGGAATGGTTGAGAAACCATCAAAATTTTCGCAAGTCTGATTCCCGAAACCAATAACTACTATGGCCTAGGGGAAAAGTACACACACCATTGTAATCGGGCGAGTTTCTGCTTTCAGATGCAACAAGAATTTCTCGAGTTCGTCAATTCGTTCGCGAGATATGGGAGTTTGAAGTTAAGGAATGGTTGAACATCCATCAAAATTTTCGCAAGTCTGATTCCCGAAACCAATAACTACGAATGCCTAGGGGAAAAATACACATACCGTTGTAATCGGGCGAGTATCTACTTTCAGATGCAACAGGAATTTCTCGAGTTCGTCAATCCGTTCGCGAGATATGGGAGTTTGAAGTTATGGAACGGTTGAGAATCCATCAAAATTTTCGCAAGTCTGATTCCCGAAACCAATAACTACTATGGCCTAGGGGAAAAGTACACACACCATTGTAATCGGGCGAGTTTCTACTTTCAGATGCAACAGGAATTTCTCGAGTTCGTCAAATCGTTCGCGAGATATGGGAGTTTGAAGTTAAGGAATGGTTGAGAAACCATCAAAATATTCGCAACTCTGATTCCCGAAACCAATAACTACAAAGGCCCAGGGGAAAAGTACACGTACCGTTGAAATCGGGCGAGTTTCTGCTTTCACATGCAATAGGAATTTCTCGTGTTCGTCAATCCGTTCGCGAGATATGGGAGTTTGAAGTTAAGGAACGTTTGAGAAACCATCAAAATTTTCGCAAGTCTGATACTCGAAACCAATAACTACTATGGCCTAGGGCAAAAATACACATTCCGTTGTAATCGGGCGAGTCTCTGCTTTCAGATGCAACAGGAACTTCTCGAATTCGTCAATCCGTTCGCGAGATATGGGAGTTTGAAGTTAAGGAATGGTTGAGAAACCGTCAAAATTTTCGCAACTCTGATTCCCGAAACCAATAACTACTATGGCCTAGGGGAAAAGTACACATACCGTTGTAATCGGGCAAGTTTCTACTTTCAGATGCAACAGGAACTTCTCGAGTTCGTCAATCCGTTCGCGAGATATGGGAGTTTGAAGTTAAGGAATGGTTGAGAAACCAACAAAATTTTCGCAAGTCTGATTCCCGAAACCAATAACTACTATGGCCTAGGGGAAAAGTGCACACACCATTGCAATCGGGCGAGTTTCTGCTTTCAGATGCAACAAGAATTTCTCGAGTTCGTCAATTCGTTCGCGAGATATGGGAGTTTGAAGTTAAGGAATGGTTGAGCAACCAACAAAATTTTCGCAAGTCTGATTCCCGAAACCAATAACTACGAAGGCCTAGGGGAAAAATACACATACCGTTGTAATCGGGCGAGTTTCTACTTTCAGATGCAACAGGAATTTCTCGAGTTCGTCAATCCGTTCCCGAGATATGGGAGTTTGAAATTAAGGAATGGTTGAGAAATCATCAAAATTTTCGCTGGTCTGATACTCGAAACCAATAACTGGAATGGCCTAGGGGAAAAGTACACACACCATTGTAATCGGGCGAGTTTCTACTTTCAGATGCAACAGGAATTTCTCGAGTTCTCAATCCGTTCGCGAGATATGGGAGTTTGAAGTTATGGAACGGTTGAGAATCCATCAAAATTTTCGCAAGTCTGATTCCCGAAACCAATAACTACTATGGCCTAGGGGAAAAGTACACACACCATTGGAATCGGGCGAGTTTCTACTTTCAGATGCAACCGGAATTTCTCGAGTTCGTCAATCCGTTCGCGAGATATGGGAGTTTGAAGTTAAGGAATGGTTGAACAACCATCAAAATTTTCGCAAGTCTGATTCCCGAAACCAATAACTACGAAGGCCTAGGGGAAAAGTACACACACCATTGTAATCGGGCGAGTTTCTGCTTTCAGATGCAACAAGAATTTCTCGTGTTCGTCAATCCGTTCGCGAGATATGGGAGTTAGAAGTTGAGGAATGGTTGAGCAACCACCAAAATTATCGCAAGTCTGATACTCGGAACCAATAACTACTATGGCCTAGGGGAAAAGTACACACACCGTTGTAATCGGGCAAGTTTCTACTTTCAGATGCAACAGGAATTTCTCGAGTTCGTCAATCCGTTCGCGAGATATGGGAGTTTGAAGTTAAGGAACGTTTGAGAAACCATCAAAATTTTCGCAAGTCTGATACTCGGAACCAATAACTACTGTGGCCTAGGGGAAAAGTACACACACCATTGCAATCGGGCGAGTTTCTGCTTTCAGATGCAACAAGAATTTCTCGAGTTCGTCAATTCGTTCGCGAGATATGGGAGTTTGAAGTTAAGGAATGGTTGAGCAACCATCAAAATTTTCGCAAGTCTGATTCCCGAAACCAATAACTACGAAGGCCTAGGGGAAAAGTACACGTACCGTTGAAATCGGGCGAGTTTCTGCTTTCACATGCAATAAGAATTTCTCGTGTTCGACAATCCATTCGCGAGATATGGGAGTTTGAAGTTAAGGAATGGTTGAGAAACCATCAAAATTTTCGCAAGTCTGATTCCCGAAACCAATAACTACTATGGCCTAGGGGAAAAGTACACACACCATTGTAATCGGGCGAGTTTCTGCTTTCAGATGCAACAAGAATTTCTCGAGTTCGTCAATTCGTTCGCGAGATATGGGAGTTTGAAGTTAAGGAATGGTTGAACAACCATCAAAATTTTCGCAAGTCTGATTCCCGAAACCAATAACTACGAAGGCCTAGGGGAAAAATACACATACCGTTGTAATCGGGCGAGTATCTACTTTCAGATGCAACAGGAATTTCTCGAGTTCGTCAATTCGTTCGCGAGATATGGGAGATTGAAATTAAGGAATGGTTGAGAAATCATCAAAATTTTCGCTGGTCTGATACTCGAGACCAATAACTGGAATGGCCTAGGGGAAAAGTACACACACCATTGTAATCGGGCGAGTTTCTACTTTCAGATGCAACAGGAATTTCTCGATTTCTCAATCCGTTCGCGAGATATGGGAGTTCGAAGTTATGGAACGTTTGAGAAACCATCAAAATTTTCGCAAGTCTGATACTCGAAACCATAAACTACTATGGCCTAGGGCAAAAATACACATACCGTTGCAATCGTGCGAGTTTCTACTTTCAGATGCAACAGGAATTTCTCGAGGTCGTCAATCCATTCGCGAGATATGGGAGTTTGAAGTTAAGGAATGGTTGAGAAACCGTCAAAATTTTCGCAACTCTGATTCCCGAAACCAATAACTACGAAGGCCTAGTGGAAAAGTACAGGTACCGTTGAAATCGGGCGAGTTTCTGCTTTCACATGCAATAAGAATTTCTCGTGTTCGTCAATCCATTCGCGAGATATGGGAGTTTGAATTTAAGGAATGGTTGAGAAACCATCAAAATTTTCGCAAGTCTGATTCCCGAAACCATTAACTACTATGGCCTAGGGGAAAAGTACACAAACCATTGTAATCGGGAGAGCTTCTGCTTTCAGATGCAACAAGAATTTCTCGAGTTCGTCAATTCGTTCGCGAGATATGGGAGTTTGAAATTAAGAAATGGTTGAGCAACCATCAAAATTTCCGCAAGTCTGATTCCCGAAACCAATAACTACTATGGCCTAGGGGAAAAGTACACACACCATTGTAATCGGGCGAGTTTCTGCTTTCAGATGCAACAAGAATTTCTCGAGTTCGTCAATTCGTTCGCGAGATATGGGAGTTTGAAGTTAAGGAATGGTTGAACAACCATCAAAATTTTCGCAAGTCTGATTCCCGAAACCAATAACTACGAAGGCCTAGGGGAAAAATACACATACCGTTGTAATCGGGCGAGTTTCTACTTTCAGATGCAACAGGAATTTCTCGAGTTCGTCAATCCGTTCGCGAGATATGGGAGTTAGAAGTTGAGGAATGGTTTAGAAACCATCAAAATTTTCGCAAGTCTGATTCCCGAAACCAATAACTACGAAGGCCTAGGGGAAAAATACACATACCGTTGTAATCGGGCGAGTTTCTACTTTCAGATGCAACAGGAATTTCTCGAGTTCGTCAATCCGTTCCCGAGATATGGGAGTTTGAAATTAAGGAATGGTTGAGATATCATCAAAATTTTCGCTGGTCTGATACTCGAAACCAATAACTGGAATGGCCTAGGGGAAAAGTACACACACCATTGTAATCGGGCGAGTTTCTACTTTCAGATGCAACAGGAATTTCTCGAGTTCTCAATCCGTTCGCGAGATATGGGAGTTTGAAGTTATGGAACGGTTGAGAATCCATCAAAATTTTCGCAAGTCTGATTCCCGAAACCAATAACTACTATGGCCTAGGGGAAAAGTACACACACCATTGGAATCGGGCGAGTTTCTACTTTCAGATGCAACCGGAATTTCTCGAGTTCGTCAATCCGTTCGCGAGATATGGGAGTTTGAAGTTAAGGAATGGTTGAACAACCATCAAAATTTTCGCAAGTCTGATTCCCGAAACCAATAACTACGAAGGCCTAGGGGAAAAGTACACACACCATTGTAATCGGGCGAGTTTCTGCTTTCAGATGCAACAAGAATTTCTCGTGTTCGTCAATCCGTTCGCGAGATATGGGAGTTAGAAGTTGAGGAATGGTTGAGCAACCACCAAAATTATCGCAAGTCTGATACTCGGAACCAATAACTACTATGGCCTAGGGGAAAAGTACACACACCGTTGTAATCGGGCAAGTTTCTACTTTCAGATGCAACAGGAATTTCTCGAGTTCGTCAATCCGTTCGCGAGATATGGGAGTTTGAAGTTAAGGAACGTTTGAGAAACCATCAAAATTTTCGCAAGTCTGATACTCGGAACCAATAACTACTGTGGCCTAGGGGAAAAGTACACACACCATTGCAATCGGGCGAGTTTCTGCTTTCAGATGCAACAAGAATTTCTCGAGTTCGTCAATTCGTTCGCGAGATATGGGAGTTTGAAGTTAAGGAATGGTTGAGCAACCATCAAAATTTTCGCAAGTCTGATTCCCGAAACCAATAACTACGAAGGCCTAGGGGAAAAGTACACGTACCGTTGAAATCGGGCGAGTTTCTGCTTTCACATGCAATAAGAATTTCTCGTGTTCGTCAATCCATTCGCGAGATATGGGAGTTTGAAGTTAAGGAATGGTTGAGAAACCATCAAAATTTTCGCAAGTCTGATTCCCGAAACCAATAACTACTATGGCCTAGGGGAAAAGTACACACACCATTGTAATCGGGCGAGTTTCTGCTTTCAGATGCAACAAGAATTTCTCGAGTTCGTCAATTCGTTCGCGAGATATGGGAGTTTGAAGTTAAGGAATGGTTGAACAACCATCAAAATTTTCGCAAGTCTGATTCCCGAAACCAATAACTACGAAGGCCTAGGGGAAAAATACACATACCGTTGTAATCGGGCGAGTTTCTACTTTCAGATGCAACAGGAATTTCTCGAGTTCGTCAATCCGTTCGCGAGATATGGGAGTTAGAAGTTGAGGAATGGTTTAGAAACCATCAAAATTTTCGCAAGTCTGATTCCCGAAACCAATAACTACGAAGGCCTAGGGGAAAAATACACATACCGTTGTAATCGGGCGAGTTTCTACTTTCAGATGCAACAGGAATTTCTCGAGTTCGTCAATCCGTTCCCGAGATATGGGAGTTTGAAATTAAGGAATGGTTGAGATATCATCAAAATTTTCGCTGGTCTGATACTCGAAACCAATAACTGGAATGGCCTAGGGGAAAAGTACACACACCATTGTAATCGGGCGAGTTTCTACTTTCAGATGCAACAGGAATTTCTCGAGTTCTCAATCCGTTCGCGAGATATGGGAGTTTGAAGTTATGGAACGGTTGAGAATCCATCAAAATTTTCGCAAGTCTGATTCCCGAAACCAATAACTACTATGGCCTAGGGGAAAAGTACACACACCATTGGAATCGGGCGAGTTTCTACTTTCAGATGCAACCGGAATTTCTCGAGTTCGTCAATCCGTTCGCGAGATATGGGAGTTTGAAGTTAAGGAATGGTTGAACAACCATCAAAATTTTCGCAAGTCTGATTCCCGAAACCAATAACTACGAAGGCCTAGGGGAAAAGTACACACACCATTGTAATCGGGCGAGTTTCTGCTTTCAGATGCAACAAGAATTTCTCGTGTTCGTCAATCCGTTCGCGAGATATGGGAGTTAGAAGTTGAGGAATGGTTGAGCAACCACCAAAATTATCGCAAGTCTGATACTCGGAACCAATAACTACTATGGCCTAGGGGAAAAGTACACACACCGTTGTAATCGGGCAAGTTTCTACTTTCAGATGCAACAGGAATTTCTCGAGTTCGTCAATCCGTTCGCGAGATATGGGAGTTTGAAGTTAAGGAACGTTTGAGAAACCATCAAAATTTTCGCAAGTCTGATACTCGGAACCAATAACTACTGTGGCCTAGGGGAAAAGTACACACACCATTGCAATCGGGCGAGTTTCTGCTTTCAGATGCAACAAGAATTTCTCGAGTTCGTCAATTCGTTCGCGAGATATGGGAGTTTGAAGTTAAGGAATGGTTGAGCAACCATCAAAATTTTCGCAAGTCTGATTCCCGAAACCAATAACTACGAAGGCCTAGGGGAAAAGTACACGTACCGTTGAAATCGGGCGAGTTTCTGCTTTCACATGCAATAAGAATTTCTCGTGTTCGTCAATCCATTCGCGAGATATGGGAGTTTGAAGTTAAGGAATGGTTGAGAAACCATCAAAATTTTCGCAAGTCTGATTCCCGAAACCAATAACTACTATGGCCTAGGGGAAAAGTACACACACCATTGTAATCGGGCGAGTTTCTGCTTTCAGATGCAACAAGAATTTCTCGAGTTCGTCAATTCGTTCGCGAGATATCGGAGTTTGAAGTTAAGGAATGGTTGAACAACCATCAAAATTTTCGCAAGTCTGATTCCCGAAACCAATAACTACGAAGGCCTAGGGGAAAAATACACATACCGTTGTAATCGGGCGAGTATCTACTTTCAGATGCAACAGGAATTTCTCGAGTTCGTCAATTCGTTCGCGAGATATGGGAGATTGAAATTAAGGAATGGTTGAGAAATCATCAAAATTTTCGCTGGTCTGATTCTCGAGACCAATAACTGGAATGGCCTAGGGGAAAAGTACACACACCATTGTAATCGGGCGAGTTTCTACTTTCAGATGCAACAGGAATTTCTCGATTTCTCAATCCGTTCGCGAGGTATGGGAGTTTGAAGTTATGGAACGGTTGAGAATCCATCAAAATTTTCGCAAGTCTGATTCCCGAAACCAATAACTACTATGGCCTAGGGGAAAAGTACACACACCATTGTAATCGGGCGAGTTTCTACTTTCAGATGCAACAGGAATTTCTCGAGTTCGTCAATCCGTTCGCGAGATATGGGAGTTTGAAGTTAAGGAACGTTTGAGAAACCATCAAAATTTTCGCAAGTCTGATACTCGAAACCAATAACTACTATGGCCTAGGGCAAAAATACACATTCCGTTGTAATCGGGCGAGTCTCTGCTTTCAGATGCAACAGGAACTTCTCGAATTCGTCAATCCTTTCGCGAGATATGGGAGTTTGAAGTTAAGGAATGGTTGAGAAACCGTCAAAATTTTCGCAACTCTGATTCCCGAAACCAATAACTACGAAGGCCTAGTGGAAAAGTACAGGTACCGTTGAAATCGGGCGAGTTTCTGCTTTCACATGCAATAAGAATTTCTCGTGTTCGTCAATCCATTCGCGAGATATGGGAGTTTGAATTTAAGGAATGGTTGAGAGACCATCAAAATTTTCGCAAGTCTGATTCCCGAAACCAATAACTACTATGGCCTAGGGGAAAAGTACACACACCATTGTAATCGGGCGAGTTTCTACTTTCAGATGCAACAGGAATTTCTCGAGTTCGTCAAACCGTTCGCGAGATATGGGAGTTTGAAGTTAAGGAATGGTTGAGAAACCATCAAAATATTCGCAACTCTGATTCCCGAAACCAATAACTACAAAGGCCCAGGGGAAAAGTACACGTACCGTTGAAATCGGGCGAATTTCTGCTTTCACATGCAATAGGAATTTCTCGTGTTCGTCAATCCGTTCGCGAGATATGGGAGTTTGAAGTTAAGGAACGTTTGAGAAACCATCAAAATTTTCGCAAGTCTGATACTCGAAACCAATAACTACTATGGCCTAGGGCAAAAATACACATTCCGTTGTAATCGGGCGAGTCTCTGCTTTCAGATGCAACAGGAACTTCTCGAATTCGTCAATCCTTTCGCGAGATATGGGAGTTTGAAGTTAAGGAATGGTTGAGAAACCGTCAAAATTTTCGCAACTCTGATTCCCGAAACCAATAACTACGAAGGCCTAGTGGAAAAGTACAGGTACCGTTGAAATCGGGCGAGTTTCTGCTTTCACATGCAATAAGAATTTCTCGTGTTCGTCAATCCATTCGCGAGATATGGGAGTTTGAAGTTAAGGAATGGTTGAGAAACCATCAAAATTTTCGCAAGTCTGATTCCCGAAACCAATAACTACTATGGCCTAGGGGAAAAGTACACACACCATTGTAATCGGGCGAGTTTCTGCTTTCAGATGCAACAAGAATTTCTCGAGTTCGTCAATTCGTTCGCGAGATATCGGAGTTTGAAGTTAAGGAATGGTTGAACAACCATCAAAATTTTCGCAAGTCTGATTCCCGAAACCAATAACTACGAAGGCCTAGGGGAAAAATACACATACCGTTGTAATCGGGCGAGTATCTACTTTCAGATGCAACAGGAATTTCTCGAGTTCGTCAATTCGTTCGCGAGATATGGGAGATTGAAATTAAGGAATGGTTGAGAAATCATCAAAATTTTCGCTGGTCTGATACTCGAGACCAATAACTGGAATGGCCTAGGGGAAAAGTACACACACCATTGTAATCGGGCGAGTTTCTACTTTCAGATGCAACAGGAATTTCTCGATTTCTCAATCCGTTCGCGAGATATGGGAGTTTGAAGTTATGGAACGGTTGAGAATCCATCAAAATTTTCGCAAGTCTGATTCCCGAAACCAATAACTACTATGGCCTAGGGGAAAAGTAGACACACCATTGTAATCGGGCGAGTTTCTACTTTCAGATGCAACAGGAATTTCTCGAGTTCGTCAAACCGTTCGCGAGATATGGGAGTTTGAAGTTAAGGAATGGTTGAGAAACCATCAAAATATTCGCAACTCTGATTCCCGAAACCAATAACTACTATGGCCTAGGGCAAAAATACACATTCCGTTGTAATCGGGCGAGTCTCTGCTTTCAGATGCAACAGGAACTTCTCGAATTCGTCAATCCGTTCGCGAGATATGGGAGTTTGAAGTTAAGGAATGGTTGAGAAACCGTCAAAGTTTTCGCAACTCTGATTCCCGAAACCAATAACTACGAAGGCCTAGTGGAAAAGTACAGGTACCGTTGAAATCGGGCGAGTTTCTGCTTTCACATGCAATAAGAATTTCTCGAGTTCGTCAATCCGTTCGCGAGATATGTAAGTGTGAAGTTAAGGAATGGTTGAGAAACCATCAAAATTTTCGCAAGTCTGATACTCGAAACCAATAACTACTATGGCCTAGGGCAAAAATACACATTCCGTTGTAATCGGGCGAGTCTCTGCTTTCAGATGCAACAGGAACTTCTCGAATTCGTCAATCCGTTCGCGAGATATGGGAGTTTGAAGTTAAGGAATGGTTGAGAAACCGTCAAAATTTTCGCAACTCTGATTCCCGAAACCAATAACTACTATGGCCTAGGGGAAAAGTACACATACCGTTGTAATCGGGCAAGTTTCTACTTTCAGATGCAACAGGAACTTCTCGAGTTCGTCAATCCGTTCGCGAGATATGGGAGTTTGAAGTTAAGGAATGGTTGAGAAACCATCAAAATTTTCGCAAGTCTGATTCCCGAAACCAATAACTACTATGGCCTAGGGGAAAAGTACACACACCATTGCAATCGGGCGAGTTTCTGCTTTCAGATGCAACAAGAATTTCTCGAGTTCGTCAATTCGTTCGCGAGATATGGGAGTTTGAAGTTAAGGAATGGTTGAGCAACCAACAAAATTTTCGCAAGTCTGATTCCCGAAACCAATAACTACGAAGGCCTAGGGGAAAAATACACATACCGTTGTAATCGGGCGAGTTTCTACTTTCAGATGCGACAGGAATTTCTCGAGTTCGTCAATCCGTTCCCGAGATATGGGAGTTTGAAATTAAGGAATGGTTGAGATATCATCAAAATTTTCGCTGGTCTGATACTCGCAACCAATAACTGGAATGGCCTAGGGGAAAAGTACACACACCATTGTAATCGGGCGAGTTTCTACTTTCAGATGCAACAGGAATTTCTCGAGTTCTCAATCCGTTCGCGAGATATGGGAGTTTGAAGTTATGGAACGGTTGAGAATCCATCAAAATTTTCGCAAGTCTGATTCCCGAAACCAATAACTACTATGGCCTAGGGGAAAAGTACACACACCATTGGAATCGGGCGAGTTTGTACTTTCAGATGCAACCGGAATTTCTCGAGTTCGTCAGTCCGTTCGCGAGATATGGGAGTTTGAAGTTAAGGAATGGTTGAGAAACCATCAAAATATTCGCAACTCTGATTCCCGAAACCAATAACTACAAAGGCCTAGGGGAAAAGTGCACGTACCGTTGAAATCGGTCGAGTTTCTGCTTTCACATGCAATAGGAATTTCTCGTGTTCGTCAATCCGTTCGCGAGATATGGGAGTTAGAAGTTGAGGAATGGTTGAGCAACCACCAAAATTATCGCAAGTCTGATACTCGGAACCAATAACTACTATGGCCTAGGGGAAAAGTACACACACCGTTGTAATCGGGCAAGTTTCTACTTTCAGATGCAACAGGAATTTCTCGAGTTCGTCAATCCGTTCGCGAGATATGGGAGTTTGAAGATAAGGAATGGTTGAGCAACCATCAAAATTTTCGCAAGTCTGATTCCCGAAACCAATAACTACGAAGGCCTAGGGGAAAAGTACACGTACCGTTGAAATCGGGCGAGTTTCTGCTTTCACATGCAATAAGAATTTCTCGTGTTCGTCAATCCATTCGCGAGATATGGGAGTTTGAAGTTAAGGAATGGTTGAGAAACCATCAAAATTTTCGCAAGTCTGATTCCCGAAACCAATAACTACTATGGCCTAGGGGAAAAGTACACACACCATTGTAATCGGGCGAGTTTCTGCTTTCAGATGCAACAAGAATTTCTCGAGTTCGTCAATTCGTTCGCGAGATATGGGAGTTTGAAGTTAAGGAATGGTTGAACAACCATCAAAATTTTCGCAAGTCTGATTCCCGAAACCAATAACTACGAAGGCCTAGGGGAAAAATACACATACCGTTGTAATCGGGCGAGTATCTACTTTCAGATGCAACAGGAATTTCTCGAGTTCGTCAATTCGTTCGCGAGATATGGGAGATTGAAATTAAGGAATGGTTGAGAAATCATCAAAATTTTCGCTGGTCTGATACTCGAGACCAATAACTGGAATGGCCTAGGGGAAAAGTACACACACCATTGTAATCGGGCGAGTTTCTACTTTCAGATGCAACAGCAATTTCTCGATTTCTCAATCCGTTCGCGAGATATGGGAGTTTGAAGTTATGGAACGGTTGAGAATCCATCAAAATTTTCGCAAGTCTGATTCCCGAAACCAATAACTACTATGGCCTAGGGGAAAAGTACACACGCCATTGTAATCGGGCGAGTTTCTACTTTCAGATGCAACAGGAATTTCTCGAGTTCGTCAAATCGTTCGCGAGATATGGGAGTTTGAAGTTAAGGAATGGTTGAGAAACCATCAAAATATTCGCAACTCTGATTCCCGAAACCAATAACTACAAAGGCCCAGGGGAAAAGTACACGTACCGTTGAAATCGGGCGAGTTTCTGCTTTCACATGCAATAGGAATTTCTCGTGTTCGTCAATCCGTTCGCGAGATATGGGAGTTTGAAGTTAAGGAACGTTTGAGAAACCATCAAAATTTTCGCAAGTCTGATACTCGAAACCAATAACTACTATGGCCTAGGGCAAAAATACACATTCCGTTGTAATCGGGCGAGTCTCTGCTTTCAGATGCAACAGGAACTTCTCGAATTCGTCAATCCGTTCGCGAGATATGGGAGTTTGAAGTTAAGGAATGGTTGAGAAACCGTCAAAATTTTCGCAACTCTGATTCCCGAAACCAATAACTACTATGGCCTAGGGGAAAAGTACACATACCGTTGTAATCGGGCAAGTTTCTACTTTCAGATGCAACAGGAACTTCTCGAGTTCGTCAATCCGTTCGCGAGATATGGGAGTTTGAAGTTAAGGAATGGTTGAGAAACCATCAAAATTTTCGCAAGTCTGATTCCCGAAACCAATAACTACTATGGCCTAGGGGAAAAGTGCACACACCATTGCAATCGGGCGAGTTTCTGCTTTCAGATGCAACAAGAATTTCTCGAGTTCGTCAATTCGTTCGCGAGATATGGGAGTTTGAAGTTAAGGAATGGTTGAGCAACCAACAAAATTTTCGCAAGTCTGATTCCCGAAACCAATAACTACGAAGGCCTAGGGGAAAAATACACATACCGTTGTAATCGGGCGAGTTTCTACTTTCAGATGCAACAGGAATTTCTCGAGTTCCTCAATCCGTTCCCGAGATATGGGAGTTTGAAATTAAGGAATGGTTGAGATATCATCAAAATTTTCGCTGGTCTGATACTCGAAACCAATAACTGGAATGGCCTAGGGGAAAAGTACACACACCATTGTAATCGGGCGAGTTTCTACTTTCAGATGCAACAGGAATTTCTCGAGTTCTCAATCCGTTCGCGAGATATGGGAGTTTGAAGTTATGGAACGGTTGAGAATCCATCAAAATTTTCGCAAGTCTGATTCCCGAAACCAATAACTACTATGGCCTAGGGGAAAAGTACACACACCATTGGAATCGGGCGAGTTTCTACTTTCAGATGCAACCGGAATTTCTCGAGTTCGTCAATCCGTTCGCGAGATATGGGAGTTTGAAGTTAAGGAATGGTTGAACAACCATCAAAATTTTCGCAAGTCTGATTCCCGTAACCAATAACTACGAAGGCCTAGGGGAAAAGTACACACACCATTGTAATCGGGCGAGTTTCTGCTTTCAGATGCAACAAGAATTTCTCGTGTTCGTCAATCCGTTCGCGAGATATGGGAGTTAGAAGTTGAGGAATGGTTGAGCAACCACCAAAATTATCGCAAGTCTGATTCCCGAAACCAATAACTACTATGGCCTAGGGGAAAAGTACACACACCATTGTAATCGGGCGAGTTTCTGCTTTCAGATGCAACAAGAATTTCTCGAGTTCGTCAATTCGTTCGCGAGATATGGGAGTTTGAAGTTAAGGAATGGTTGAACAACCATCAAAATTTTCGCAAGTCTGATTCCCGAAACCAATAACTACTATGGCCTAGGGGAAAAGTACACACACCATTGTAATCGGGCGAGTTTCTGCTTTCAGATGCAACAAGAATTTCTCGAGTTCGTCAATTCGTTCGCGAGATATGGGAGTTTGAAGTTAAGGAATGGTTGAACAACCATCAAAATTTTCGCAAGTCTGATTCCCGAAACCAATAACTACGAAGGCCTAGGGGAAAAATACACACACCATTGTAATCGGGCGAGTTTCTACTTTCAGATGCAACAGGAATTTCTCGAGTTCTCAATCCGTTCGCGAGATATGGGAGTTTGAAGTTATGGAACGGTTGAGAATCCATCAAAATTTTCGCAAGTCTGATTCCCGAAACCAATAACTACTATGGCCTAGGGGAAAAGTACACACACCATTGGAATCGGGCGAGTTTCTACTTTCAGATGCAACCGGAATTTCTCGAGTTCGTCAGTCCGTTCGCGAGATATGGGAGTTTGAAGTTAAGGAATGGTTGAGAAACCATCAAAATATTCGCAACTCTGATTCCCGAAACCAATAACTACAAAGGCCTAGGGGAAAAGTGCACGTACCGTTGAAATCGGTCGAGTTTCTGCTTTCACATGCAATAGGAATTTCTCGTGTTCTTCAATCCGTTCGCGAGATATGGGAGTTAGAAGTTGAGGAATGGTTGAGCAACCACCAAAATTATCGCAAGTCTGATACTCGGAACCAATAACTACTATGGCCTAGGGGAAAAGTACACACACCGTTGTAATCGGGCAAGTTTCTACTTTCAGATGCAACAGGAATTTCTCGAGTTCGTCAATCCGTTCGCGAGATATGGGAGTTTGAAGATAAGGAATGGTTGAGCAACCATCAAAATTTTCGCAAGTCTGATTCCCGAAACCAATAACTACGAAGGCCTAGGGGAAAAGTACACGTACCGTTGAAATCGGGCGAGTTTCTGCTTTCACATGCAATAAGAATTTCTCGTGTTCGTCAATCCATTCGCGAGATATGGGAGTTTGAAGTTAAGGAATGGTTGAGAAACCATCAAAATTTTCGCAAGTCTGATTCCCGAAACCAATAACTACTATGGCCTAGGGGAAAAGTACACACACCATTGTAATCGGGCGAGTTTCTGCTTTCAGATGCAACAAGAATTTCTCGAGTTCGTCAATTCGTTCGCGAGATATGGGAGTTTGAAGTTAAGGAATGGTTGAACAACCATCAAAATTTTCGCAAGTCTGATTCCCGAAACCAATAACTACGAAGGCCTAGGGGAAAAATACACATACCGTTGTAATCGGGCGAGTATCTACTTTCAGATGCAACAGGAATTTCTCGAGTTCGTCAATTCGTTCGCGAGATATGGGAGATTGAAATTAAGGAATGGTTGAGAAATCATCAAAATTTTCGCTGGTCTGATACTCGAGACCAATAACTGGAATGGCCTAGGGGAAAAGTACACACACCATTGTAATCGGGCGAGTTTCTACTTTCAGATGCAACAGCAATTTCTCGATTTCTCAATCCGTTCGCGAGATATGGGAGTTTGAAGTTATGGAACGGTTGAGAATCCATCAAAATTTTCGCAAGTCTGATTCCCGAAACCAATAACTACTATGGCCTAGGGGAAAAGTACACACGCCATTGTAATCGGGCGAGTTTCTACTTTCAGATGCAACAGGAATTTCTCGAGTTCGTCAAATCGTTCGCGAGATATGGGAGTTTGAAGTTAAGGAATGGTTGAGAAACCATCAAAATATTCGCAACTCTGATTCCCGAAACCAATAACTACAAAGGCCCAGGGGAAAAGTACACGTACCGTTGAAATCGGGCGAGTTTCTGCTTTCACATGCAATAGGAATTTCTCGTGTTCGTCAATCCGTTCGCGAGATATGGGAGTTTGAAGTTAAGGAACGTTTGAGAAACCATCAAAATTTTCGCAAGTCTGATACTCGAAACCAATAACTACTATGGCCTAGGGCAAAAATACACATTCCGTTGTAATCGGGCGAGTCTCTGCTTTCAGATGCAACAGGAACTTCTCGAATTCGTCAATCCGTTCGCGAGATATGGGAGTTTGAAGTTAAGGAATGGTTGAGAAACCGTCAAAATTTTCGCAACTCTGATTCCCGAAACCAATAACTACTATGGCCTAGGGGAAAAGTACACATACCGTTTTAATCGGGCAAGTTTCTACTTTCAGATGCAACAGGAACTTCTCGAGTTCGTCAATCCGTTCGCGAGATATGGGAGTTTGAAGTTAAGGAATGGTTGAGAAACCATCAAAATTTTCGCAAGTCTGATTCCCGAAACCAATAACTACTATGGCCTAGGGGAAAAGTGCACACACCATTGCAATCGGGCGAGTTTCTGCTTTCAGATGCAACAAGAATTTCTCGAGTTCGTCAATTCGTTCGCGAGATATGGGAGTTTGAAGTTAAGGAATGGTTGAGCAACCAACAAAATTTTCGCAAGTCTGACTCCCGAAACCAATAACTACGAAGGCCTAGGGGAAAAATACACATACCGTTGTAATCGGGCGAGTTTCTACTTTCAGATGCAACAGGAATTTCTCGAGTTCCTCAATCCGTTCCCGAGATATGGGAGTTTGAAATTAAGGAATGGTTGAGATATCATCAAAATTTTCGCTGGTCTGATACTCGAAACCAATAACTGGAATGGCCTAGGGGAAAAGTACACACACCATTGTAATCGGGCGAGTTTCTACTTTCAGATGCAACAGGAATTTCTCGAGTTCTCAATCCGTTCGCGAGATATGGGAGTTTGAAGTTATGGAACGGTTGAGAATCCATCAAAATTTTCGCAAGTCTGATTCCCGAAACCAATAACTACTATGGCCTAGGGGAAAAGTACACACACCATTGGAATCGGGCGAGTTTCTACTTTCAGATGCAACCGGAATTTCTCGAGTTCGTCAATCCGTTCGCGAGATATGGGAGTTTGAAGTTAAGGAATGGTTGAACAACCATCAAAATTTTCGCAAGTCTGATTCCCGAAACCAATAACTACGAAGGCCTAGGGGAAAAGTACACACACCATTGTAATCGGGCGAGTTTCTGCTTTCAGATGCAACAAGAATTTCTCGTGTTCGTCAATCCGTTCGCGAGATATGGGAGTTAGAAGTTGAGGAATGGTTGAGCAACCACCAAAATTATCGCAAGTCTGATTCCCGAAACCAATAACTACGAAGGCCTAGGGGAAAAATACACACACCATTGTAATCGGGCGAGTTTCTACTTTCAGATGCAACAGGAATTTCTCGAGTTCGTCAAACCGTTCGCGAGATATGGGAGTTTGAAGTTAAGGAATGGTTGAGAAACCATCAAAATATTCGCAACTCTGATTCCCGAAACCAATAACTACAAAGGCCCAGGGGAAAAGTACACGTACCGTTGAAATCGGGCGAATTTCTGCTTTCACATGCAATAGGAATTTCTCGTGTTCGTCAATCCGTTCGCGAGATATGGGAGTTTGAAGTTAAGGAACGTTTGAGAAACCATCAAAATTTTCGCAAGTCTGATACTCGAAACCAATAACTACTATGGCCTAGGGCAAAAATACACATTCCGTTGTAATCGGGCGAGTCTCTGCTTTCAGATGCAACAGGAACTTCTCGAATTCGTCAATCCGTTCGCGAGATATGGGAGTTTGAAGTTAAGGAATGGTTGAGAAACCGTCAAAATTTTCGCAACTCTGATTCCCGAAACCAATAACTACGAAGGCCTAGTGGAAAAGTACAGGTACCGTTGAAATCGGGCGAGTTTCTGCTTTCACATGCAATAAGAATTTCTCGTGTTCGTCAATCCATTCGCGAGATATGGGAGTTTGAATTTAAGGAATGGTTGAGAAACCATCAAAATTTTCGCAAGTCTGATTCCCGAAACCATTAACTACTATGGCCTAGGGGAAAAGTACACAAACCATTGTAATCGGGCGAGCTTCTGCTTTCAGATGCAACAAGAATTTCTCGAGTTCGTCAATTCGTTCGCGAGATATGGGAGTTTGAAATTAAGAAATGGTTGAGCAACCATCAAAATTTCCGCAAGTCTGATTCCCGAAACCAATAACTACTATGGCCTAGGGGAAAAGTACACACACCATTGTAATCGGGCGAGTTTCTGCTTTCAGATGCAACAAAAATTTCTCGAGTTCGTCAATTCGTTCGCGAGATATGGGAGTTTGAAGTTAAGGAATGGTTGAACAACCATCAAAATTTTCGCAAGTCTGATTCCCGAAACGAATAACTACGAAGGCCTAGGGGAAAAATACACATACCGTTGTAATCGGGCGAGTTTCTACTTTCAGATGCAACAGGAATTTCTCGAGTTCGTCAATCCGTTCGCGAGATATGGGAGTTAGAAGTTGAGGAATGGTTTAGAAACCATCAAAATTTTCGCAAGTCTGATTCCCGAAACCAATAACTACGAAGGCCTAGGGGAAAAATACACATACCGTTGTAATCGGGCGAGTTTCTACTTTCAGATGCAACAGGAATTTCTCGAGTTCGTCAATCCGTTCGCGAGATATGGGAGTTTGAAATTAAGGAATGGTTGAGATATCATCAAAATTTTCGCTGGTCTGATACTCGAAACCAATAACTGGAATGGCCTAGGGGAAAAGTACACACACCATTGTAATCGGGCGAGTTTCTACTTTCAGATGCAACAGGAATTTCTCGAGTTCTCAATCCGTTCGCGAGATATGGGAGTTTGAAGTTATGGAACGGTTGAGAATCCATCAAAATTTTCGCAAGTCTGATTCCCGAAACCAATAACTACTATGGCCTAGGGGAAAAGTACACATACCGTTGTAATCGGGCAAGTTTCTACTTTCAGATGCAACAGGAATTTCTCGAGTTCGTCAATCCGTTCGCGAGATATGGGAGTTTGAAGTTAAGGAACGTTTGAGAAACCATCAAAATTTTCGCAAGTCTGATACTCGAAACCAATTACTACTATGGCCTAGGGGAAAAGTACACACACCATTGCAATCGGGCGAGTTTCTGCTTTCAGATGCAACAAGAATTTCTCGAGTTCGTCAATTCGTTCGCGAGATATGGGAGTTTGAAGTTAAGGAATGGTTGAGCAACCATCAAAATTTTCGCAAGTCTGATTCCCGAAACCAATAACTACGAAGGCCTAGGGGAAAAGTACACGTACCGTTGAAATCGGGCGAGTTTCTGCTTTCACATGCAATAAGAATTTCTCGTGTTCGTCAATCCATTCGCGAGATATGGGAGTTTGAAGTTAAGGAATGGTTGAGAAACCATCAAAATTTTCGCAAGTCTGATTCCCGAAACCAATAACTACTATGGCCTAGGGGAAAAGTACACACACCATTGTAATCGGGCGAGTTTCTGCTTTCAGATGCAACAAGAATTTCTCGAGTTCGTCAATTCGTTCGCGAGATATGGGAGTTTGAAGTTAAGGAATGGTTGAACAACCATCAAAATTTTCGCAAGTCTGATTCCCGAAACCAATAACTACGAAGGCCTAGGGGAAAAATACACATAACGTTGTAATCGGGCGAGTATCTACTTTCAGATGCAACAGGAATTTCTCGAGTTCGTCAATTCGTTCGCGAGATATGGGAGATTGAAATTAAGGAATGGTTGAGAAATCATCAAAATTTTCGCTGGTCTGATACTCGAGACCAATAACTGGAATGGCCTAGGGGAAAAGTACACACACCATTGTAATCGGGCGAGTTTCTACTTTCAGATGCAACAGGAATTTCTGGATTTCTCAATCCGTTCGCGAGATATGGGAGTTTGAAGTTATGGAACGGTTGAGAATCCATCAAAATTTTCGCAAGTCTGATTCCCGAAACCAATAACTACTATGGCCTAGGGGAAAAGTACACACACCATTGTAATCGGGCGAGTTTCTACTTTCAGATGCAACAGGAATTTCTCGAGTTCGTCAAACCGTTCGCGAGATATGGGAGTTTGAAGTTAAGGAATGGTTGAGAAACCATCAAAATATTCGCAACTCTGATTCCCGAAACCAATAACTACAAAGACCCAGGGGAAAAGTACACGTACCGTTGAAATCGGGCGAATTTCTGCTTTCACATGCAATAGGAATTTCTCGTGTTCGTCAATCCGTTCGCGAGATATGGGAGTTTGAAGTTAAGGAACGTTTGAGAAACCATCAAAATTTTCGCAAGTGTGATACTCGAAACCAATAACTACTATGGCCTAGGGCAAAAATACACATTCCGTTGTAATCGGGCGAGTCTCTGCTTTCAGATGCAACAGGAACTTCTCGAATTCGTCAATCCGTTCGCGAGGTATGGGAGTTTGAAGTTAAGGAATGGTTGAGAAACCGTCAAAATTTTCGCAACTCTGATTCCCGAAACCAATAACTACGAAGGCCTAGTGGAAAAGTACAGGTACCGTTGAAATCGGGCGAGTTTCTGCTTTCACATGCAATAAGAATTTCTCGAGTTCGTCAATCCGTTCGCGAGATATGTAAGTGTGAAGTTAAGGAATGGTTGAGAAACCATCAAAATTTTCGCAAGTCTGATACTCGAAACCAATAACTACTATGGCCTAGGGCAAAAATACACATTCCGTTGTAATCGGGCGAGTCTCTGTTTTCAGATGCAACAGGAACTTCTCGAATTCGTCAATCCGTTCGCGAGATATGGGAGTTTGAAGTTAAGGAATGGTTGAGAAACCGTCAAAATTTTCGCAACTCTGATTCCCGAAACCAATAACTACTATGGCCTAGGGGAAAAGTACACATACCGTTGTAATCGGGCAAGTTTCTACTTTCAGATGCAACAGGAACTTCTCGAGTTCGTCAATCCGTTCGCGAGATATGGGAGTTTGAAGTTAAGGAATGGTTGAGAAACCATCAAAATTTTCGCAAGTCTGATTCCCGAAACCAATAACTACTATGGCCTAGGGGAAAAGTACACACACCATTGCAATCGGGCGAGTTTCTGCTTTCAGATGCAACAAGAATTTCTCGATTTCGTCAATTCGTTCGCGAGATATGGGAGTTTGAAGTTAAGGAATGGTTGAGCAACCAACAAAATTTTCGCAAGTCTGATTCCCGAAACCAATAACTACGAAGGCCTAGGGGAAAAATACACATACCGTTGTAATCGGGCGAGTTTCTACTTTCAGATGCAACAGGAATTTCTCGAGTTCGTCAATCCGTTCCCGAGATATGGGAGTTTGAAATTAAGGAATGGTTGAGATATCATCAAAATTTTCGCTGGTCTGATTCTCGAAACCAATAACTGGAATGGCCTAGGGGAAAAGTACACACACCATTGTAATCGGGCGAGTTTCTACTTTCAGATGCAACAGGAATTTCTCGAGTTCTCAATCCGTTCGCGAGATATGGGAGTTTGAAGTTATGGAACGGTTGAGAATCCATCAAAATTTTCGCAAGTCTGATTCCCGAAACCAATAACTACTATGGCCTAGGGGAAAAGTACACATACCGTTGTAATCGGGCAAGTTTCTACTTTCAGATGCAACAGGAATTTCTCGAGTTCGTCAATCCGTTCGCGAGATATGGGTGTTTGAAGTTAAGGAACGTTTGAGAAACCATCAAAATTTTCGCAAGTCTGATACTCGAAACCAATTACTACTATGGCCTAGGGGAAAAGTACACACACCATTGCAATCGGGCGAGTTTCTGCTTTCAGATGCAACAAGAATTTCTCGAGTTCGTCAATTCGTTCGCGAGATATGGGAGTTTGAAGTTAAGGAATGGTTGAGCAACCATCAAAATTTTCGCAAGTCTGATTCCCGAAACCAATAACTACGAAGGCCTAGGGGAAAAGTACACGTACCGCTGAAATCGGGCGAGTTTCTGCTTTCACATGCAATAAGAATTTCTCGTGTTCGTCAATCCATTCGCGAGATATGGGAGTTTGAAGTTAAGGAATGGTTGAGAAACCATCAAAATTTTCGCAAGTCTGATTCCCGAAACCAATAACTACTATGGCCTAGGGGAAAAGTACACACACCATTGTAATCGGGCGAGATTCTGCTTTCAGATGCAACAAGAATTTCTCGAGTTCGTCAATTCGTTCGCGAGATATGGGAGTTTGAAGTTAAGGAATGGTTGAACAACCATCAAAATTTTCGCAAGTCTGATTCCCGAAACCAATAACTACGAAGGCCTAGGGGAAAAATACACATAACGTTGTAATCGGGCGAGTATCTACTTTCAGATGCAACAGGAATTTCTCGAGTTCGTCAATTCGTTCGCGAGATATGGGAGATTGAAATTAAGGAATGGTTGAGAAATCATCAAAATTTTCGCTGGTCTGATACTCGAGACCAATAACTGGAATGGCCTAGGGGAAAAGTACACACACCATTGTAATCGGGCGAGTTTCTACTTTCAGATGCAACAGGAATTTCTGGATTTCTCAATCCGTTCGCGAGATATGGGAGTTTGAAGTTATGGAACGGTTGAGAATCCATCAAAATTTTCGCAAGTCTGATTCCCGAAACCAATAACTACTATGGCCTAGGGGAAAAGTACACACACCATTGTAATCGGGCGAGTTTCTACTTTCAGATGCAACAGGAATTTCTCGAGTTCGTCAAACCGTTCGCGAGATATGGGAGTTTGAAGTTAAGGAATGGTTGAGAAACCATCAAAATATTCGCAACTCTGATTCCCGAAACCAATAACTACAAAGACCCAGGGGAAAAGTACACGTACCGTTGAAATCGGGCGAATTTCTGCTTTCACATGCAATAGGAATTTCTCGTGTTCGTCAATCCGTTCGCGAGATATGGGAGTTTGAAGTTAAGGAACGTTTGAGAAACCATCAAAATTTTCGCAAGTGTGATACTCGAAACCAATAACTACTATGGCCTAGGGCAAAAATACACATTCCGTTGTAATCGGGCGAGTCTCTGCTTTCAGATGCAACAGGAACTTCTCGAATTCGTCAATCCGTTCGCGAGGTATGGGAGTTTGAAGTTAAGGAATGGTTGAGAAACCGTCAAAATTTTCGCAACTCTGATTCCCGAAACCAATAACTACGAAGGCCTAGTGGAAAAGTACAGGTACCGTTGAAATCGGGCGAGTTTCTGCTTTCACATGCAATAAGAATTTCTCGAGTTCGTCAATCCGTTCGCGAGATATGTAAGTGTGAAGTTAAGGAATGGTTGAGAAATCATCAAAATTTTCGCAAGTCTGATACTCGAAACCAATAACTACTATGGCCTAGGGCAAAAATACACATTCCGTTGTAATCGGGCGAGTCTCTGTTTTCAGATGCAACAGGAACTTCTCGAATTCGTCAATCCGTTCGCGAGATATGGGAGTTTGAAGTTAAGGAATGGTTGAGAAACCGTCAAAATTTTCGCAACTCTGATTCCCGAAACCAATAACTACTATGGCCTAGGGGAAAAGTACACATACCGTTGTAATCGGGCAAGTTTCTACTTTCAGATGCAACAGGAACTTCTCGAGTTCGTCAATCCGTTCGCGAGATATGGGAGTTTGAAGTTAAGGAATGGTTGAGAAACCATCAAAATTTTCGCAAGTCTGATTCCCGAAACCAATAACTACTATGGCCTAGGGGAAAAGTACACACACCATTGCAATCGGGCGAGTTTCTGCTTTCAGATGCAACAAGAATTTCTCGATTTCGTCAATTCGTTCGCGAGATATGGGAGTTTGAAGTTAAGGAATGGTTGAGCAACCAACAAAATTTTCGCAAGTCTGATTCCCGAAACCAATAACTACGAAGGCCTAGGGGAAAAATACACATACCGTTGTAATCGGGCGAGTTTCTACTTTCAGATGCAACAGGAATTTCTCGAGTTCGTCAATCCGTTCCCGAGATATGGGAGTTTGAAATTAAGGAATGGTTGAGATATCATCAAAATTTTCGCTGGTCTGATTCTCGAAACCAATAACTGGAATGGCCTAGGGGAAAAGTACACACACCATTGTAATCGGGCGAGTTTCTACTTTCAGATGCAACAGGAATTTCTCGAGTTCTCAATCCGTTCGCGAGATATGGGAGTTTGAAGTTATGGAACGGTTGAGAATCCATCAAAATTTTCGCAAGTCTGATTCCCGAAACCAATAACTACTATGGCCTAGGGGAAAAGTACACATACCGTTGTAATCGGGCAAGTTTCTACTTTCAGATGCAACAGGAATTTCTCGAGTTCGTCAATCCGTTCGCGAGATATGGGTGTTTGAAGTTAAGGAACGTTTGAGAAACCATCAAAATTTTCGCAAGTCTGATACTCGAAACCAATTACTACTATGGCCTAGGGGAAAAGTACACACACCATTGCAATCGGGCGAGTTTCTGCTTTCAGATGCAACAAGAATTTCTCGAGTTCGTCAATTCGTTCGCGAGATATGGGAGTTTGAAGTTAAGGAATGGTTGAGCAACCATCAAAATTTTCGCAAGTCTGATTCCCGAAACCAATAACTACGAAGGCCTAGGGGAAAAGTACACGTACCGCTGAAATCGGGCGAGTTTCTGCTTTCACATGCAATAAGAATTTCTCGTGTTCGTCAATCCATTCGCGAGATATGGGAGTTTGAAGTTAAGGAATGGTTGAGAAACCATCAAAATTTTCGCAAGTCTGATTCCCGAAACCAATAACTACTATGGCCTAGGGGAAAAGTACACACACCATTGTAATCGGGCGAGTTTCTGCTTTCAGATGCAACAAGAATTTCTCGAGTTCGTCAATTCGTTCGCGAGATATGGGAGTTTGAAGTTAAGGAATGGTTGAACAACCATCAAAATTTTCGCAAGTCTGATTCCCGAAACCAATAACTACGAAGGCCTAGGGGAAAAATACACATAACGTTGTAATCGGGCGAGTATCTACTTTCAGATGCAACAGGAATTTCTCGAGTTCGTCAATTCGTTCGCGAGATATGGGAGATTGAAATTAAGGAATGGTTGAGAAATCATCAAAATTTTCGCTGGTCTGATACTCGAGACCAATAACTGGAATGGCCTAGGGGAAAAGTACACACACCATTGTAATCGGGCGAGTTTCGACTTTCAGATGCAACAGGAATTTCTCGAGTTCGTCAAACCGTTCGCGAGATATGGGAGTTTGAAGTTAAGGAATGGTTGAGAAACCATCAAAATATTCGCAACTCTGATTCCCGAAACCAATAACTACAAAGGCCCAGGGGAAAAGTACACGTACCGTTGAAATCGGGCGAACTTCTGCTTTCACATGCAATAGGAATTTCTCGTGTTCGTCAATCCGTTCGCGAGATATGGGAGTTTGAAGTTAAGGAACGTTTGAGAAACCATCAAAATTTTCGCAAGTCTGATACTCGAAACCAATAACTACTATGGCCTAGGGCAAAAATACACATTCCGTTGTAATCGGGCGAGTCTCTGCTTTCAGATGCAACAGGAACTTCTCGAATTCGTCAATCCGTTCGCGAGGTATGGGAGTTTGAAGTTAAGGAATGGTTGAGAAACCGTCAAAATTTTCGCAACTCTGATTCCCGAAACCAATAACTACGAAGGCCTAGTGGAAAAGTACAGGTACCGTTGAAATCGGGCGAGTTTCTGCTTTCACATGCAATAAGAATTTCTCGAGTTCGTCAATCCGTTCGCGAGATATGTAAGTGTGAAGTTAAGGAATGGTTGAGAAACCATCAAAATTTTCGCAAGTCTGATACTCGAAACCAATAACTACTATGGCCTAGGGCAAAAATACACATTCCGTTGTAATCGGGCGAGTCTCTGTTTTCAGATGCAACAGGAACTTCTCGAATTCGTCAATCCGTTCGCGAGATATGGGAGTTTGAAGTTAAGGAATGGTTGAGAAACCGTCAAAATTTTCGCAACTCTGATTCCCGAAACCAATAACTACTATGGCCTAGGGGAAAAGTACACATACCGTTGTAATCGGGCAAGTTTCTACTTTCAGATGCAACAGGAACTTCTCGAGTTCGTCAATCCGTTCGCGAGATATGGGAGTTTGAAGTTAAGGAATGGTTGAGAAACCATCAAAATTTTCGCAAGTCTGATTCCCGAAACCAATAACTACTATGGCCTAGGGGAAAAGTACACACACCATTGCAATCGGGCGAGTTTCTGCTTTCAGATGCAACAAGAATTTCTCGAGTTCGTCAATTCGTTCGCGAGATATGGGAGTTTGAAGTTAAGGAATGGTTGAGCAACCAACAAAATTTTCGCAAGTCTGATTCCCGAAACCAATAACTACGAAGGCCTAGGGGAAAAATACACATACCGTTGTAATCGGGCGAGTTTCTACTTTCAGATGCAACAGGAATTTCTCGAGTTCGTCAATCCGTTCCCGAGATATGGGAGTTTGAAATTAAGGAATGGTTGAGATATCATCAAAATTTTCGCTGGTCTGATTCTCGAAACCAATAACTGGAATGGCCTAGGGGAAAAGTACACACACCATTGTAATCGGGCGAGTTTCTACTTTCAGATGCAACAGGAATTTCTCGAGTTCTCAATCCGTTCGCGAGATATGGGAGTTTGAAGTTATGGAACGGTTGAGAATCCATCAAAATTTTCGCAAGTCTGATTCCCGAAACCAATAACTACTAAGGCCTAGGGGAAAAGTACACATACCGTTGTAATCGGGCAAGTTTCTACTTTCAGATGCAACAGGAATTTCTCGAGTTCGTCAATCCGTTCGCGAGATATGGGAATTTGAAGTTAAGGAATGGTTGAGAAACCACCAAAATTTTCGCTGATTTGATACTCGAAACCAATAACTGGAATGGCCTAGTGGAAAAGTGCATATACCGTTGAAATCGGGCGAGTTTCTGCTTTAAGATGCAGTAGGAATTTCTCGAGTTCGTCAATCCGTTCGCGAGATATGGGAGTTTGAAGTTAAGGAACGTTTGAGAAACCATCAAAATTTTCGCAAGTCTGATACTCGAAACCAATAACTACTATGGCCTAGGGCAAAAATACACATTCCGTTGTAATCGGGCGAGTCTCTGCTTTCAGATGCAATAAGAATTTCTCGTGTTCGTCAATCCATTCGCGAGATATGGGAGTTTGAAGTTAAGGAACGTTTGAGAAACCATCAAAATTTTCGCAAGTCTGATACTCGAAACCAATTACTACTATGGCCTAGGGGAAAAGTACACACACCATTGCAATCGGGCGAGTTTCTGCTTTCAGATGCAACAAGAATTTCTCGAGTTCGTCAATTCGTTCGCGAGATATGGGAGTTTGAAGTTAAGGAATGGTTGAGCAACCATCAAAATTTTCGCAAGTCTGATTCCCGAAACCAATAACTACGAAGGCCTAGGGGAAAAGTACACGTACCGTTGAAATCGGGCGAGTTTCTGCTTTCACATGCAATAAGAATTTCTCGTGTTCGTCAATCCATTCGCGAGATATGGGAGTTTGAAGTTAAGGAATGGTTGAGAAACCATCAAAATTTTCGCAAGTCTGATTCCCGATACCAATAACTACTATGGCCTAGGGGAAAAGTACACACACCATTGTAATCGGGCGAGTTTCTGCTTTCAGATGCAACAAGAATTTCTCGAGTTCGTCAATTCGTTCGCGAGATATGGGAGTTTGAAGTTAAGGAATGGTTGAACAACCATCAAAATTTTCGCAAGTCTGATTCCCGAAACCAATAACTACGAAGGCCTAGGGGAAAAATACACATAACGTTGTAATCGGGCGAGTATCTACTTTCAGATGCAACAGGAATTTCTCGAGTTCGTCAATTCGTTCGCGAGATATGGGAGATTGAAGTTAAGGAATGGTTGAGAAATCATCAAAATTTTCGCTGGTCTGATACTCGAGACCAATAACTGGAATGGCCTAGGGGAAAAGTACACACACCATTGTAATCGGGCGAGTTTCTACTTTCAGATGCAACAGGAATTTCTCGATTTCTCAATCCGTTCGCGAGATATGGGAGTTTGAAGTTATGGAACGGTTGAAAATCCATCAAAATTTTCGCAAGTCTGATTCCCGAAACCAATAACTACTATGGCCTAGGGGAAAAGTACACACACCATTGTAATCGGGCGAGTTTCTACTTTCAGATGCAACAGGAATTTCTCGAGTTCGTCAAACCGTTCGCGAGATATGGGAGTTTGAAGTTAAGGAATGGTTGAGAAACCATCAAAATATTCGCAACTCTGATTCCCGAAACCAATAACTACAAAGGCCCAGGGGAAAAGTACACGTACCGTTGAAATCGGGCGAATTTCTGCTTTCACATGCAACAGGAATTTCTCGAGTTCGTCAATCCGTTCGCGAGATATGGGAGTTTGAAGTTAAGGAATGGTTGAGAAACCACCAAAATTTTCGCTGATTTGATACTCGAAACCAATAACTGGAATGGCCTAGTGGAAAAGTGCATATACCGTTGAAATCGGGCGAGTTTCTGCTTTAAGATGCAGTAGGAATTTCTCGAGTTCGTCAATCCGTTCGCGAGATATGGGAGTTTGAAGTTAAGGAACGTTTGAGAAACCATCAAAATTTTCGCAAGTCTGATACTCGAAACCAATAACTACTATGGCCTAGGGGAAAAGTACACACACCATTGTAATCGGGCGAGTTTCTACTTTCAGATGCAACAGGAATTTCTCGAGTTCTCAATCCGTTCGCGAGATATGGGAGTTTGAAGTTATGGAACGGTTGAGAATCCATCAAAATTTTCGCAAGTCTGATTCCCGAAACCAATAACTACTAAGGCCTAGGGGAAAAGTACACATACCGTTGTAATCGGGCAAGTTTCTACTTTCAGATGCAACAGGAATTTCTCGAGTTTGTCAATCCGTTCGCGAGATATGGGAGTTTGAAGTTAAGCAATGGTTGAGAAACCACCAAAATTTTCGCTGATTTGATACTCGAAACCAATAACTGGAATGGCCTAGTGGAAAAGTGCATATACCGTTGAAATCGGGCGAGTTTCTGCTTTAAGATGCAGTAGGAATTTCTCGAGTTCGTCAATCCGTTCGCGAGATATGGGAGTTTGAAGTTAAGGAACGTTTGAGAAACCATCAAAATTTTCGCAAGTCTGATACTCGAAACCAATAACTACTATGGCCTAGGGCAAAAATACACATTCCGTTGTAATCGGGCGAGTCTCTGCTTTCAGATGCAATAAGAATTTCTCGTGTTCGTCAATCCATTCGCGAGATATGGGAGTTTGAAGTTAAGGAACGTTTGAGAAACCATCAAAATTTTCGCAAGTCTGATACTCGAAACCAATTACTACTATGGCCTAGGGGAAAAGTACACACACCATTGCAATCGGGCGAGTTTCTGCTTTCAGATGCAACAAGGATTTCTCGAGTTCGTCAATTCGTTCGCGAGATATGGGAGTTTGAAGTTAAGGAATGGTTGAGCAACCATCAAAATTTTCGCAAGTCTGATTCCCGAAACCAATAACTACGAAGGCCTAGGGGAAAAGTACACGTACCGTTGAAATCGGGCGAGTTTCTGCTTTCACATGCAATAAGAATTTCTCGTGTTCGTCAATCCATTCGCGAGATATGGGAGTTTGAAGTTAAGGAATGGTTGAGAAACCATCAAAATTTTCGCAAGTCTGATTCCCGAAACCAATAACTACTATGGCCTAGGGGAAAAGTACACACACCATTGTAATCGGGCGAGTTTCTGCTTTCAGATGCAACAAGAATTTCTCGAGTTCGTCAATTCGTTCGCGAGATATGGGAGTTTGAAGTTAAGGAATGGTTGAACAACCATCAAAATTTTCGCAAGTCTGATTCCCGAAACCAATAACTACGAAGGCCTAGGGGAAAAATACACATAACGTTGTAATCGGGCGAGTATCTACTTTCAGATGCAACAGGAATTTCTCGAGTTCGTCAATTCGTTCGCGAGATATGGGAGATGGAATTTAAGGAATGGTTGAGAAATCATCAAAATTTTCGCTGGTCTGATACTCGAGACCAATAACTGGAATGGCCTAGGGGAAAAGTACACACACCATTGTAATCGGGCGAGTTTCTACTTTCAGATGCAACAGGAATTTCTCGATTTCTCAATCCGTTCGCGAGATATGGGAGTTTGAAGTTATGGAACGGTTGAGAATCCATCAAAATTTTCGCAAGTCTGATTCCCGAAACCAATAACTACTATGGCCTAGGGGAAAAGTACACACACCATTGTAATCGGGCGAGTTTCTACTTTCAGATGCAACAGGAATTTCTCGAGTTCGTCAAACCGTTCGCGAGATATGGGAGTTTGAAGTTAAGGAATGGTTGAGAAACCATCAAAATATTCGCAACTCTGATTCCCGAAACCAATAACTACAAAGGCCCAGGGGAAAAGTACACGTACCGTTGAAATCGGGCGAATTTCTGCTTTCACATGCAATAGGAATTTCTCGTGTTCGTCAATCCGTTCGCGAGATATGGGAGTTTGAAGTTATGGAACGTTTGAGAAACCATCAAAATTTTCGCAAGTCTGATACTCGAAACCAATAACTACTATGGCCTAGGGCAAAAATACACATTCCGTTGTAATCGGGCGAGTCTCTGCTTTCAGATGCAACAGGAACTTCTCGAATTCGTCAATCCGTTCGCGAGGTATGGGAGTTTGAAGTTAAGGAATGGTTGAGAAACCGTCAAAATTTTCGCAACTCTGATTCCCGAAACCAATAACTACGAAGGCCTAGTGGAAAAGTACAGGTACCGTTGAAATCGGGCGAGTTTCTGCTTTCACATGCAATAAGAATTTCTCGAGTTCGTCAATCCGTTCGCGAGATATGTAAGTGTGAAGTTAAGGAATGGTTGAGAAACCATCAAAATTTTCGCAAGTCTGATACTCGAAACCAATAACTACTATGGCCTAGGGCAAAAATACACATTCCGTTGTAATCGGGCGAGTCTCTGTTTTCAGATGCAACAGGAACTTCTCGAATTCGTCAATCCGTTCGCGAGATATGGGAGTTTGAAGTTAAGGAATGGTTGAGAAACCGTCAAAATTTTCGCAACTCTGATTCCCGAAACCAATAACTACTATGGCCTAGGGGAAAAGTACACATACCGTTGTAATCGGGCAAGTTTCTACTTTCAGATGCAACAGGAACTTCTCGAGTTCGTCAATCCGTTCGCGAGATATGGGAGTTTGAAGTTAAGGAATGGTTGAGAAACCATCAAAATTTTCGCAAGTCTGATTCCCGAAACCAATAACTACTATGGCCTAGGGGAAAAGTACACACACCATTGCAATCGGGCGAGTTTCTGCTTTCAGATGCAACAAGAATTTCTCGAGTTCGTCAATTCGTTCGCGAGATATGGGAGTTTGAAGTTAAGGAATGGTTGAGCAACCAACAAAATTTTCGCAAGTCTGATTCCCGAAACCAATAACTACGAAGGCCTAGGGGAAAAATACACATACCGTTGTAATCGGGCGAGTTTCTACTTTCAGATGCAACAGGAATTTCTCGAGTTCGTCAATCCGTTCCCGAGATATGGGAGTTTGAAGTTAAGGAATGGTTGAGAAACCATCAAAATATTCGCAACTCTGATTCCCGAAACCAATAACTACAAAGGCCCAGGGGAAAAGTACACGTACCGTTGAAATCGGGCGAATTTCTGCTTTCACATGCAATAGGAATTTCTCGTGTTCGTCAATCCGTTCGCGAGATATGGGAGTTTGAAGTTAAGGAACGTTTGAGAAACCATCAAAATTTTCGCAAGTCTGATACTCGAAACCAATAACTACTATGGCCTAGGGCAAAAATACACATTCCGTTGTAATCGGGCGAGTCTCTGCTTTCAGATGCAACAGGAACTTCTCGAATTCGTCAATCCGTTCGCGAGGTATGGGAGTTTGAAGTTAAGGAATGGTTGAGAAACCGTCAAAATTTTCGCAACTCTGATTCCCGAAACCAATAACTACGAAGGCCTAGTGGAAAAGTACAGGTACCGTTGAAATCGGGCGAGTTTCTGCTTTCACATGCAATAAGAATTTCTCGAGTTCGTCAATCCGTTCGCGAGATATGTAAGTGTGAAGTTAAGGAATGGTTGAGAAACCATCAAAATTTTCGCAAGTCTGATACTCGAAACCAATAACTACTATGGCCTAGGGCAAAAATACACATTCCGTTGTAATCGGGCGAGTCTCTGTTTTCAGATGCAACAGGAACTTCTCGAATTCGTCAATCCGTTCGCGAGATATGGGAGTTTGAAGTTAAGGAATGGTTGAGAAACCGTCAAAATTTTCGCAACTCTGATTCCCGAAACCAATAACTACTATGGCCTAGGGGAAAAGTACACATACCGTTGTAATCGGGCAAGTTTCTACTTTCAGATGCAACAGGAAATTCTCGAGTTCGTCAATCCGTTCGCGAGATATGGGAGTTTGAAGTTAAGGAATGGTTGAGAAACCATCAAAATTTTCGCAAGTCTGATTCCCGAAACCAATAACTACTATGGCCTAGGGGAAAAGTACACACACCATTGCAATCGGGCGAGTTTCTGCTTTCAGATGCAACAAGAATTTCTCGAGTTCGTCAATTCGTTCGCGAGATATGGGAGTTTGAAGTTAAGGAATGGTTGAGCAACCAACAAAATTTTCGCAAGTCTGATTCCCGAAACCAATAACTACGAAGGCCTAGGGGAAAAATACACATACCGTTGTAATCGGGCGAGTTTCTACTTTCAGATGCAACAGGAATTTCTCGAGTTCGTCAATCCGTTCCCGAGATATGGGAGTTTGAAATTAAGGAATGGTTGAGATATCATCAAAATTTTCGCTGGTCTGATTCTCGAAACCAATAACTGGAATGGCCTAGGGGAAAAGTACACACACCATTGTAATCGGGCGAGTTTCTACTTTCAGATGCAACAGGAATTTCTCGAGTTCTCAATCCGTTCGCGAGATATGGGAGTTTGAAGTTATGGAACGGTTGAGAATCCATCAAAATTTTCGCAAGTCTGATTCCCGAAACCAATAACTACTAAGGCCTAGGGGAAAAGTACACATACCGTTGTAATCGGGCAAGTTTCTACTTTCAGATGCAACAGGAATTTCTCGAGTTCGTCAATCCGTTCGCGAGATATGGGAATTTGAAGTTAAGGAATGGTTGAGAAACCACCAAAATTTTCGCTGATTTGATACTCGAAACCAATAACTGGAATGGCCTAGTGGAAAAGTGCATATACCGTTGAAATCGGGCGAGTTTCTGCTTTAAGATGCAGTAGGAATTTCTCGAGTTCGTCAATCCGTTCGCGAGATATGGGAGTTTGAAGTTAAGGAACGTTTGAGAAACCATCAAAATTTTCGCAAGTCTGATACTCGAAACCAATAACTACTATGGCCTAGGGCAAAAATACACATTCCGTTGTAATCGGGCGAGTCTCTGCTTTCAGATGCAATAAGAATTTCTCGTGTTCGTCAATCCATTCGCGAGATATGGGAGTTTGAAGTTAAGGAACGTTTGAGAAACCATCAAAATTTTCGCAAGTCTGATACTCGAAACCAATTACTACTATGGCCTAGGGGAAAAGTACACACACCATTGCAATCGGGCGAGTTTCTGCTTTCAGATGCAACAAGAATTTCTCGAGTTCGTCAATTCGTTCGCGAGATATGGGAGTTTGAAGTTAAGGAATGGTTGAGCAACCATCAAAATTTTCGCAAGTCTGATTCCCGAAACCAATAACTACGAAGGCCTAGGGGAAAAGTACACGTACCGTTGAAATCGGGCGAGTTTCTGCTTTCACATGCAATAAGAATTTCTCGTGTTCGTCAATCCATTCGCGAGATATGGGAGTTTGAAGATAAGGAATGGTTGAGAAACCATCAAAATTTTCGCAAGTCTGATTCCCGAAACCAATAACTACTATGGCCTAGGGGAAAAGTACACACACCATTGTAATCGGGCGAGTTTCTGCTTTCAGATGCAACAAGAATTTCTCGAGTTCGTCAATTCGTTCGCGAGATATGGGAGTTTGAAGTTAAGGAATGGTTGAACAACCATCAAAATTTTCGCAAGTCTGATTCCCGAAACCAATAACTACGAAGGCCTAGGGGAAAAATACACATAACGTTGTAATCGGGCGAGTATCTACTTTCAGATGCAACAGGAATTTCTCGAGTTCGTCAATTCGTTCGCGAGATATGGGAGATTGAAGTTAAGGAATGGTTGAGAAATCATCAAAATTTTCGCTGGTCTGATACTCGAGACCAATAACTGGAATGGCCTAGGGGAAAAGTACACACACCATTGTAATCGGGCGAGTTTCTACTTTCAGATGCAACAGGAATTTCTCGATTTCTCAATCCGTTCGCGAGATATGGGAGTTTGAAGTTATGGAACGGTTGAAAATCCATCAAAATTTTCGCAAGTCTGATTCCCGAAACCAATAACTACTATGGCCTAGGGGAAAAGTACACACACCATTGTAATCGGGCGAGTTTCTACTTTCAGATGCAACAGGAATTTCTCGAGTTCGTCAAACCGTTCGCGAGATATGGGAGTTTGAAGTTAAGGAATGGTTGAGAAACCATCAAAATATTCGCAACTCTGATTCCCGAAACCAATAACTACAAAGGCCCAGGGGAAAAGTACACGTACCGTTGAAATCGGGCGAATTTCTGCTTTCACATGCAATAGGAATTTCTCGTGTTCGTCAATCCGTTCGCGAGATATGGGAGTTTGAAGTTAAGGAACGTTTGAGAAACCATCAAAATTTTCGCAAGTCTGATTCCCGAAACCAATAACTACTATGGCCTAGGGGAAAAGTACACACACCATTGTAATCGGGCGAGTTTCTGCTTTCAGATGCAACAAGAATTTCTCGAGTTCGTCAATTCGTTCGCGAGATATGGGAGTTTGAAGTTATGGAACGGTTGAGAATCCATCAAAATTTTCGCAAGTCTGATTCCCGAAACCAATAACTACTAAGGCCTAGGGGAAAAGTACACATACCGTTGTAATCGGGCAAGTTTCTACTTTCAGATGCAACAGGAATTTCTCGAGTTCGTCAATCCGTTCGCGAGATATGGGAGTTTGAAGTTAAGGAATGGTTGAGAAACCACCAAAATTTTCGCTGATTTGATACTCGAAACCAATAACTGGAATGGCCTAGTGGAAAAGTGCATATACCGTTGAAATCGGGCGAGTTTCTGCTTTAAGATGCAGTAGGAATTTCTCGAGTTCGTCAATCAGTTCGCGAGATATGGGAGTTTGAAGTTAAGGAACGTTTGAGAAACCATCAAAATTTTCGCAAGTCTGATACTCGAAACCAATAACTACTATGGCCTAGGGGAAAAGTACACACACCATTGTAATCGGGCGAGTTTCTACTTTCAGATGCAACAGGAATTTCTCGAGTTCTCAATCCGTTCGCGAGATATGGGAGTTTGAAGTTATGGAACGGTTGAGAATCCATCAAAATTTTCGCAAGTCTGATTCCCGAAACCAATAACTACTAAGGCCTAGGGGAAAAGTACACATACCGTTGTAATCGGGCAAGTTTCTACTTTCAGATGCAACAGGAATTTCTCGAGTTCGTCAATCCGTTCGCGAGATATGGGAGTTTGAAGTTAAGCAATGGTTGAGAAACCACCAAAATTTTCGCTGATTTGATACTCGAAACCAATAACTGGAATGGCCTAGTGGAAAAGTGCATATACCGTTGAAATCGGGCGAGTTTCTGCTTTAAGATGCAGTAGGAATTTCTCGAGTTCGTCAATCCGTTCGCGAGATATGGGAGTTTGAAGTTAAGGAACGTTTGAGAAACCATCAAAATTTTCGCAAGTCTGATACTCGAAACCAATAACTACTATGGCCTAGGGCAAAAATACACATTCCGTTGTAATCGGGCGAGTCTCTGCTTTCAGATGCAACAAGAATTTCTCGAGTTCGTCAATTCGTTCGCGAGATATGGGAGTTTGAAGTTAAGGAATGGTTGAACAACCATCAAAATTTTCGCAAGTCTGATTCCCGAAACCAATAACTACTATGGCCTAGGGGAAAAGTACACACACCATTGTAATCGGGCGAGTTTCTGCTTTCAGATGCAACAAGAATTTCTCGAGTTCGTCAATTCGTTCGCGAGATATGGGAGTTTGAAGTTAAGGAATGGTTGAACAACCATCAAAATTTTCGCAAGTCTGATTCCCGAAACCAATAACTACGAAGGCCTAGGGGAAAAATACACATAACGTTGTAATCGGGCGAGTATCTACTTTCAGATGCAACAGGAATTTCTCGAGTTCGTCAATTCGTTCGCGAGATATGGGAGATTGAAGTTAAGGAATGGTTGAGAAATCATCAAAATTTTCGCTGGTCTGATACTCGAGACCAATAACTGGAATGGCCTAGGGAAAAAGTACACACACCATTGTAATCGGGCGAGTTTCTACTTTCAGATGCAACAGGAATTTCTCGATTTCTCAATCCGTTCGCGAGATATGGGAGTTTGAAGTTATGGAACGGTTGAGAATCCATCAAAATTTTCGCAAGTCTGATTCCCGAAACAAATAACTACTATGGCCTAGGGGAAAAGTACACACACCATTGTAATCGGGCGAGTTTCTACTTTCAGATGCAACAGGAATTTCTCGAGTTCGTCAAACCGTTCGCGAGATATGGGAGTTTGAAGTTAAGGAATGGTTGAGAAACCATCAAAATATTCGCAACTCTGATTCCCGAAACCAATAACTACAAAGGCCCAGGGGAAAAGTACACGTACCGTTGAAATCGGGCGAGTTTCTGCTTTCACATGCAATAGGAATTTCTCGTGTTCGTCAATCCGTTCGCGAGATATGGGAGTTTGAACTTAAGGAACGTTTGAGAAACCATCAAAATTTTCGCAAGTCTGATACTCGAAACCAATAACTACTATGGCCTAGGGCAAAAATACACATTCCGTTGTAATCGGGCGAGTCTCTGCATTCAGATGCAACAGGAACTTCTCGAATTCGTCAATCCGTTCGCGAGATATGGGAGTTTGAAGTTAAGGAATGGTTGAGAAACCGTCAAAATTTTCGCAACTCTGATTCCCGAAACCAATAACTACTATGGCCTAGGGGAAAAGTACACATACCGTTGTAATCGGGCAAGTTTCTACTTTCAGATGCAACAGGAACTTCTCGAGTTCGTCAATCCGTTCGCGAGATATGGGAGTTTGAAGTTAAGGAATGGTTGAGAAACCGTCAAAATTTTCGCAACTCTGATTCCCGAAACCAATAACTACTATGGCCTAGGGGAAAAGTACACATACCGTTGTAATCGGGCAAGTTTCTACTTTCAGATGCAACAGGAACTTCTCGAGTTCGTCAATCCGTTCGCGAGATATGGGAGTTTGAAGTTAAGGAATGGTTGAGAAACCATCAAAATTTTCGCAAGTCTGATTCCCGAAACCAATAACTACTATGGCCTAGGGGAAAAGTACACACACCATTGCAATCGGGCGAGTTTCTGCTTTCAGATGCAACAAGAATTTCTCGAGTTCGTCAATTCGTTCGCGAGATATGGGAGTTTGAAGTTAAGGAATGGTTGAGCAACCAACAAAATTTTCGCAAGTCTGATTCCCGAAACCAATAACTACGAAGGCCTAGGGGAAAAATACACATACCGTTGTAATCGGGCGAGTTTCTACTTTCAGATGCAACAGGAATTTCTCGAGTTCGTCAATCCGTTCCCGAGATATGGGAGTTTGAAATTAAGGAATGGTTGAGATATCATCAAAATTTTCGCTGGTCTGATTCTGGAAACCAATAACTGGAATGGCCTAGTGGAAAAGTACACACACCATTGTAATCGGGCGAGTTTCTACTTTCAGATGCAACAGGAATTTCTCGAGTTCTCAATCCGTTCGCGAGATATGGGAGTTTGAAGTTATGGAACGGTTGAGAATCCATCAAAATTTTCGCAAGTCTGATTCCCGAAACCAATAACTACTATGGCCTAGGGAAAAGTACACACACCATTGGAATCGGGCGAGTTTCTACTTTCAGATGCAACCGGAATTTCTCGAATTCGTCAATCCGTTCGCGAGATATGGGAGTTTGAAGTTAAGGAATGGTTGAGAAACCATCAAAATATTCGCAACTCTGATTCCCGAAACCAATAACTACAAAGGCCTAGGGGAAAAGTGCACGTACCGTTGAAATCGGTCGAGTTTCTGCTTTCACATGCAATAGGAATTTCTCGTGTTCGTCAATCCGTTCGCGAGATATGGGAGTTAGAAGTTGAGGAATGGTTGAGCAACCACCAAAATTATCGCAAGTCTGATACTCGGAACCAATAACTACTATGGCCTAGGGGAAAAGTACACACACCGTTGTAATCGGGCAAGTTTCTACTTTCAGATGCAACAGGAATTTCTCGAGTTCGTCAATCCGTTCGCGAGATATGGGAGTTTGAAGTTAAGGAACGTTTGAGAAACCATCAAAATTTTCGCAAGTCTGATACTCGGAACCAATAACTACTATGGCCTAGGGGAAAAGTACACACACCATTGCAATCGGGCGAGTTTCTGCTTTCAGATGCAACAAGAATTTCTCGAGTTCGTCAATTCGTTCGCGAGATATGGGAGTTTGAAGTTAAGGAATGGTTGAGCAACCATCAAAATTTTCGCAAGTCTGATTCCCGAAACCAATAACTACGAAGGCCTAGGGGAAAAGTACACGTACCGTTGAAATCGGGCGAGTTTCTGCTTTCACATGCAATAAGAATTTCTCGTGTTCGTCAATCCATTCGCGAGATATGGGAGTTTGAAGTTAAGGAATGGTTGAGAAACCATCAAAATTTTCGCAAGTCTGATTCCCGAAACCAATAACTACTATGGCCTAGGGGAAAAGTACACACACCATTGTAATCGGGCGAGTTTCTGCTTTCAGATGCAACAAGAATTTCTCGAGTTCGTCAATTCGTTCGCGAGATATGGGAGTTTGAAGTTAAGGAATGGTTGAACAACCATCAAAATTTTCGCAAGTCTGATTCCCGAAACCAATAACTACGAAGGCCTAGGGGAAAAATACACATACCGTTGTAATCGGGCGAGTATCTACTTTCAGGTGCAACAGGAATTTCTCGAGTTCGTCAATTCGTTCGCGAGATATGGGAGATTGAAATTAAGGAATGGTTGAGAAATCATCAAAATTTTCGCTGGTCTGATACTCGAGACCAATAACTGGAATGGCCTAGGGGAAAAGTACACACACCATTGTAATCGGGCGAGTTTCTACTTTCAGATGCAACAGGAATTTCTCGATTTCTCAATCCGTTCGCGAGATATGGGAGTTTGAAGTTATGGAACGGTTGAGAATCCATCAAAATTTTCGCAAGTCTGATTCCCGAAACCAATAACTACTATGGCCTAGGGGAAAAGTACACACACCATTGTAATCGGGCGAGTTTCTACTTTCAGATGCAACAGGAATTTCTCGAGTTCGTCAAACCGTTCGCGAGATATGGGAGTTTGAAGTTAAGGAATGGTTGAGAAACCATCAAAATATTCGCAACTCTGATTCCCGAAACCAATAACTACAAAGGCCCAGGGGAAAAGTACACGTACCGTTGAAATCGGGCGAGTTTCTGCTTTCACATGCAATAGGAATTTCTCGTGTTCGTCAATCCGTTCGCGAGATATGGGAGTTTGAAGTTAAGGAATGGTTGAGAAACCGTCAAAATTTTCGCAACTCTGATTCCCGAAACCAATAACTACTATGGCCTAGGGGAAAAGTACACATACCGTTGTAATCGGGCAAGTTTCTACTTTCAGATGCAACAGGAACTTCTCGAGTTCGTCAATCCGTTCGCGAGATATGGGAGTTTGAAGTTAAGGAATGGTTGAGAAACCATCAAAATTTTCGCAAGTCTGATTCCCGAAACCAATAACTACTATGGCCTAGGGGAAAAGTGCACACACCATTGCAATCGGGCGAGTTTCTGCTTTCAGATGCAACAAGAATTTCTCGAGTTCGTCAATTCGTGCGCGAGATATGGGAGTTTGAAGTTGAGGAATGGTTGAGCAACCAACAAAATTTTCGCAAGTCTGATTCCCGAAACCAATAACTACGAAGGCCTAGGGGAAAAGTACACGTACCGTTGAAATCGGGCGAGTTTCTGCTTTCACATGCAATAAGAATTTCTCGTGTTCGTCAATCCATTCGCGAGATATGGGAGTTTGAAGTTAAGGAATGGTTGAGAAACCATCAAAATTTTCGCAAGTCTGATTCCCGAAACCAATAACTACTATGGCCTAGGGGAAAAGTACACACACCATTGTAATCGGGCGAGTTTCTGCTTTCAGATGCAACAAGAATTTCTCGAGTTCGTCAATTCGTTCGCGAGATATGGCAGTTTGAAGTTAAGGAATGGTTGAACAACCATCAAAATTTTCGCAAGTCTGATTCCCGAAACCAATAACTACGAAGGCCTAGGGGAAAAATACACATAACGTTGTAATCGGGCGAGTATCTACTTTCAGATGCAACAGGAATTTCTCGAGTTCGTCAATTCGTTCGCGAGATATGGGAGATTGAAGTTAAGGAATGGTTGAGAAATCATCAAAATTTTCGCTGGTCTGATACTCGAGACCAATAACTGGAATGGCCTAGGGGAAAAGTACACACACCATTGTAATCGGGCGAGTTTCTACTTTCAGATGCAACAGGAATTTCTCGATTTCTCAATCCGTTCGCGAGATATGGGAGTTTGAAGTTATGGAACGGTTGAGAATCCATCAAAATTTTCGCAAGTCTGATTCCCGAAACCAATAACTACTATGGCCTAGGGGAAAAGTACACACACCATTGTAATCGGGCGAGTTTCTACTTTCAGATGCAACAGGAATTTCTCGAGTTCGTCAAACCGTTCGCGAGATATGGGAGTTTGAAGTTAAGGAATGGTTGAGAAACCATCAAAATATTCGCAACTCTGATTCCCGAAACCAATAACTACAAAGGCCCAGGGGAAAAGTACACGTACCGTTGAAATCGGGCGAATTTCTGCTTTCACATGCAATAGGAATTTCTCGTGTTCGTCAATCCGTTCGCGAGATATGGGAGTTTGAAGTTAAGGAACGTTTGAGAAACCATCAAAATTTTCGCAAGTCTGATACTCGAAACCAATAACTACTATGGCCTAGGGCAAAAATACACATTCCGTTGTAATCGGGCGAGTCTCTGCTTTCAGATGCAACAGGAACTTCTCGAATTCGTCAATCCGTTCGCGAGGTATGGGAGTTTGAAGTTAAGGAATGGTTGAGAAACCGTCAAAATTTTCGCAACTCTGATTCCCGAAACCAATAACTACGAAGGCCTAGTGGAAAAGTACAGGTACCGTTGAAATCGGGCGAGTTTCTGCTTTCACATGCAATAAGAATTTCTCGAGTTCGTCAATCCGTTCGCGAGATATGTAAGTGTGAAGTTAAGGAATGGTTGAGAAACCATCAAAATTTTCGCAAGTCTGATACTCGAAACCAATAACTACTATGGCCTAGGGCAAAAATACACATTCCGTTGTAATCGGGCGAGTCTCTGTTTTCAGATGCAACAGGAACTTCTCGAATTCGTCAATCCGTTCGCGAGATATGGGACTTTGAAGTTAAGGAATGGATGAGAAACCGTCAAAATTTTCGCAACTCTGATTCCCGAAACCAATAACTACTATGGCCTAGGGGAAAAGTACACATACCGTTGTAATCGGGCAAGTTTCTACTTTCAGATGCAACAGGAACTTCTCGAGTTCGTCAATCCGTTCGCGAGATATGGGAGTTTGAAGTTAAGGAATGGTTGAGAAACCATCAAAATTTTCGCAAGTCAGATTCCCGAAACCAATAACTACTATGGCCTAGGGGAAAAGTACACACACCATTGCAATCGGGCGAGTTTCTGCTTTCAGATGCAACAAGAATTTCTCGAGTTCGTCAATTCGTTCGCGAGATATGGGAGTTTGAAGTTAAGGAATGGTTGAGCAACCAACAAAATTTTCGCAAGTCTGATTCCCGAAACCAATAACTACGAAGGCCTAGGGGAAAAATACACATACCGTTGTAATCGGGCGAGTTTCTACTTTCAGATGCAACAGGAATTTCTCGAGTTCGTCAATCCGTTCCCGAGATATGGGAGTTTGAAATTAAGGAATGGTTGAGATATCATCAAAATTTTCGCTGGTCTGATTCTCGAAACCAATAACTGGAATGGCCTAGTGGAAAAGTACACACACCATTGTAATCGGGCGAGTTTCTACTTTCAGATGCAACAGGAATTTCTCGAGTTCTCAATCCGTTCGCGAGATATGGGAGTTTGAAGTTATGGAACGGTTGAGAATCCATCAAAATTTTCGCAAGTCTGATTCCCGAAACCAATAACTACTATGGCCTAGGGGAAAAGTACACACACCATTGGAATCGGGCGAGTTTCTACTTTCAGATGCAACCGGAATTTCTCGAGTTCGTCAATCCGTTCGCGAGATATGGGAGTTTGAAGTTAAGGAATGGTTGAGAAACCATCAAAATATTCGCAACTCTGATTCCCGAAACCAATAACTACAAAGGCCTAGGGGAAAAGTGCACGTACCGTTGAAATCGGTCGAGTTTCTGCTTTCACATGCAATAGGAATTTCTCGTGTTCGTCAATCCGTTCGCGAGATATGGGAGTTAGAAGTTGAGGAATGGTTGAGCAACCACCAAAATTATCGCAAGTCTGATACTCGGAACCAATAACTACTATGGCCTAGGGGAAAAGTACACACACCGTTGTAATCGGGCAAGTTTCTACTTTCAGATGCAACAGGAATTTCTCGAGTTCGTCAATCCGTTCGCGAGATATGGGAGTTTGAAGTTAAGGAACGTTTGAGAAACCATCAAAATTTTCGCAAGTCTGATACTCGGAACCAATAACTACTATGGCCTAGGGGAAAAGTACACACACCACTGCAATCGGGCGAGTTTCTGCTTTCAGATGCAACAAGAATTTCTCGAGTTCGTCAATTCGTTCGCGAGATATGGGAGTTTGAAGTTAAGGAATGGTTGAGCAACCATCAAAATTTTCGCAAGTCTGATTCCCGAAACCAATAACTACGAAGGCCTAGGGGAAAAGTACACGTACCGTTGAAATCGGGCGAGTTTCTGCTTTCACATGCAATAAGAATTTCTCGTGTTCGTCAATCCATTCGCGAGATATGGGAGTTTGAAGTTAAGGAATGGTTGAGAAACCATCAAAATTTTCGCAAGTCTGATTCCCGAAACCAATAACTACTATGGCCTAGGGGAAAAGTACACACACCATTGTAATCGGGCGAGTTTCTGCTTTCAGATGCAACAAGAATTTCTCGAGTTCGTCAATTCGTTCGCGAGATATGGGAGTTTGAAGTTAAGGAATGGTTGAACAACCATCAAAATTTTCGCAAGTCTGATTCCCGAAACCAATAACTACGAAGGCCTAGGGGAAAAATACACATACCGTTGTAATCGGGCGAGTATCTACTTTCAGATGCAACAGGAATTTCTCGAGTTCGTCAATTCGTTCGCGAGATATGGGAGATTGAAATTAAGGAATGGTTGAGAAATCATCAAAATTTTCGCTGGTCTGATACTCGAGACCAATAACTGGAATGGCCTAGGGGAAAAGTACACACACCATTGTAATCGGGCGAGTTTCTACTTTCAGATGCAACAGGAATTTCTCGATTTCTCAATCCGTTCGCGAGATATGGGAGTTTGAAGTTATGGAACGGTTGAGAATCCATCAAAATTTTCGCAAGTCTGATTCCCGAAACCAATAACTACTATGGCCTAGGGGAAAAGTACACACACCATTGTAATCGGGCGAGTTTCTACTTTCAGATGCAACAGGAATTTCTCGAGTTCGTCAAACCGTTCGCGAGATATGGGAGTTTGAAGTTAAGGAATGGTTGAGAAACCATCAAAATATTCGCAACTCTGATTCCCGAAACCAATAACTACAAAGGCCCAGGGGAAAAGTACACGTACCGTTGAAATCGGGCGAGTTTCTGCTTTCACATGCAATAGGAATTTCTCGTGTTCGTCAATCCGTTCGCGAGATATGGGAGTTTGAACTTAAGGAACGTTTGAGAAACCATCAAAATTTTCGCAAGTCTGATACTCGAAACCAATAACTACTATGGCCTAGGGCAAAAATACACATTCCGTTGTAATCGGGCGAGTCTCTGCATTCAGATGCAACAGGAACTTCTCGAATTCGTCAATCCGTTCGCGAGATATGGGAGTTTGAAGTTAAGGAATGGTTGAGAAACCGTCAAAATTTTCGCAACTCTGATTCCCGAAACCAATAACTACTATGGCCTAGGGGAAAAGTACACATACCGTTGTAATCGGGCAAGTTTCTACTTTCAGATGCAACAGGAACTTCTCGAGTTCGTCAATCCGTTCGCGAGATATGGGAGTTTGAAGTTAAGGAATGGTTGAGAAACCGTCAAAATTTTCGCAACTCTGATTCCCGAAACCAATAACTACTATGGCCTAGGGGAAAAGTACACATACCGTTGTAATCGGGCAAGTTTCTACTTTCAGATGCAACAGGAACTTCTCGAGTTCGTCAATCCGTTCGCGAGATATGGGAGTTTGAAGTTAAGGAATGGTTGAGAAACCATCAAAATTTTCGCAAGTCTGATTCCCGAAACCAATAACTACTATGGCCTAGGGGAAAAGTACACACACCATTGCAATCGGGCGAGTTTCTGCTTTCAGATGCAACAAGAATTTCTCGAGTTCGTCAATTCGTTCGCGAGATATGGGAGTTTGAAGTTAAGGAATGGTTGAGCAACCAACAAAATTTTCGCAAGTCTGATTCCCGAAACCAATAACTACGAAGGCCTAGGGGAAAAATACACATACCGTTGTAATCGGGCGAGTTTCTACTTTCAGATGCAACAGGAATTTCTCGAGTTCGTCAATCCGTTCCCGAGATATGGGAGTTTGAAATTAAGGAATGGTTGAGATATCATCAAAATTTTCGCTGGTCTGATTCTGGAAACCAATAACTGGAATGGCCTAGTGGAAAAGTACACACACCATTGTAATCGGGCGAGTTTCTACTTTCAGATGCAACAGGAATTTCTCGAGTTCTCAATCCGTTCGCGAGATATGGGAGTTTGAAGTTATGGAACGGTTGAGAATCCATCAAAATTTTCGCAAGTCTGATTCCCGAAACCAATAACTACTATGGCCTAGGGAAAAGTACACACACCATTGGAATCGGGCGAGTTTCTACTTTCAGATGCAACCGGAATTTCTCGAGTTCGTCAATCCGTTCGCGAGATATGGGAGTTTGAAGTTAAGGAATGGTTGAGAAACCATCAAAATATTCGCAACTCTGATTCCCGAAACCAATAACTACAAAGGCCTAGGGGAAAAGTGCACGTACCGTTGAAATCGGTCGAGTTTCTGCTTTCACATGCAATAGGAATTTCTCGTGTTCGTCAATCCGTTCGCGAGATATGGGAGTTAGAAGTTGAGGAATGGTTGAGCAACCACCAAAATTATCGCAAGTCTGATACTCGGAACCAATAACTACTATGGCCTAGGGGAGAAGTACACGCACCGTTGTAATCGGGCAAGTTTCTACTTTCAGATGCAACAGGAATTTCTCGAGTTCGTCAATCCGTTCGCGAGATATGGGAGTTTGAAGTTAAGGAACGTTTGAGAAACCATCAAAATTTTCGCAAGTCTGATACTCGGAACCAATAACTACTATGGCCTAGGGGAAAAGTACACACACCATTGCAAACGGGCGAGTTTCTGCTTTCAGATGCAACAAGAATTTCTCGAGTTCGTCAATTCGTTCGCGAGATATGGGAGTTTGAAGTTAAGGAATGGTTGAGCAACCATCAAAATTTTCGCAAGTCTGATTCCCGAAACCAATAACTACGAAGGCCTAGGGGAAAAGTACACGTACCGTTGAAATCGGGCGAGTTTCTGCTTTCACATGCAATAAGAATTTCTCGTGTTCGTCAATCCATTCGCGAGATATGGGAGTTTGAAGTTAAGGAATGGTTGAGAAACCATCAAAATTTTCGCAAGTCTGATTCCCGAAACCAATAACTACTATGGCCTAGGGGAAAAGTACACACACCATTGTAATCGGGCGAGTTTCTGCTTTCAGATGCAACAAGAATTTCTCGAGTTCGTCAATTCGTTCGCGAGATATGGGAGTTTGAAGTTAAGGAATGGTTGAACAACCATCAAAATTTTCGCAAGTCTGATTCCCGAAACCAATAACTACGAAGGCCTAGGGGAAAAATAAACATACCGTTGTAATCGGGCGAGTATCTACTTTCAGGTGCAACAGGAATTTCTCGAGTTCGTCAATTCGTTCGCGAGATATGGGAGATTGAAATTAAGGAATGGTTGAGAAATCATCAAAATTTTCGCTGGTCTGATACTCGAGACCAATAACTGGAATGGCCTAGGGGAAAAGTACACACACCATTGTAATCGGGCGAGTTTCTACTTTCAGATGCAACAGGAATTTCTCGATTTCTCAATCCGTTCGCGAGATATGGGAGTTTGAAGTTATGGAACGGTTGAGAATCCATCAAAATTTTCGCAAGTCTGATTCCCGAAACCAATAACTACTATGGCCTAGGGGAAAAGTACACACACCATTGTAATCGGGCGAGTTTCTACTTTCAGATGCAACAGGAATTTCTCGAGTTCGTCAATTCGTTCGCGAGATATGGGAGTTTGAAGTTGAGGAATGGTTGAGCAACCAACAAAATTTTCGCAAGTCTGATTCCCGAAACCAATAACTACGAAGGCCTAGGGGAAAAGTGCACACACCATTGCAATCGGGCGAGTTTCTGCTTTCAGATGCAACAAGAATTTCTCGAGTTCGTCAATTCGTTCGCGAGATATGGGAGTTTGAAGTTGAGGAATGGTTGAGAAACCATCAAAATTTTCGCAAGTCTGATTCCCGAAACCAATAACTACGAAGGCCTAGGGGAAAAATACACATACCGTTGTAATCGGGCGAGTTTCTACTTTCAGATGCAACAGGAATTTGTCGAGTTCGTCAATCCGTTCCCGAGATATGGGAGTTTGAAATTAAGGAATGGTTGAGATATCATCAAAATTTTCGCTGGTCTGATACTCGAAACCAATAACTGGAATGGCCTAGGGCAAAAATACACATTCCGTTGTAATCGGGCGAGTCTCTGCTTTCAGATGCAACAGGAACTTCTCGAATTCGTCAATCCGTTCGCGAGATATGGGAGTTTGAAGTTAAGGAATGGTTGAGAAACCGTCAAAATTTTCGCAACTCTGATTCCCGAAACCAATAACTACTATGGCCTAGGGGAAAAGTACACATACCGTTGTAATCGGGCAAGTTTCTACTTTCAGATGCAACAGGAACTTCTCGAGTTCGTCAATCCGTTCGCGAGATATGGGAGTTTGAAGTTAAGGAATGGTTGAGAAACCATCAAAATTTTCGCAAGTCTGATTCCCGAAACCAATAACTACTATGGCCTAGGGGAAAAGTGCACACACCATTGCAATCGGGCGAGTTTCTGCTTTCAGATGCAACAAGAATTTCTCGAGTTCGTCAATTCGTTCGCGAGATATGGGAGTTTGAAGTTGAGGATTGGTTGAGAAACCATCAAAATTTTCGCAAGTCTGATTCCCGAAACCAATAACTACGAAGGCCTAGGGGAAAAATACACATACCGTTGTAATCGGGCGAGTTTCTACTTTCAGATGCAACAGGAATTTCTCGAGTTCGTCAATCCGTTCCCGAGATATGGGAGTTTGAAATTAAGGAATGGTTGAGATATCATCAAAATTTTCGCTGGTCTGATACTCGAAACCAATAACTGGAATGGCCTAGGGGAAAAGTACACACACCATTGTAATCGGGCGAGTTTCTACTTTCAGATGCAACAGGAATTTCTCGAGTTCTCAATCCGTTCGCGAGATATGGGAGTTTGAAGTTATGGAACGGTTGAGAATCCATCAAAATTTTCGCAAGTCTGATTCCCGAAACCAATAACTACTATGGCCTAGGGGAAAAGTACACACACCATTGGAATCGGGCGAGTTTCTACTTTCAGATGCAACCGGAATTTCTCGAGTTCGTCAATCCGTTCGCGAGATATGGGAGTTTGAAGTTAAGGAATGGTTGAGAAACCATCAAAATATTCGCAACTCTGATTCCCGAAACCAATAACTACAAAGGCCTAGGGGAAAAGTGCACGTACCGTTGATATCGGTCGAGTTTCTGCTTTCACATGCAATAGGAATTTCTCGTGTTCGTCAATCCGTTCGCGAGATATGGGAGTTAGAAGTTGAGGAATGGTTGAGCAACCACCAAAATTATCGCAAGTCTGATACTCGGAACCAATAACTACTATGGCCTAGGGGAAAAGTACACACACCGTTGTAATCGGGCAAGTTTCTACTTTCAGATGCAACAGGAATTTCTCGAGTTCGTCAATCCGTTCGCGAGATATGTGAGTTTGAAGTTAAGGAACGTTTGAGAAACCATCAAAATTTTCGCAAGTCTGATACTCGGAACCAATAACTACTATGGCCTAGGGGAAAAGTACACACACCATTGCAATCGGGCGAGTTTCTGCTTTCAGATGCAACAAGAATTTCTCGAGTTCGTCAATTCGTTCGCGAGATATGGGAGTTTGAAGTTAAGGAATGGTTGAGCAACCATCAAAATTTTCGCAAGTCTGATTCCCGAAACCAATAACTACTATGGCCTAGGGGAAAAGTACACACACCATTGTAATCGGGCGATTTTCTGCTTTCAGATGCAACAAGAATTTCTCGAGTTCGTCAATTCGTTCGCGAGATATGGGAGTTTGAAGTTAAGGAATGGTTGAACAACCATCAAAATTTTCGCAAGTCTGATTCCCGAAACCAATAACTACGAAGGCCTAGGGGAAAAATACACATACCGTTGTAATCGGGCGAGTATCTACTTTCAGATGCAACAGGAATTTCTCGAGTTCGTCAATTCGTTCGCGAGATATGGGAGATTGAAATTAAGGAATGGTTGAGAAATCATCAAAATTTTCGCTGGTCTGATACTCGAAACCAATAACTGGAATGGCCTAGGGGAAAAGTACACACACCATTGTAATCGGGCGAGTTTCTACTTTCAGATGCAACAGGAATTTCTCGAGTTCTCAATCCGTTCGCGAGATATGGGAGTTTGAAGTTATGGAACGGTTGAGAATCCATCAAAATTTTCGCAAGTCTGATTCCCGAAACCAGTAACTACTATGGCCTAGGGGAAAAGTACACACACCATTGGAATCGGGCGAGTTTCTACTTTCAGATGCAACCGGAATTTCTCGAGTTCGTCAATCCGTTCGCGAGATATGGGAGTTTGAAGTTAAGGAATGGTTGAGAAACCATCAAAATATTCGCAACTCTGATTCCCGAAACCAATAACTACAAAGGCCTAGGGGAAAAGTGCACGTACCGTTGATATCGGTCGAGTTTCTGCTTTCACATGCAATAGGAATTTCTCGTGTTCGTCAATCCGTTCGCGAGATATGGGAGTTAGAAGTTGAGGAATGGTTGAGCAACCACCAAAATTATCGCAAGTCTGATACTCGGAACCAATAACTACTATGGCCTAGGGGAAAAGTACACACACCGTTGTAATCGGGCAAGTTTCTACTTTCAGATGCAACAGGAATTTCTCGAGTTCGTCAATCCGTTCGCGAGATATGTGAGTTTGAAGTTAAGGAACGTTTGAGAAACCATCAAAATTTTCGCAAGTCTGATACTCGGAACCAATAACTACTATGGCCTAGGGGAAAAGTACACACACCATTGCAATCGGGCGAGTTTCTGCTTTCAGATGCAACAAGAATTTCTCGAGTTCGTCAATTCGTTCGCGAGATATGGGAGTTTGAAGTTAAGGAATGGTTGAGCAACCATCAAAATTTTCGCAAGTCTGATTCCCGAAACCAATAACTACTATGGCCTAGGGGAAAAGTACACACACCATTGTAATCGGGCGATTTTCTGCTTTCAGATGCAACAAGAATTTCTCGAGTTCGTCAATTCGTTCGCGAGATATGGGAGTTTGAAGTTAAGGAATGGTTGAACAACCATCAAAATTTTCGCAAGTCTGATTCCCGAAACCAATAACTACGAAGGCCTAGGGGAAAAATACACATACCGTTGTAATCGGGCGAGTATCTACTTTCAGATGCAACAGGAATTTCTCGAGTTCGTCAATTCGTTCGCGAGATATGGGAGATTGAAATTAAGGAATGGTTGAGAAATCATCAAAATTTTCGCTGGTCTGATACTCGAGACCAATAACTGGAATGGCCTAGGGGAAAAGTACACACACCATTGTAATCGGGCGAGTTTCTACTTTCAGATGCAACAGGAATTTCTCGATTTCTCAATCCGTTCGCGAGATATGGGAGTTTGAAGTTATGGAACGGTTGAGAATCCATCAAAACTTTCGCAAGTCTGATTCCCGAAACCAATAACTACTATGGCCTAGGGGAAAAGTACACACACCATTGTAATCGGGCGAGTTTCTACTTTCAGATGCAACAGGAATTTCTCGAGTTCGTCAAACCGTTCGCGAGATATGGGAGTTTGAAGTTAAGGAATGGTTGAGAAACCATCAAAATATTCGCAACTCTATTCCCGAAACCAATAACTACAAAGGCCCAGGGGAAAAGTACACGTACCGTTGAAATCGGGCGAATTTCTGCTTTCACATGCAATAGGAATTTCTCGTGTTCGTCAATCCGTTCGCGAGATATGGGAGTTTGAAGTTAAGGAACGTTTGAGAAACCATCAAAATTTTCGCAAGTCTGATACTCGAAACCAATAACTACTATGGCCTAGGGCAAAAATACACATTCCGTTGTAATCGGGCGAGTCTCTGCTTTCAGATGCAACAGGAACTTCTCGAATTCGTCAATCCGTTCGCGAGATATGGGAGTTTGAATTTAAGGAATGGTTGAGAAACCATCAAAATATTCGCAACTCTGATTCCCGAAACCAATAACTACAAAGGCCTAGGGGAAAAGTGCACGTACCGTTGATATCGGTCGAGTTTCTGCTTTCACATGCAATAGGAATTTCTCGTGTTCGTCAATCCGTTCGCGAGATATGGGAGTTAGAAGTTGAGGAATGGTTGAGCAACCACCAAAATTATCGCAAGTCTGATACTCGGAACCAATAACTACTATGGCCTAGGGGAAAAGTACACACACCGTTGTAATCGGGCAAGTTTCTACTTTCAGATGCAACAGGAATTTCTCGAGTTCGTCAATCCGTTCGCGAGATATGTGAGTTTGAAGTTAAGGAACGTTTGAGAAACCATCAAAATTTTCGCAAGTCTGATACTCGGAACCAATAACTACTATGGCCTAGGGGAAAAGTACACACACCATTGCAATCGGGCGAGTTTCTGCTTTCAGATGCAACAAGAATTTCTCGAGTTCGTCAATTCGTTCGCGAGATATGGGAGTTTGAAGTTAAGGAATGGTTGAGCAACCATCAAAATTTTCGCAAGTCTGATTCCCGAAACCAATAACTACTATGGCCTAGGGGAAAAGTACACACACCATTGTAATCGGGCGATTTTCTGCTTTCAGATGCAACAAGAATTTCTCGAGTTCGTCAATTCGTTCGCGAGATATGGGAGTTTGAAGTTAAGGAATGGTTGAACAACCATCAAAATTTTCGCAAGTCTGATTCCCGAAACCAATAACTACGAAGGCCTAGGGGAAAAATACACATACCGTTGTAATCGGGCGAGTATCTACTTTCAGATGCAACAGGAATTTCTCGAGTTCGTCAATTCGTTCGCGAGATATGGGAGATTGAAATTAAGGAATGGTTGAGAAATCATCAAAATTTTCGCTGGTCTGATACTCGAAACCAATAACTGGAATGGCCTAGGGGAAAAGTACACACACCATTGTAATCGGGCGAGTTTCTACTTTCAGATGCAACAGGAATTTCTCGAGTTCTCAATCCGTTCGCGAGATATGGGAGTTTGAAGTTATGGAACGGTTGAGAATCCATCAAAATTTTCGCAAGTCTGATTCCCGAAACCAGTAACTACTATGGCCTAGGGGAAAAGTACACACACCATTGGAATCGGGTGAGTTTCTACTTTCAGATGCAACCGGAATTTCTCGAGTTCGTCAATCCGTTCGCGAGATATGGGAGTTTGAAGTTAAGGAATGGTTGAGAAACCATCAAAATATTCGCAACTCTGATTCCCGAAACCAATAACTACAAAGGCCTAGGGGAAAAGTGCACGTACCGTTGATATCGGTCGAGTTTCTGCTTTCACATGCAATAGGAATTTCTCGTGTTCGTCAATCCGTTCGCGAGATATGGGAGTTAGAAGTTGAGGAATGGTTGAGCAACCACCAAAATTATCGCAAGTCTGATACTCGGAACCAATAACTACTATGGCCTAGGGGAAAAGTACACACACCGTTGTAATCGGGCAAGTTTCTACTTTCAGATGCAACAGGAATTTCTCGAGTTCGTCAATCCGTTCGCGAGATATGTGAGTTTGAAGTTAAGGAACGTTTGAGAAACCATCAAAATTTTCGCAAGTCTGATACTCGGAACCAATAACTACTATGGCCTAGGGGAAAAGTACACACACCATTGCAATCGGGCGAGTTTCTGCTTTCAGATGCAACAAGAATTTCTCGAGTTCGTCAATTCGTTCGCGAGATATGGGAGTTTGAAGTTAAGGAATGGTTGAGCAACCATCAAAATTTTCGCAAGTCTGATTCCCGAAACCAATAACTACTATGGCCTAGGGGAAAAGTACACACACCATTGTAATCGGGCGATTTTCTGCTTTCAGATGCAACAAGAATTTCTCGAGTTCGTCAATTCGTTCGCGAGATATGGGAGTTTGAAGTTAAGGAATGGTTGAACAACCATCAAAATTTTCGCAAGTCTGATTCCCGAAACCAATAACTACGAAGGCCTAGGGGAAAAATACACATACCGTTGTAATCGGGCGAGTATCTACTTTCAGATGCAACAGGAATTTCTCGAGTTCGTCAATTCGTTCGCGAGATATGGGAGATTGAAATTAAGGAATGGTTGAGAAATCATCAAAATTTTCGCTGGTCTGATACTCGAGACCAATAACTGGAATGGCCTAGGGGAAAAGTACACACACCATTGTAATCGGGCGAGTTTCTACTTTCAGATGCAACAGGAATTTCTCGATTTCTCAATCCGTTCGCGAGATATGGGAGTTTGAAGTTATGGAACGGTTGAGAATCCATCAAAACTTTCGCAAGTCTGATTCCCGAAACCAATAACTACTATGGCCTAGGGGAAAAGTACACACACCATTGTAATCGGGCGAGTTTCTACTTTCAGATGCAACAGGAATTTCTCGAGTTCGTCAAACCGTTCGCGAGATATGGGAGTTTGAAGTTAAGGAATGGTTGAGAAACCATCAAAATATTCGCAACTCTTATTCCCGAAACCAATAACTACAAAGGCCCAGGGGAAAAGTACACGTACCGTTGAAATCGGGCGAATTTCTGCTTTCACATGCAATAGGAATTTCTCGTGTTCGTCAATCCGTTCGCGAGATATGGGAGTTTGAAGTTAAGGAACGTTTGAGAAACCATCAAAATTTTCGCAAGTCTGATACTCGAAACCAATAACTACTATGGCCTAGGTCAAAAATACACATTCCGTTGTAATCGGGCGAGTCTCTGCTTTCAGATGCAACAGGAACTTCTCGAATTCGTCAATCCGTTCGCGAGATATGGGAGTTTGAATTTAAGGAATGGTTGAGAAACCGTCAAAATTTTCGCAACTCTGATTCCCGAAACCAATAACTACTATGGCCTAGGGGAAAAGTACACACACCATTGTAGTCGGGCGAGTTTCTGCTTTCAGATGCAACCGGAATTTCTCGAGTTCGTCAATCCGTTCGCGAGATATGGGGGTTTGAAGTTAAGGAATGGTTAAGAAACCATCAAAATATTCGCAACTCTGATTCCCGAAACCAATAACTACAAAGGCCTAGGGGAAAAGTGCACGTACCGTTGAAATCGGTCGAGTTTCTGCTTTCACATGCAATAGGAATTTCTCGTGTTCGTCAATCCGCTCGCGAGATATGGGAGTTTGAAGTTAAGCAATGGTTGAGCAACCATCAAAATTATCGCAAGTCTGATACTCGGAACCAATAACTACTATGGCCTAGGGGAAAAGTACACACACCGTTGTAATCGGGCGAGTTTCTACTTTCAGATGCAACAGGAATTTCTCGAGTTCGTCAATCCGTTCGCGAGATATGGGAGTTAGAAGTTGAGGAATGGTTTAGAAACCATCAAAATTTTCGCAAGTCTGATTCCCGAAACCAATAACTACGAAGGCCTAGGGGAAAAATACACATACCGTTGTAATCGGGCGAGTTTCTACTTTCAGATGCAACAGGAATTTCTCGAGTTCGTCAATCCGTTCGCGAGATATGGGAGTTTGAAATTAAGGAATGGTTGAGATATCATCAAAATTTTCGCTGGTCTGATACTCGAAACCAATAACTGGAATGGCCTAGGGAAAAAGTACACACACCATTGTAATCGGGCGAGATTCTACTTTCAGATGCAACAGGAATTTCTCGACTTCTCAATCCGTTCGCGAGATATGGGAGTTTGAAGTTATGGAACGGTTGAGAATCCATCAAAATTTTCGCAAGTCCGATTCCCGAAACCAATAACTACTATGGCCTAGGGGAAAAGTACACATACCGTTGTAATCGGGCAAGTTTCTACTTTCAGATGCAACAGGAATTTCTCGAGTTCGTCAATCCGTTCGCGAGATATGGGAGTTTGAAGTTAAGGAACGTTTGAGAAACCATCAAAATTTTCGCAAGTCTGATACTCGAAACCAATAACTACTATGGCCTAGGGGAAAAGTACACACACCGTTGTAATCGGGCGAGTTTCTACTTTCAGATGCAACAGGAATTTCTCGAGTTCGTCAATCCGTTCGCGAGATATGGGAGTTAGAATTTGAGGAATGGTTTAGAAACCATCAAAATTTTCGCAAGTCTGATTCCCGAAACCAATAACTACGAAGGCCTAGGGGAAAAATACACATACCGTTGTAATCGGGCGAGTTTCTACTTTCAGATGCAACAGGAATTTCTCGAGTTCGTCAATCCGTTCGCGAGATATGGGAGTTTGAAATTAAGGAATGGTTGAGATATCATCAAAATTTTCGCTGGTCTGATACTCGAAACCAATAACTGGAATGGCCTAGGGGAAAAGAACACACACCATTGTAATCGGGCGAGATTCTACTTTCAGATGCAACAGGAATTTCTCGAGTTCTCAATCCGTTCGCGAGATATGGGAGTTTGAAGTTATGGAACGGTTGAGAATCCATCAAAATTTTCGCAAGTCTGATTCCCGAAACCAATAACTACTATGGCCTAGGGGAAAAGTACACATACCGTTGTAATCGGGCAAGTTTCTACTTTCAGATGCAACAGGAATTTCTCGAGTTCGTCAATCCGTTCGCGAGATATGGGAGTTTGAAGTTAAGGAACGTTTGAGAAACCATCAAAATTTTCGCAAGTCTGATACTCGGAACCAATAACTACTATGGCCTAGGGGAAAAGTACACACACCATTGCAATCGGGCGAGTTTCTGCTTTCAGATGCAACAAGAATTTCTCGAGTTCGTCAATTCGTTCGCGAGATATGGGAGTTTGAAGTTAAGGAATGGTTGAGCAACCATCAAAATTTTCGCAAGTCTGATTCCCGAAACCAATAACTACTATGGCCTAGGGGAAAAGTACACACACCATTGTAATCGGGCGATTTTCTGCTTTCAGATGCAACAAGAATTTCTCGAGTTCGTCAATTCGTTCGCGAGATATGGGAGTTTGAAGTTAAGGAATGGTTGAACAACCATCAAAATTTTCGCAAGTCTGATTCCCGAAACCAATAACTACGAAGGCCTAGGGGAAAAATACACATACCGTTGTAATCGGGCGAGTATCTACTTTCAGATGCAACAGGAATTTCTCGAGTTCGTCAATTCGTTCGCGAGATATGGGAGATTGAAATTAAGGAATGGTTGAGAAATCATCAAAATTTTCGCTGGTCTGATACTCGAGACCAATAACTGGAATGGCCTAGGGGAAAAGTACACACACCATTGTAATCGGGCGAGTTTCTACTTTCAGATGCAACAGGAATTTCTCGATTTCTCAATCCGTTCGCGAGATATGGGAGTTTGAAGTTATGGAACGGTTGAGAATCCATCAAAACTTTCGCAAGTCTGATTCCCGAAACCAATAACTACTATGGCCTAGGGGAAAAGTACACACACCATTGTAATCGGGCGAGTTTCTACTTTCAGATGCAACAGGAATTTCTCGAGTTCGTCAAACCGTTCGCGAGATATGGGAGTTTGAAGTTAAGGAATGGTTGAGAAACCATCAAAATATTCGCAACTCTATTCCCGAAACCAATAACTACAAAGGCCCAGGGGAAAAGTACACGTACCGTTGAAATCGGGCGAATTTCTGCTTTCACATGCAATAGGAATTTCTCGTGTTCGTCAATCCGTTCGCGAGATATGGGAGTTTGAAGTTAAGGAACGTTTGAGAAACCATCAAAATTTTCTCAAGTCTGATACTCGAAACCAATAACTACTATGGCCTAGGGCAAAAATACACATTCCGTTGTAATCGGGCGAGTCTCTGCTTTCAGATGCAACAGGAACTTCTCGAATTCGTCAATCCGTTCGCGAGATATGGGAGTTTGAATTTAAGGAATGGTTGAGAAACCATCAAAATATTCGCAACTCTGATTCCCGAAACCAATAACTACAAAGGCCTAGGGGAAAAGTGCACGTACCGTTGATATCGGTCGAGTTTCTGCTTTCACATGCAATAGGAATTTCTCGTGTTCGTCAATCCGTTCGCGAGATATGGGAGTTAGAAGTTGAGGAATGGTTGAGCAACCACCAAAATTATCGCAAGTCTGATACTCGGAACCAATAACTACTATGGCCTAGGGGAAAAGTACACACACCGTTGTAATCGGGCAAGTTTCTACTTTCAGATGCAACAGGAATTTCTCGAGTTCGTCAATCCGTTCGCGAGATATGTGAGTTTGAAGTTAAGGAACGTTTGAGAAACCATCAAAATTTTCGCAAGTCTGATACTCGGAACCAATAACTACTATGGCCTAGGGGAAAAGTACACACACCATTGCAATCGGGCGAGTTTCTGCTTTCAGATGCAACAAGAATTTCTCGAGTTCGTCAATTCGTTCGCGAGATATGGGAGTTTGAAGTTAAGGAATGGTTGAGCAACCATCAAAATTTTCGCAAGTCTGATTCCCGAAACCAATAACTACTATGGCCTAGGGGAAAAGTACACACACCATTGTAATCGGGCGATTTTCTGCTTTCAGATGCAACAAGAATTTCTCGAGTTCGTCAATTCGTTCGCGAGATATGGGAGTTTGAAGTTAAGGAATGGTTGAACAACCATCAAAATTTTCGCAAGTCTGATTCCCGAAACCAATAACTACGAAGGCCTAGGGGAAAAATACACATACCGTTGTAATCGGGCGAGTATCTACTTTCAGATGCAACAGGAATTTCTCGAGTTCGTCAATTCGTTCGCGAGATATGGGAGATTGAAATTAAGGAATGGTTGAGAAATCATCAAAATTTTCGCTGGTCTGATACTCGAAACCAATAACTGGAATGGCCTAGGGGAAAAGTACACACACCATTGTAATCGGGCGAGTTTCTACTTTCAGATGCAACAGGAATTTCTCGAGTTCTCAATCCGTTCGCGAGATATGGGAGTTTGAAGTTATGGAACGGTTGAGAATCCATCAAAATTTTCGCAAGTCTGATTCCCGAAACCAGTAACTACTATGGCCTAGGGGAAAAGTACACACACCATTGGAATCGGGTGAGTTTCTACTTTCAGATGCAACCGGAATTTCTCGAGTTCGTCAATCCGTTCGCGAGATATGGGAGTTTGAAGTTAAGGAATGGTTGAGAAACCATCAAAATATTCGCAACTCTGATTCCCGAAACCAATAACTACAAAGGCCTAGGGGAAAAGTGCACGTACCGTTGATATCGGTCGAGTTTCTGCTTTCACATGCAATAGGAATTTCTCGTGTTCGTCAATCCGTTCGCGAGATATGGGAGTTAGAAGTTGAGGAATGGTTGAGCAACCACCAAAATTATCGCAAGTCTGATACTCGGAACCAATAACTACTATGGCCTAGGGGAAAAGTACACACACCGTTGTAATCGGGCAAGTTTCTACTTTCAGATGCAACAGGAATTTCTCGAGTTCGTCAATCCGTTCGCGAGATATGTGAGTTTGAAGTTAAGGAACGTTTGAGAAACCATCAAAATTTTCGCAAGTCTGATACTCGGAACCAATAACTACTATGGCCTAGGGGAAAAGTACACACACCATTGCAATCGGGCGAGTTTCTGCTTTCAGATGCAACAAGAATTTCTCGAGTTCGTCAATTCGTTCGCGAGATATGGGAGTTTGAAGTTAAGGAATGGTTGAGCAACCATCAAAATTTTCGCAAGTCTGATTCCCGAAACCAATAACTACTATGGCCTAGGGGAAAAGTACACACACCATTGTAATCGGGCGATTTTCTGCTTTCAGATGCAACAAGAATTTCTCGAGTTCGTCAATTCGTTCGCGAGATATGGGAGTTTGAAGTTAAGGAATGGTTGAACAACCATCAAAATTTTCGCAAGTCTGATTCCCGAAACCAATAACTACGAAGGCCTAGGGGAAAAATACACATACCGTTGTAATCGGGCGAGTATCTACTTTCAGATGCAACAGGAATTTCTCGAGTTCGTCAATTCGTTCGCGAGATATGGGAGATTGAAATTAAGGAATGGTTGAGAAATCATCAAAATTTTCGCTGGTCTGATACTCGAAACCAATAACTGGAATGGCCTAGGGGAAAAGTACACACACCATTGTAATCGGGCGAGTTTCTACTTTCAGATGCAACAGGAATTTCTCGAGTTCTCAATCCGTTCGCGAGATATGGGAGTTTGAAGTTATGGAACGGTTGAGAATCCATCAAAATTTTCGCAAGTCTGATTCCCGAAACCAGTAACTACTATGGCCTAGGGGAAAAGTACACACACCATTGGAATCGGGTGAGTTTCTACTTTCAGATGCAACCGGAATTTCTCGAGTTCGTCAATCCGTTCGCGAGATATGGGAGTTTGAAGTTAAGGAATGGTTGAGAAACCATCAAAATATTCGCAACTCTGATTCCCGAAACCAATAACTACAAAGGCCTAGGGGAAAAGTGCACGTACCGTTGATATCGGTCGAGTTTCTGCTTTCACATGCAATAGGAATTTCTCGTGTTCGTCAATCCGTTCGCGAGATATGGGAGTTAGAAGTTGAGGAATGGTTGAGCAACCACCAAAATTATCGCAAGTCTGATACTCGGAACCAATAACTACTATGGCCTAGGGGAAAAGTACACACACCGTTGTAATCGGGCAAGTTTCTACTTTCAGATGCAACAGGAATTTCTCGAGTTCGTCAATCCGTTCGCGAGATATGTGAGTTTGAAGTTAAGGAACGTTTGAGAAACCATCAAAATTTTCGCAAGTCTGATACTCGGAACCAATAACTACTATGGCCTAGGGGAAAAGTACACACACCATTGCAATCGGGCGAGTTTCTGCTTTCAGATGCAACAAGAATTTCTCGAGTTCGTCAATTCGTTCGCGAGATATGGGAGTTTGAAGTTAAGGAATGGTTGAGCAACCATCAAAATTTTCGCAAGTCTGATTCCCGAAACCAATAACTACTATGGCCTAGGGGAAAAGTACACACACCATTGTAATCGGGCGATTTTCTGCTTTCAGATGCAACAAGAATTTCTCGAGTTCGTCAATTCGTTCGCGAGATATGGGAGTTTGAAGTTAAGGAATGGTTGAACAACCATCAAAATTTTCGCAAGTCTGATTCCCGAAACCAATAACTACGAAGGCCTAGGGGAAAAATACACATACCGTTGTAATCGGGCGAGTATCTACTTTCAGATGCAACAGGAATTTCTCGAGTTCGTCAATTCGTTCGCGAGATATGGGAGATTGAAATTAAGGAATGGTTGAGAAATCATCAAAATTTTCGCTGGTCTGATACTCGAGACCAATAACTGGAATGGCCTAGGGGAAAAGTACACACACCATTGTAATCGGGCGAGTTTCTACTTTCAGATGCAACAGGAATTTCTCGATTTCTCAATCCGTTCGCGAGATATGGGAGTTTGAAGTTATGGAACGGTTGAGAATCCATCAAAACTTTCGCAAGTCTGATTCCCGAAACCAATAACTACTATGGCCTAGGGGAAAAGTACACACACCATTGTAATCGGGCGAGTTTCTACTTTCAGATGCAACAGGAATTTCTCGAGTTCGTCAAACCGTTCGCGAGATATGGGAGTTTGAAGTTAAGGAATGGTTGAGAAACCATCAAAATATTCGCAACTCTTATTCCCGAAACCAATAACTACAAAGGCCCAGGGGAAAAGTACACGTACCGTTGAAATCGGGCGAATTTCTGCTTTCACATGCAATAGGAATTTCTCGTGTTCGTCAATCCGTTCGCGAGATATGGGAGTTTGAAGTTAAGGAACGTTTGAGAAACCATCAAAATTTTCGCAAGTCTGATACTCGAAACCAATAACTACTATGGCCTAGGGCAAAAATACACATTCCGTTGTAATCGGGCGAGTCTCTGCTTTCAGATGCAACAGGAACTTCTCGAATTCGTCAATCCGTTCGCGAGATATGGGAGTTTGAATTTAAGGAATGGTTGAGAAACCGTCAAAATTTTCGCAACTCTGATTCCCGAAACCAATAACTACTATGGCCTAGGGGAAAAGTACACACACCATTGTAGTCGGGCGAGTTTCTGCTTTCAGATGCAACCGGAATTTCTCGAGTTCGTCAATCCGTTCGCGAGATATGGGGGTTTGAAGTTAAGGAATGGTTAAGAAACCATCAAAATATTCGCAACTCTGATTCCCGAAACCAATAACTACAAAGGCCTAGGGGAAAAGTGCACGTACCGTTGAAATCGGTCGAGTTTCTGCTTTCACATGCAATAGGAATTTCTCGTGTTCGTCAATCCGCTCGCGAGATATGGGAGTTTGAAGTTAAGCAATGGTTGAGCAACCATCAAAATTATCGCAAGTCTGATACTCGGAACCAATAACTACTATGGCCTAGGGGAAAAGTACACACACCGTTGTAATCGGGCGAGTTTCTACTTTCAGATGCAACAGGAATTTCTCGAGTTCGTCAATCCGTTCGCGAGATATGGGAGTTAGAAGTTGAGGAATGGTTTAGAAACCATCAAAATTTTCGCAAGTCTGATTCCCGAAACCAATAACTACGAAGGCCTAGGGGAAAAATACACATACCGTTGTAATCGGGCGAGTTTCTACTTTCAGATGCAACAGGAATTTCTCGAGTTCGTCAATCCGTTCGCGAGATATGGGAGTTTGAAATTAAGGAATGGTTGAGATATCATCAAAATTTTCGCTGGTCTGATACTCGAAACCAATAACTGGAATGGCCTAGGGAAAAAGTACACACACCATTGTAATCGGGCGAGATTCTACTTTCAGATGCAACAGGAATTTCTCGACTTCTCAATCCGTTCGCGAGATATGGGAGTTTGAAGTTATGGAACGGTTGAGAATCCATCAAAATTTTCGCAAGTCCGATTCCCGAAACCAATAACTACTATGGCCTAGGGGAAAAGTACACATACCGTTGTAATCGGGCAAGTTTCTACTTTCAGATGCAACAGGAATTTCTCGAGTTCGTCAATCCGTTCGCGAGATATGGGAGTTTGAAGTTAAGGAACGTTTGAGAAACCATCAAAATTTTCGCAAGTCTGATACTCGAAACCAATAACTACTATGGCCTAGGGGAAAAGTACACACACCGTTGTAATCGGGCGAGTTTCTACTTTCAGATGCAACAGGAATTTCTCGAGTTCGTCAATCCGTTCGCGAGATATGGGAGTTAGAATTTGAGGAATGGTTTAGAAACCATCAAAATTTTCGCAAGTCTGATTCCCGAAACCAATAACTACGAAGGCCTAGGGGAAAAATACACATACCGTTGTAATCGGGCGAGTTTCTACTTTCAGATGCAACAGGAATTTCTCGAGTTCGTCAATCCGTTCGCGAGATATGGGAGTTTGAAATTAAGGAATGGTTGAGATATCATCAAAATTTTCGCTGGTCTGATACTCGAAACCAATAACTGGAATGGCCTAGGGGAAAAGAACACACACCATTGTAATCGGGCGAGATTCTACTTTCAGATGCAACAGGAATTTCTCGAGTTCTCAATCCGTTCGCGAGATATGGGAGTTTGAAGTTATGGAACGGTTGAGAATCCATCAAAATTTTCGCAAGTCTGATTCCCGAAACCAATAACTACTATGGCCTAGGGGAAAAGTACACATACCGTTGTAATCGGGCAAGTTTCTACTTTCAGATGCAACAGGAATTTCTCGAGTTCGTCAATCCGTTCGCGAGATATGGGAGTTTGAAGTTAAGGAACGTTTGAGAAACCATCAAAATTTTCGCAAGTCTGATACTCGAAACCAATAACTACTATGGCCTAGGGGAAAAGTACACACACCATTGTAATCGGGCGAGTTTCTACTTTCACATGCAATAAGAATTTCTCGTGTTCGTCAATCCGTTCGCGAGATATGGGAGTTTGAAATTAAGGAATGGTTGAGATATCATCAAAATTTTCGCTGGTCTGATACTCGAAACCAATAACTGGAATGGCCTAGGGAAAAAGTACACACACCATTGTAATCGGGCGAGATTCTACTTTCAGATGCAACAGGAATTTCTCGACTTCTCAATCCGTTCGCGAGATATGGGAGTTTGAAGTTATGGAACGGTTGAGAATCCATCAAAATTTTCGCAAGTCTGATTCCCGAAACCAATAACTACTATGGCCTAGGGGAAAAGTACACATACCGTTGTAATCGGGCAAGTTTCTACTTTCAGATGCAACAGGAATTTCTCGAGTTCGTCAATCCGTTCGCGAGATATGGGAGTTTGAAGTTAAGGAACGTTTGAGAAACCATCAAAATTTTCGCAAGTCTGATACTCGAAACCAATAACTACTATGGCCTAGGGGAAAAGTACACACACCGTTGTAATCGGGCGAGTTTCTACTTTCAGATGCAACAGGAATTTCTCGAGTTCGTCAATCCGTTCGCGAGATATGGGAGTTAGAATTTGAGGAATGGTTTAGAAACCATCAAAATTTTCGCAAGTCTGATTCCCGAAACCAATAACTACGAAGGCCTAGGGGAAAAATACACATACCGTTGTAATCGGGCGAGTTTCTACTTTCAGATGCAACAGGAATTTCTCGAGTTCGTCAATCCGTTCGCGAGATATGGGAGTTTGAAATTAAGGAATGGTTGAGATATCATCAAAATTTTCGCTGGTCTGATACTCGAAACCAATAACTGGAATGGCCTAGGGGAAAAGAACACACACCATTGTAATCGGGCGAGATTCTACTTTCAGATGCAACAGGAATTTCTCGAGTTCTCAATCCGTTCGCGAGATATGGGAGTTTGAAGTTATGGAACGGTTGAGAATCCATCAAAATTTTCGCAAGTCTGATTCCCGAAACCAATAACTACTATGGCCTAGGGGAAAAGTACACATACCGTTGTAATCGGGCAAGTTTCTACTTTCAGATGCAACAGGAATTTCTCGAGTTCGTCAATCCGTTCGCGAGATATGGGAGTTTGAAGTTAAGGAACGTTTGAGAAACCATCAAAATTTTCGCAAGTCTGATACTCGAAACCAATAACTACTATGGCCTAGGGGAAAAGTACACACACCATTGTAATCGGGCGAGTTTCTACTTTCACATGCAATAAGAATTTCTCGTGTTCGTCAATCCATTCGCGAGATATGGGAGTTTGAAGTTAAGGAATGGTTGAGAAACTAGCAAAATTTTCGCAAGTCTGATTCCCGAAACCAATAACTACTATGGCCTAGGGGAAAAGTACACACACCATTGCAATCGGGCAAGTTTCTACTTTCAGATGCAACAAGAATTTCTCGAGTTCTCAATCCGTTCGCGAGATATGGGAGTTTGAAGTTATGGAACGGTTGAGAATCCATCAAAATTTTCGCAAGTCTGATTCCCGAAACCAATAACTACTATGGCCTAGGGGAAAAATACACATACCGTTGTAATCGGGCGAGTTTCTACCTTCAGATGCAACAGGAATTTCTCGAGTTCGTCAATCCGTTCGCGAGGTATGGGAGATTGAAATTAAGGAATGGTTGAGATATCATCAAAATTTTCGCTGGTCTGATACTCGAAACCAATAACTGGAATGGCCTAGGGGAAAAGTACACACACCATTGTATTCGGGCGAGTTTCTACTTTCAGATGCAACAGGAATTTCTCGAGTTCTCAATCCGTTCGCGAGATATGGGAGTTTGAAGTTATGGAACGGTTGAGAATCCATCAAAATTTTCGCAAGTCTGATTCCCGAAACCAATAACTACTATGGCCTAGGGGAAAAGTACACTTACCGTTGTAATCGGGCAAGTTTCTACTTTCAGATGCAACAGGAACTTCTCGAGTTCGTCAATTCGTTCGCGAGATATGGGAGTTTGAAGTTAAGGAATGGTGAGCAACCAACAAAATTTTCGCAAGTCTGATTACCGAAACCAATAACTACGAAGGCCTAGGGGAAAAATACACATACCGTTGTAATCGGGCGAGTTTCTACTTTCAGATGCAACAGGAATTTCTCGAGTTCGTCAATCCGTTCCCGAGATATGGGAGTTTGAAATTAAGGAATGGTTGAGATATCATCAAAATTTTCGCTGGTCTGATACTCGAAACCAATAACTGGAATGGCCTAGGGGAAAAGTACACACACCATTGTAATCGGGCGAGTTTCTACTTTCAGATGCAACCGGAATTTCTCGAGTTCGTCAATCCGTTCGCGAGATATGGGAGTTTGAAGTTAAGGAATGGTTGAGAAACCATCAAAATATTCGCAACTCTGATTCCCGAAACCAATAACTACTATGGCCTAGGGGAAAAGTACACATACCGTTGTAATCGGGCAAGTTTCTACTTTCAGATGCAACAGGAACTTCTCGAGTTCGTCAATCCGTTCGCGAGATATGGGAGTTTGAAGTTAAGGAATGGTTGAGAAACCATCAAAATTTTCGCAAGTCTGATTCCCGAAACCAATAACTACTATGGCCTAGGGGAAAAGTGCACACACCATTGCAATCGGGCGAGTTTCTGCTTTCAGATGCAACAAGAATTTCTCGAGTTCGTCAATTCGTTCGCGAGATATGGGAGTTTGAAGTTAAGCAATGGTTGAGCAACCATCAAAATTATCGCAAGTCTGATACTCGGAACCAATAACTACTATGGCCTAGGGGAAAAGTACACACACCGTTGTAATCGGGCGAGTTTCTACTTTCAGATGCAACAGGAATTTCTCGAGTTCGTCAATCCGTTCGCGAGATATGGGAGTTAGAAGTTGAGGAATGGTTTAGAAACCATCAAAATTTTCGCAAGTCTGATTCCCGAAACCAATAACTACGAAGGCCTAGGGGAAATATACACATACCGTTGTAATCGGGCGAGTATCTACTTTCAGATGCAACAGGAATTTCTCGAGTTCGTCAATCCGTTCCCGAGATATGGGAGTTTGAAATTAAGGAATGGTTGAGATATCATCAAAATTTTCGCTGGTCTGATACTCGAAACCAATAACTGGAATGGCCTAGGGCAAAAATACACATTCCGTTGTAATCGGGCGAGTCTCTGCTTTCAGATGCAACAGGAACTTCTCGAATTCGTCAATCCGTTCGCGAGATATGGGAGTTTGAAGTTAAGGAATGGTTGAGAAACCGTCAAAATTTTCGCAACTCTGATTCCCGAAACCAATAACTACTATGGCCTAGGGGAAAAGTACACATACCGTTGTAATCGGGCAAGTTTCTACTTTCAGATGCAACAGGAACTTCTCGAGTTCGTCAATCCGTTCGCGAGATATGGGAGTTTGAAGTTAAGGAATGGTTGAGAAACCATCAAAATTTTCGCAAGTCTGATTCCCGAAACCAATAACTACTATGGCCTAGGGGAAAAGTGCACACACCATTGCAATCGGGCGAGTTTCTGCTTTCAGATGCAACAAGAATTTCTCGAGTTCGTCAATTCGTTCGCGAGATATGGGAGTTTGAAGTTAAGCAATGGTTGAGCAACCATCAAAATTATCGCAAGTCTGATACTCCGAACCAATAACTACTATGGCCTAGGGGAAAAGTACACACACCGTTGTAATCGGGCGAGTTTCTACTTTCAGATGCAACAGGAATTTCTCGAGTTCGTCAATCCGTTCGCGAGATATGGGAGTTAGAAGTTGAGGAATGGTTTAGAAACCATCAAAATTTTCGCAAGTCTGATTCCCGAAACCAATAACTACGAAGGCCTAGGGGAAAAATACACATACCGTTGTAATCGGGCGAGTTTCTACTTTCAGATGCAACAGGAATTTCTCGAGTTCGTCAATCCGTTCGCGAGATATGGGAGTTTGAAATTAAGGAATGGTTGAGATATCATCAAAATTTTCGCTGGTCTGATACTCGAAACCAATAACTGGAATGGCCTAGGGGAAAAGTACACACACCATTGTAATCGGGCGAGATTCTACTTTCAGATGCAACAGGAATTTCTCGAGTTCTCAATCCGTTCGCGAGATATGGGAGTTTGAAGTTATGGAACGGTTGAGAATCCATCAAAATTTTCGCAAGTCTGATTCCCGAAACCAATAACTACTATGGCCTAGGGGAAAAGTACACATACCGTTGTAATCGGGCAAGTTTCTACTTTCAGATGCAACAGGAATTTCTCGAGTTCGTCAATCCGTTCGCGAGATATGGGAGTTTGAAGTTAAGGAACGTTTGAGAAACCATCAAAATTTTCGCAAGTCTGATACTCGAAACCAATAACTACTATGGCCTAGGGGAAAAGTACACACACCGTTGTAATCGGGCGAGTTTCTACTTTCAGATGCAACAGGAATTTCTCGAGTTCGTCAATCCGTTCGCGAGATATGGGAGTTAGAAGTTGAGGAATGGTTTAGAAACCATCAAAATTTTCGCAAGTCTGATTCCCGAAACCAATAACTACGAAGGCCTAGGGGAAAAATACACATACCGTTGTAATCGGGCGAGTTTCTACTTTCAGATGCAACAGGAATTTCTCGAGTTCGTCAATCCGTTCGCGAGATATGGGAGTTTGAAATTAAGGAATGGTTGAGATATCATCAAAATTTTCGCTGGTCTGATACTCGAAACCAATAACTGGAATGGCCTAGGGGAAAAGTACACACACCATTGTAATCGGGCGAGATTCTACTTTCAGATGCAACAGGAATTTCTCGAGTTCTCAATCCGTTCGCGAGATATGGGAGTTTGAAGTTATGGAACGGTTGAGAATCCATCAAAATTTTCGCAAGTCTGATTCCCGAAACCAATAACTACTATGGCCTAGGGGAAAAGTACACATACCGTTGTAATCGGGCAAGTTTCTACTTTCAGATGCAACAGGAATTTCTCGAGTTCGTCAATCCGTTCGCGAGATATGGGAGTTTGAAGTTAAGGAACGTTTGAGAAACCATCAAAATTTTCGCAAGTCTGATACTCGAAACCAATAACTACTATGGCCTAGGGGAAAAGTACACACACCATTGTAATCGGGCGAGTTTCTACTTTCACATGCAATAAGAATTTCTCGTGTTCGTCAATCCATTCGCGAGATATGGGAGTTTGAAGTTAAGGAATGGTTGAGAAACTAGCAAAATTTTCGCAAGTCTGATTCCCGAAACCAATAACTACTATGGCCTAGGGGAAAAGTACACACACCATTGCAATCGGGCAAGTTTCTACTTTCAGATGCAACAGGAATTTCTCGAGTTCTCAATCCGTTCGCGAGATATGGGAGTTTGAAGTTATGGAACGGTTGAGAATCCATCAAAATTTTCGCAAGTCTGATTCCCGAAACCAATAACTACTATGGCCTAGGGGAAAAATACACATACCGTTGTAATCGGGCGAGTTTCTACCTTCAGATGCAACAGGAATTTCTCGAGTTCGTCAATCCGTTCGCGAGATATGGGAGTTTGAAATTAAGGAATGGTTGAGATATCATCAAAATTTTCGCTGGTCTGATACTCGAAACCAATAACTGGAATGGCCTAGGGGAAAAGTACACACACCATTGTATTCGGGCGAGTTTCTACTTTCAGATGCAACAGGAATTTCTCGAGTTCGTCAATCCGTTCGCGAGATATGGGAGTTAGAAGTTGAGGAATGGTTTAGAAACCATCAAAATTTTCGCAAGTCTGATTCCCGAAACCAATAACTACGAAGGCCTAGGGGAAAAATACACATACCGTTGTAATCGGGCGAGTTTCTACTTTCAGATGCAACAGGAATTTCTCGAGTTCGTCAATCCGTTCGCGAGATATGGGAGTTTGAAATTAAGGAATGGTTGAGATATCATCAAAATTTTCGCTGGTCTGATACTCGAAACCAATAACTGGAATGGCCTAGGGGAAAAGTACACACACCATTGTAATCGGGCGAGATTCTACTTTCAGATGCAACAGGAATTTCTCGAGTTCTCAATCCGTTCGCGAGATATGGGAGTTTGAAGTTATGGAACGGTTGAGAATCCATCAAAATTTTCGCAAGTCTGATTCCCGAAACCAATAACTACTATGGCCTAGGGGAAAAGTACACATACCGTTGTAATCGGGCAAGTTTCTACTTTCAGATGCAACAGGAATTTCTCGAGTTCGTCAATCCGTTCGCGAGATATGGGAGTTTGAAGTTAAGGAACGTTTGAGAAACCATCAAAATTTTCGCAAGTCTGATACTCGAAACCAATAACTACTATGGCCTAGGGGAAAAGTACACACACCGTTGTAATCGGGCGAGTTTCTACTTTCAGATGCAACAGGAATTTCTCGAGTTCGTCAATCCGTTCGCGAGATATGGGAGTTAGAAGTCGAGGAATGGCTTAGAAACCATCAAAATTTTCGCAAGTCTGATTCCCGAAACCAATAACTACGAAGGCCTAGGGGAAAAATACACATACCGTTGTAATCGGGCGAGTTTCTACTTTCAGATGCAACAGGAATTTCTCGAGTTCGTCAATCCGTTCGCGAGATATGGGAGTTTGAAATTAAGGAATGGTTGAGATATCATCAAAATTTTCGCTGGTCTGATACTCGAAACCAATAACTGGAATGGCCTAGGGGAAAAGTACACACACCATTGTAATCGGGCGAGATTCTACTTTCAGATGCAACCGGAATTTCTCGAGTTCGTCAATCCGTTCGCGAGATATGGGAGTTTGAAGTTAAGGAATGGTTGAGAAACCATCAAAATATTCGCAACTCTGATTCCCGAAACCAATAACTACAAAGGCCTAGGGGAAAAGTGCACGTACCGTTGAAATCGGTCGAGTTTCTGCTTTCACATGCAATAGGAATTTCTCGTGTTCGTCAATCCGTTCGCGAGATATGGGAGTTAGAAGTTGAGGAATGGTTGAGCAACCACCAAAATTGTCGCAAGTCTGATACTCGGAACCAATAACTACTATGGCCTAGGGGAAAAGTACACACACCGTTGTAATCGGGCAAGTTTCTACTTTCAGATGCAACAGGAATTTCTCGAGTTCGTCAATCCGTTCGCGAGATATGGGAGTTTGAAGTTAAGGAACGTTTGAGAAACCATCAAAATTTTCGCAAGTCTGATACTCGAAACCAATAACTACTATGGCCTAGGGGAAAAGTACACACACCATTGCAATCGGGCAAGTTTCTACTTTCAGATGCAACAGGAATTTCTCGAGTTCTCAATCCGTTCGCGAGATATGGGAGTTTGAAGTTATGGAACGGTTGAGAATCCATCAAAATTTTCGCAAGTCTGATTCCCGAAACCAATAACTACTATGGCCTAGGGGAAAAATACACATACCGTTGTAATCGGGCGAGTTTCTACCTTCAGATGCAACAGGAATTTCTCGAGTTCGTCAATCCGTTCGCGAGATATGGGAGTTTGAAATTAAGGAATGGTTGAGATATCATCAAAATTTTCGCTGGTCTCATACTCGAAACCAATAACTGGAATGGCCTAGGGGAAAAGTACACACACCATTGTATTCGGGCGAGTTTCTACTTTCAGATGCAACAGGAATTTCTCGAGTTCTCAATCCGTTCGCGAGATATGGGAGTTTGAAGTTATGGAACGGTTGAGAATCCATCAAAATTTTCGCAAGTCTGATTCCCGAAACCAATAACTACTATGGCCTAGGGGAAAAGTACACATACCGTTGTAATCGGGCAAGTTTCTACTTTCAGATGCAACAGGAACTTCTCGAGTTCGTCAATCCGTTCGCGAGATATGGGAGTTTGAAGTTAAGGAATGGTTGAGAAACCATCAAAATATTCGCAACTCTGATTCCCGAAACCAATAACTACTATGGCCTAGGGGAAAAGTACACACACCATTGCAATCGGGCGAGTTTCTGCTTTCAGATGCAACAAGAATTTCTCGAGTTCGTCAATTCGTTCGCGAGATATGGGAGTTTGAAGTTAAGGAATGGTGAGCAACCAACAAAATTTTCGCAAGTCTGATTCCCGAAACCAATAACTACGAAGGCCTAGGGGAAAAGTACACACACCATTGGAATCGGGCGAGTTTCTACTTTCAGATGCAACCGGAATTTCTCGAGTTCGTCAATCCGTTCGCGAGATATGGGAGTTTGAATTTAAGGAATGGTTGAGAAACCATCAAAATATTCGCAACTCTGATTCCCGAAACCAATAACTACAAAGGCCTAGGGGAAAAGTGCAGGTACCGTTGAAATCGGTCGAGTTTCTGCTTTCACATGCAATAGGAATTTCTCGTGTTCGTCAATCCGTTCGCGAGATATGGGAGTTAGAAGTTGAGGAATGGTTGAGCAACCACCAAAATTATCGCAAGTCTGATACTCGGAACCAATAACTACTATGGCCTAGGGGAAAAGTACACACACCGTTGTAATCGGGCAAGTTTCTACTTTCAGATGCAACAGGAATTTCTCGAGTTCGTCAATCCGTTCGCGAGATATGGGAGTTTGAAGTTAAGGAACGTTTGAGAAACCATCAAAATTTTCGCAAGTCTGATTCCCGAAACCAATAACTACTATGGCCTAGGGGATAAGTACACACACCATTGTAATCGGGCGAGTTTCTGCTTTCAGATGCAACAAGAATTTCTCGAGTTCGTCACTTCGTTCGCGAGATATGGGAGTTTGAAGTTAAGGAATGGTTAAGAAACCATCAAAATCTTCGCAAGTCTGATTCCCGAAACCAATAACTACGAAGGCCTAGGGGAAATATACACATACCGTTGTAATCGGGCGAGTATCTACTTTCAGATGCAACAGGAATTTCTCGAGTTCGTCAATTCGTTCGCGAGATATGGGAGATTGAAATTAAGGAATGGTTGAGAAATCATCAAAATTTCCGCTGGTCTGATACTCGAGACCAATAACTGGAATGGCCTAGGGGAAAAGTACACACACCATTGTAATCGGGCGAGTTTCTACTTTCAGATGCAACAGGAATTTCTCGATTTCTCAATCCGTTCGCGAGATATGGGAGTTTGAAGTTATGGAACGGTTGAGAATCCATCAAAATTTTCGCAAGTCTGATTCCCGAAACCAATAACTACTATGGCCTAGGGAAAAGTACACACACCATTGTAATCGGGCGAGTTTCTACTTTCAGATGCAACAGGAATTTCTCGAGTTCGTCAATCCGCTCGCGAGATATGGGAGTTTGAAGTTAAGGAATGGTTGAGAAACCATCAAAATTTTCGCAACTCTGATTCCCGAAACCAATAACTACAAAGGCCTAGGGGAAAAGTACACGTACCGTTGAAACCGGGCGAGTTTCTGCTTTCACATGCAATAGGAATTTCTCGTGTTCGTCAATCCGTTCGCGAGGTATGGGAGTTTGAAGTTAAGGAATGGTTGAGCAACCATCAAAATTATCGCAAGTCTGATACTCGAAACCAACAACTACTATGGCCTAGGGGAAAAATACGCATTCCGTTGTAATCGGGCGAGTTTCTACTTTCAGACGCAGCAGGAATTTCTCGAGTTCGTCACTTCGTTCGCGAGATATGGGAGTTTGAAGTTAAGGAATGGTTAAGAAACCATCAAAATCTTCGCAAGTCTGATTCCCGAAACCAATAACTACGAAGGCCTAGGGGAAATATACACATACCGTTGTAATCGGGCGAGTATCTACTTTCAGATGCAACAGGAATTTCTCGAGTTCGTCAATTCGTTCGCGAGATATGGGAGATTGAAATTAAGGAATGGTTGAGAAACCATCAAAATTTTCGCAACTCTGATTCCCGAAACCAATAACTACAAAGGCCTAGGGGAAAAGTACACGTACCGTTGAAACCGGGCGAGTTTCTACTTTCAGATGCAACCGGAATTTCTCGAGTTCGTCGTTCGTTCGCGAGATATGGGAGTTTGAAGTTAAGAAATGCTTGAGCAACCATCAAAATTTTCGCAAGTCTGATTCCCGAAACCAATAACTACTATGGCCTAGGGGAAAAGTACACACACCATTGTAATCGGGCGAGTTTCTGCTTTCAGATGCAACAAGAATTTCTCGAGTTCGTCAATTCGTTCGCGAGATATGGGAGTTTGAAGTTAAGAAATGGTTGAGCAACCATCAAAATTTTCGCAAGTCTGATTCCCGAAACCAATAACTACTATGGCCTAGAGGAAAAGTACACACACCATTGTAATCGGGCGAGTTTCTACTTTCAGATGCAACAGGAATTTCTCGAGTTCGTCAATCCGTTCGCGTGATATGGGAGTTTGACGTAAAGTAATGGTTGAGAAACCATCAAAATTTTCGCAAGTCTGATACTCGAAACCAATAACTACTATGGCCTAGGGCAAAAATACACATACCGTTGTAATCGGGCGAGTTTCTGCTTTCAGACGCAGCAGGAATTTCTCGAGTTCGTCAATTCGTTCGCGAGATGTGGGAGTTTGAATTTAAGGAATGGTTGAGAAACCATCAAAATTTTCGCAACTCTGATTCCCGAAACCAATAACTACGAAGGCCTAGTGGAAAAGTACACGTACCGTTGAAATCGTGCGAGTTTCTGCTTTCACATGCAATAAGAATTTCTCGTGTTCGTTAATCCATTCGCGAGATATGGGAGTTTGAAGTTAAGGAATGGTTAAGAAACCATCAAAATTTTCGCAAGTCTGATTCCCGAAACCAATAACTACTATGGCCTAGGGGAAAAGTACACACACCATTGTAATCGGGCGAGTTTCTGCTTTCAGATGCAACAAGAATTTCTCGAGTTCGTCAATTCGTTCGCGAGATATGGGAGTTTGAAGTTAAGAAATGGTTGAGCAACCATCAAAATTTTCGCAAGTCTGATTCCCGAAACCAATAACTACTATGGCCTAGGGGAAAAGTACACACACCATTGCAATCGGGCGAGTTTCTGCTTTCAGATGCAACAAGAATTTCTCGAGTTCGTCAATTCGTTCGCGAGATATGGGAGTTTGAAGTTAAGGAATGGTTGAACAAGCATCAAAATTTTCGCAAGTCTGATTCCCGAAACCAATAACTACGAAGGCCTAGGGGAAAAATACACATACCGTTGTAATCGGGCGAGTTTCTACTTTCAGATGCAACAGGAATTTCTCGAGTTCGTCAATCCGTTCGCGAGATATGGGAGTTTGAAGTTAAGGAATGGTTGAGAAACCATCAAAATATTCGCAACTCTGATTCCCGAAACCAATAACTACAAAGGCCCAGGGGAAAAGTACACGTACCGTTGAAATCGGGCGAGTTTCTGCTTTCACATGCAATAGGAATTTCTCGTGTTCGTCAATCCGTTCGCGAGATATGGGAGTTTGAAGTTAAGGAACGTTTGAGAAACCATCAAAATTTTCGCAAGTCTGATACTCGAAACCAATAACTACGAAGGCCTAGTGGAAAAGTACACGTACCGTTGAAATCGGGCGAGTTTCTGCTTTCACATGCAATCAGAATTTCTCGTGTTCGTCAATCCATTCGCGAGATATGGGAGTTTGAAGTTATGGAACGGTTGAGAATCCATCAGAAATTTCGCTGGTTTGATACTCGAAACCCATAACTACTATGGCCTAGGGGAAAAGTACACACACCATTGTAATCAGGCAAGTTTCTACTTTCAGATGCAACAGGAATTTCTCGAGTTCGTCAATCCGTTCGCGAGATATGGGAGTTTGAAATTAAGGAATGGTTGAGAAATCATCAAAATTTTCGCTGCTCGGATACTCGAGACCAATAACTGGAATGGCCTAGGGGAAAAGTACACACACCATTGTAATCGGGCGAGTTTCTGCTTTCAGATGCAACAAGAATTTCTCGAGTTCGTCAATTCGTTCGCGAGATATGGGAGTTTGAAGTTAAGAAATGGTTGAGCAACCATCAAAATTTTCGCAAGTCTGATTCCCGAAACCAATAACTACTATGGCCTAGGGGAAAAGTACACACACCATTGCAATCGGGCGAGTTTCTACTTTCAGATGCAACAGGAATTTCTAGAGTTCTCAATCCGTTCGCGAGATAAGGGAGTTTGAAGTTATGGAACGGTTGAGAATCCATCAGAAATTTCGCTGGTTTGATACTCGAAACCCATAACTACTATGGCCTAGGGGAAAAGTACACACACCATTGTAATCGGGCAAGTTTCTACTTTCAGATGCAACAGGAACTTCTCGAGTTCGTCAATCCGTTCGCGAGATATGGGAGTTTGAAGTTAAGGAATGGTTGAGAAACCATCAAAATTTTCGCAAGTCTGATTCCCGAAACCAATAACTACTATGGCCTAGGGGAAAAGTACACACACCATTGCAATCGGGCGAGTTTCTGCTTTCAGATGCAACAAGAATTTCTCGAGTTCGTCAATTCGTTCGCGAGATATGGGAGTTTGAAGTTAAGGAATGGTTGAGCAACCAACAAAATTTTCGCAAATCTGATTCCCGAAACCAATAACTACGAAGGCCTAGGGGAAAAATACACATACCGTTGTAATCGGGCGAGTTTCTACTTTCAGATGCAACAGGAATTTCTCGAGTTCGTCAATCCGTTCGCGAGATATGGGAGTTTGAAATTAAGGAATGGTTGAGATATCATCAAAATTTTCGCTGGTCTGATACTCGAAACCAATAACTGGAATGGCCTAGTGGAAAAGTACACACACCATTGTAATCGGGCGAGTTTCTACTTTCAGATGCAACAGGAATTTCTCGAGTTCTCAATCCGCTCGCGAGATATGGGAGTTTGAAGTTATGGAACGGTTGAGAAATCATCAAAATTTTCGCTGGTCTGATACTCGAGACCAATAACTGGAATGGCCTAGGGGAAAAGTACACACACCATTGTAATCGGGCGAGTTTCTGCTTTCAGATGCAACAAGAATTTCTCGAGTTCGTCAATTCGTTCGCGAGATATGGGAGTTTGAAGTTAAGGAATGGTTGAACAAGCATCAAAATTTTCGCAACTCTGATTCCCGAAACCAATAACTACAAAGGCCTAGGGGAAAAGTACACGTACCGTTGAAACCGGGCGAGTTTCTGCTTTCACATGCAATAGGAATTTCTCGTGTTCGTCAATCCGTTCGCGAGGTATGGGTGTTTGAAGTTAAGGAATGGTTGAGCAACCATCAAAATTATCGCAAGTCTGATACTCGAAACCAACAACTACTATGGCCTAGGGGAAAAATACGCATTCCGTTGTAATCGGGCGAGTTTCTACTTTCAGATGCAATAGGAATTTCTCGAGTTCGTCGTTCGTTCGCGAGATATGGGAGTTTGAAGTTAAGAAATGCTTGAGCAACCATCAAAATTTTCGCAAATCTGATTCCCGAAACCAATAACTACAAAGGCCTAGGGGAAAAATACACATACCGTTGTAATCGGGCGAGTTTCTACTTTCAGATGCAACAGGAATTTCTCGAGTTCGTCAATCCGTTCGCGAGATATGGGAGTTTGAAATTAAGGAATGGTTGAGATATCATCAAAATTTTCGCTGGTCTGATACTCGAAACCAATAACTGGAATGGCCTAGTGGAAAAGTACACACACCATTGTAATCGGGCGAGTTTCTACTTTCAGATGCAACAGGAATTTCTCGAGTTCTCAATCCGCTCGCGAGATATGGGAGTTTGAAGTTATGGAACGGTTGAGAAATCATCAAAATTTTCGCTGGTCTGATACTCGAGACCAATAACTGGAATGGCCTAGGGGAAAAGTACACACACCATTGTAATCGGGCGAGTTTCTGCTTTCAGATGCAACAAGAATTTCTCGAGTTCGTCAATTCGTTCGCGAGATATGGGAGTTTGAAGTTAAGGAATGGTTGAACAAGCATCAAAATTTTCGCAACTCTGATTCCCGAAACCAATAACTACAAAGGCCTAGGGGAAAAGTACACGTACCGTTGAAACCGGGCGAGTTTCTGCTTTCACATGCAATAGGAATTTCTCGTGTTCGTCAATCCGTTCGCGAGGTATGGGTGTTTGAAGTTAAGGAATGGTTGAGCAACCATCAAAATTATCGCAAGTCTGATACTCGAAACCAACAACTACTATGGCCTAGGGGAAAAATACGCATTCCGTTGTAATCGGGCGAGTTTCTACTTTCAGATGCAATAGGAATTTCTCGAGTTCGTCGTTCGTTCGCGAGATATGGGAGTTTGAAGTTAAGAAATGCTTGAGCAACCATCAAAATTTTCGCAAGTCTGATTCCCGAAACCAATAACTACTATGGCCTAGGGGAAAAGTACACACACCATTGTAATCGGGCGAGTTTCTGCTTTCAGATGCAACAAGAATTTCTCGAGTTCGTCAATTCGTTCGCGAGATATGGGAGTTTGAAGTTAAGAAATGGTTGAGCAACCATCAAAATTTTCGCAAGTCTGATTCCCGAAACCAATAACTACTATGGCCTAGGGGAAAAGTACACACACCATTGTAATCGGGCGAGTTTCTACTTTCAGATGCAACAGGAATTTCTCGAGTTCGTCAATCCGTTCGCGTGATATGGGAGTTTGACGTAAAGTAATGGTTGAGAAACCATCAAAATTTTCGCAAGTCTGATACTCGAAACCAATAACTACTATGGCCTAGGGCAAAAATACACATACCGTTGTAATCGGGCGAGTTTCTGCTTTCAGACGCAGCAGGAATTTCTCGAGTTCGTCAATTCGTTCGCGAGATGTGGGAGTTTGAATTTAAGGAATGGTTGAGAAACCATCAAAATTTTCGCAACTCTGATTCCCGAAACCAATAACTACGAAGGCCTAGTGGAAAAGTACACGTACCGTTGAAATCGTGCGAGTTTCTGCTTTCACATGCAATAAGAATTTCTCGTGTTCGTTAATCCATTCGCGAGATATGGGAGTTTGAAGTTAAGGAATGGTTAAGAAACCATCAAAATTTTCGCAAGTCTGATTCCCGAAACCAATAACTACTATGGCCTAGGGGAAAAGTACACACACCATTGTAATCGGGCGAGTTTCTGCTTTCAGATGCAACAAGAATTTCTCGAGTTCGTCAATTCGTTCGCGAGATATGGGAGTTTGAAGTTAAGAAATGGTTGAGCAACCATCAAAATTTTCGCAAGTCTGATTCCCGAAACCAATAACTACTATGGCCTAGGGGAAAAGTACACACACCATTGCAATCGGGCGAGTTTCTGCTTTCAGATGCAACAAGAATTTCTCGAGTTCGTCAATTCGTTCGCGAGATATGGGAGTTTGAAGTTAAGGAATGGTTGAACAAGCATCAAAATTTTCGCAAGTCTGATTCCCGAAACCAATAACTACGAAGGCCTAGGGGAAAAATACACATACCGTTGTAATCGGGCGAGTTTCTACTTTCAGATGCAACAGGAATTTCTCGAGTTCGTCAATCCGTTCGCGAGATATGGGAGTTTGAAGTTAAGGAATGGTTGAAAAACCATCAAAATATTCGCAACTCTGATTCCCGAAATCAATAACTACAAAGGCCCAGGGGAAAAGTACACGTACCGTTGAAATCGGGCGAGTTTCTGCTTTCACATGCAATAGGAATTTCTCGTTTTCGTCAATCCGTTCGCGAGATATGGGAGTTTGAAGTTAAGGAACGTTTGAGAAACCATCAAAATTTTCGCAAGTCTGATACTCGAAACCAATAACTACGAAGGCCTAGTGGAAAAGTACACGTACCGTTGAAATCGGGCGAGTTTCTGCTTCCACATGCAATAAGAATTTCTCGTGTTCGTCAATCCATTCGCGAGATATGGGAGTTTGAAGTTAAGGAATGGTTGAGAAACCATCAAAATTTTCGCAAGTCTGATTCCCGAAACCAATAACTACTATGGCCTAGGGGAAAAGTACACACACCATTGTAATCGGGCGAGTTTCTGCTTTCAGATGCAACAAGAATTTCTCGAGTTCGTCAATTCGTTCGCGAGATATGGGAGTTTGAAGTTAAGAAATGGTTGAGCAACCATCAAAATTTTCGCAAGTCTGATTCCCGAAACCAATAACTACTATGGCCTAGGGGAAAAGTACACACACCATTGCAATCGGGCGAGTTTCTGCTTTCAGATGCAACAAGAATTTCTCGAGTTCGTCAATTCGTTCGCGAGATATGGGAGTTTGAAGTTAAGGAATGGTTGAACAAGCATCAAAATTTTCGCAACTCTGATTCCCGAAACCAATAACTACAAAGGCCTAGGGGAAAAGTACACGTACCGTTGAAACCGGGCGAGTTTCTGCTTTCACATGCAATAGGAATTTCTCGTGTTCGTCAATCCGTTCGCGAGGTATGGGTGTTTGAAGTTAAGGAATGGTTGAGCAACCATCAAAATTATCGCAAGTCTGATACTCGAAACCAACAACTACTATGGCCTAGGGGAAAAATACGCATTCCGTTGTAATCGGGCGAGTTTCTACTTTCAGATGCAATAGGAATTTCTCGAGTTCGTCGTTCGTTCGCGAGATATGGGAGTTTGAAGTTAAGAAATGCTTGAGCAACCATCAAAATTTTCGCAAATCTGATTCCCGAAACCAATAACTACAAAGGCCTAGGGGAAAAATACACATACCGTTGTAATCGGGCGAGTTTCTACTTTCAGATGCAACAGGAATTTCTCGAGTTCGTCAATCCGTTCGCGAGATATGGGAGTTTGAAATTAAGGAATGGTTGAGATATCATCAAAATTTTCGCTGGTCTGATACTCGAAACCAATAACTGGAATGGCCTAGTGGAAAAGTACACACACCATTGTAATCGGGCGAGTTTCTACTTTCAGATGCAACAGGAATTTCTCGAGTTCTCAATCCGCTCGCGAGATATGGGAGTTTGAAGTTATGGAACGGTTGAGAAATCATCAAAATTTTCGCTGGTCTGATACTCGAGACCAATAACTGGAATGGCCTAGGGGAAAAGTACACACACCATTGTAATCGGGCGAGTTTCTGCTTTCAGATGCAACAAGAATTTCTCGAGTTCGTCAATTCGTTCGCGAGATATGGGAGTTTGAAGTTAAGGAATGGTTGAACAAGCATCAAAATTTTCGCAACTCTGATTCCCGAAACCAATAACTACAAAGGCCTAGGGGAAAAGTACACGTACCGTTGAAACCGGGCGAGTTTCTGCTTTCACATGCAATAGGAATTTCTCGTGTTCGTCAATCCGTTCGCGAGGTATGGGTGTTTGAAGTTAAGGAATGGTTGAGCAACCATCAAAATTATCGCAAGTCTGATACTCGAAACCAACAACTACTATGGCCTAGGGGAAAAATACGCATTCCGTTGTAATCGGGCGAGTTTCTACTTTCAGATGCAATAGGAATTTCTCGAGTTCGTCGTTCGTTCGCGAGATATGGGAGTTTGAAGTTAAGAAATGCTTGAGCAACCATCAAAATTTTCGCAAGTCTGATTCCCGAAACCAATAACTACTATGGCCTAGGGGAAAAGTACACACACCATTGTAATCGGGCGAGTTTCTGCTTTCAGATGCAACAAGAATTTCTCGAGTTCGTCAATTCGTTCGCGAGATATGGGAGTTTGAAGTTAAGAAATGGTTGAGCAACCATCAAAATTTTCGCAAGTCTGATTCCCGAAACCAATAACTACTATGGCCTAGGGGAAAAGTACACACACCATTGTAATCGGGCGAGTTTCTACTTTCAGATGCAACAGGAATTTCTCGAGTTCGTCAATCCGTTCGCGTGATATGGGAGTTTGACGTAAAGTAATGGTTGAGAAACCATCAAAATTTTCGCAAGTCTGATACTCGAAACCAATAACTACTATGGCCTAGGGCAAAAATACACATACCGTTGTAATCGGGCGAGTTTCTGCTTTCAGACGCAGCAGGAATTTCTCGAGTTCGTCAATTCGTTCGCGAGATGTGGGAGTTTGAATTTAAGGAATGGTTGAGAAACCATCAAAATTTTCGCAACTCTGATTCCCGAAACCAATAACTACGAAGGCCTAGTGGAAAAGTACACGTACCGTTGAAATCGTGCGAGTTTCTGCTTTCACATGCAATAAGAATTTCTCGTGTTCGTTAATCCATTCGCGAGATATGGGAGTTTGAAGTTAAGGAATGGTTAAGAAACCATCAAAATTTTCGCAAGTCTGATTCCCGAAACCAATAACTACTATGGCCTAGGGGAAAAGTACACACACCATTGTAATCGGGCGAGTTTCTGCTTTCAGATGCAACAAGAATTTCTCGAGTTCGTCAATTCGTTCGCGAGATATGGGAGTTTGAAGTTAAGAAATGGTTGAGCAACCATCAAAATTTTCGCAAGTCTGATTCCCGAAACCAATAACTACTATGGCCTAGGGGAAAAGTACACACACCATTGCAATCGGGCGAGTTTCTGCTTTCAGATGCAACAAGAATTTCTCGAGTTCGTCAATTCGTTCGCGAGATATGGGAGTTTGAAGTTAAGGAATGGTTGAACAAGCATCAAAATATTCGCAACTCTGATTCCCGAAATCAATAACTACAAAGGCCCAGGGGAAAAGTACACGTACCGTTGAAATCGGGCGAGTTTCTGCTTTCACATGCAATAGGAATTTCTCGTTTTCGTCAATCCGTTCGCGAGATATGGGAGTTTGAAGTTAAGGAACGTTTGAGAAACCATCAAAATTTTCGCAAGTCTGATACTCGAAACCAATAACTACGAAGGCCTAGTGGAAAAGTACACGTACCGTTGAAATCGGGCGAGTTTCTGCTTCCACATGCAATAAGAATTTCTCGTGTTCGTCAATCCATTCGCGAGATATGGGAGTTTGAAGTTAAGGAATGGTTGAGAAACCATCAAAATTTTCGCAAGTCTGATTCCCGAAACCAATAACTACTATGGCCTAGGGGAAAAGTACACACACCATTGTAATCGGGCGAGTTTCTGCTTTCAGATGCAACAAGAATTTCTCGAGTTCGTCAATTCGTTCGCGAGATATGGGAGTTTGAAGTTAAGAAATGGTTGAGCAACCATCAAAATTTTCGCAAGTCTGATTCCCGAAACCAATAACTACTATGGCCTAGGGGAAAAGTACACACACCATTGCAATCGGGCGAGTTTCTGCTTTCAGATGCAACAAGAATTTCTCGAGTTCGTCAATTCGTTCGCGAGATATGGGAGTTTGAAGTTAAGGAATGGTTGAACAAGCATCAAAATTTTCGCAAGTCTGATTCCCGAAACTAATAACTACGAACGCCTAGGGGAAAAATACACATACCGTTGTAATCGGGCGAGTTTCTACTTTCAGATGCAACAGGAATTTCTCGAGTTCGTCAATCCGTTCGCGAGATATGGGAGTTTGAAGTTAAGGAATGGTTGAGAAACCATCAAAATATTCGCAACTCTGATTCCCGAAACCAATAACTACAAAGGCCCAGGGGAAAAGTACACGTACCGTTGAAATCGGGCGAGTTTCTGCTTTCCGATGCAATAGGAATTTCTCGTGTTCGACAATCCGTTCGCGAGGTATGGGAGTTTGAAGTTATGGAACGGTTGAGAATCCATCAAAATTTTCGCAAGTCTGATTCCCGAAACCAATAACTACTATGGCCTAGGGGAAATGTACACACACCATTGGAATCGGGCGAGTTTCTACTTTCAGATGAGACAGGAATTTCTCGAGTTCGTCAATCAGTTCGCGAGATATGGGAGTTTGAAGTTAAGGAACGCTTGAGGAGCCATCAAAATTTTCGCAAGTCAGATACTCGAAACCAATAACTACTATGGCCTAGGGGAAAAGTACACACACAATTGTAATCGAGCGAGTTTCTGCTTTCAGATGCAATAGGAATTTCTCGAATTCGTCAATCCGTTCGCGAGATATGGGAGTTTGATGTTAAGGAATGGTTGAGAAACCACCAAAATTTTCGCAAGTCTGATACTCAAAACCAATAGCTACTATGGCCTAGGGCAAAAATACACACACTGCTGTAATCGGGCGAGTTTCTGCTTTCCGATGCAATAGGAATTTCTCGTGTTCGACAATCCGTTCGCGAGGTATGGGAGTTTGAAGTTAAGGAATGGTTGAGAAACCATCAAAATTTTCGTAAGTTTGATACCCGAAACCAATAACTACAAAGGGCGACGGGAAAAAATACACATACCGTTGTAATCGGGCGAGTTTCTACTTTCAGATGCAACAGGAATTTCTCGAGTTCGTCAATCCGTTCGCGAGATATGGGAGTTTGATGTTAAGGAATGGTTGAGAAACCATCAAAATTTTCGCACCTCTGATTCCCGAAACCAATAACTACAAAGGCCTAGGGGAAAAGTACACATACCGTTGAAATCGGGCGAGTTTCTGCTTTCAGATGCAATAGGAATTTCTCGTGTTCGTCAATCCGTTGGCGAGGTATGTGTGTTTGAAGTTAAGGAATGGTTGAGAAACCATCAAAATTTTCGCATGTCTGATACTCGAAACCAATAAATACAATGGCCTAGGGGAAAAATACACATACCGTTGTAATCCGGCGAGTTTCTACTTTCAGATGAGACAGGAATTTCTCGAGTTCGTCAATCCGTTCGCGAGATATGGGAGTTTGAAGTTAAGGAACGCTTGAGGAGCCATCAAAATATTCGCAAGTCAGATACTCGAAACCAATAACTACTATGGCCTAGGGGCAAAGTACACACACCATTGTAATCGAGAGAGTTTCTACTTTCAGATGCAACAGGAATTTCTCGACTTCGTCAATCCGTTCGCGAGATATGGGAGTTTGAAGTTAAGGAATGGTTGAGAAACCACAAAAATTTTCGCTGATCTGATACTCGAAACAAATAACTACTATGGCCTAGGGCAAAAATACACACACCGCTGTAATCGGGCGAGTTTCTGCTTTCCGATGCAATAGGAATCTCTCGTGTTCGTCAATCTGTTCGCGAGGTATGGGAGTTTGAAGTTAAGGAATGGTTGAGAAACCATCAAAATTTTCGTAAGTTTGATACCCGAAACCAATAACTACAAAGGGCGACGGGAAAAAATACACATACCGTTGTAATCGGGCGAGTTTCTGCTTTCAGATGCAATAGGAATTTCTCGAGTTCGTCAATCCGTTCGCGTGTTATGGGAGTTTGAAGTTAAGGAATGGTTGAGAAACCATCAAAATTTTCGCTGGTCTGATACTCGAAACCAATAACTGGAATGGTCTAGGAGAAAAGTACACACACCATTGTAATGGGGCGAGTTTCTACTTTCAGATGCAATAGGAATTTCTCGAGTTTGTCAATCCGTTCGCGAGATATGGGAGTTCGAAGTTAAGGAATGGTTGAGAAACCATCAAAATTTTCGCAAGTCTGATTCCCGAAACCAATAACTGCAAAGGCCTAGGGGAAAAATACACATACCATTGTAATGGGTCGAGTTTCTACTTTCAGATGCAACAGGAATATTTCGAGTTCGTCAATCCGTTCGCGAGATATGGGAGTTTGAAGCAAAGGAATGGTTGAGAAACCATTAAAATTTTCGCAAGTCTGATACTCGAAACCATAAACTACTATGGCCTAGGGCAAAAATACACATACCGTTGCAATCGTGCGAGTTTCTACTTTCTGATGCAACAGGAATTTCTCGAGTTCGTCAATCCGTTCGCGAGGTATGTGAGTTTGAAGTTAAGAAATGGTTGAGAAACCATCAAAATTTTCGTAAGTTTGATACCCGAAACCAATAACTACAAAGGGCGACGGGAAAAAATACACATACCGTTGTAATCGGGCGAGTTTCTACTTTCAGATGCAACAGGAATTTCTCGAGTTCATCATTCCGTTCGCGAGATATGGGAGTTTGAAATTAAGGAATGGTTGAGAAACCACCAAAATTTTCGCTGATTTGATACTCGAAACCAATAACGGAATGGCCTAGGGGAAAAGTACACATACCGTTGAAATCGGGCGAGTTTCTGCTTTCAGATGCAATAGGAATTTCTCGAGTTCGTCAATCCGTTCGCGAGATATGGGAGTTTGATGTTAAGGAATGGTTGAGAAACCATCAAAATTTTCGCACCTCTGATTCCCGAAACCAATAACTACAAAGGCCTAGGGGAAAAGTACACATACCGTTGAAATCGGGCGAGTTTCTGCTTTCAGATGCAATAGGAATTTCTCGTGTTCGTCAATCCGTTCGCGAGGTATGTGAGTTTGAAGTTAAGGAATGGTTGAGAAACCATCAAAATTTTCGCATGTCTGATCCTCGAAACCAATAAATACAATGGCCTAGGGGAAAAATACACATACCGTTGTAATCCGGCGAGTTTCTACTTTCAGATGAGACAGGAATTTCTCGAGTTCGTCAATCCGTTCGCGAGATATGGGAGTTTGAAGTTAAGGAACGCTTGAGGAGCCATCAAAATTTTCGCAGGTCAGATACTCGAAACCAATAACTACTATGGCCTAGGGGCAAAGTACACACACCATTGTAATCGAGCGAGTTTCTACTTTCAGATGCAACAGGAATTTCTCGACTTCGTCAATCCGTTCGCGAGATATGGGAGTTTGAAGTTAAGGAATGGTTGAGAAACCACCAAAATTTTCGCTGAATTGATACTCGAAACCAATAACTGGAATGGCCTAGGGGAAAAGTACACATACCGTTGAAATCGGGCGAGTTTCTGCTTTCAGATGCAATAGGAATTTCTCGTGTTCGTCAAACCGTTCGCGAGATATGGGAGTTTGAAGTTAAGGAATGGTTGAGAAACCACCAAAATTTTCGCAAGTCTGATACCCGAAACCAATAACTACAAAGGGCGACGGGAAAAAATACACATACCGTTGTAATCGGGCGAGTTTCTGCTTTCAGATGCAATAGGAATTTCTCGAGTTCGTCAATCCGTTCGCGTGTTATGGGAGTTTGAAGTTAAGGAATGGTTGAGAAACCATCAAAATTTTCGCTGGTCTGATACTCGAAACCAATAACTGGAATGGTCTAGGAGAAAAGTACACACACTATTGTAATGGGGCGAGTTTCTACTTTCAGATGCAATAGGAATTTCTCGAGTTCGTCAATCCGTTCGCGAGATATGGGAGTTTGAAGTTAAGGAATGGTTGAGAAACCATTAAAATTTTCGCAAGTCTGATACTCGAAACCATAAACTACTCTGGCCTAGGGCAAAAATACACATACCGTTGCAATCGTGCGAGTTTCTACTTTCAGATGCAACAGGAATTTCTCGAGTTCGTCAATCCGTTCGCGAGATATGGGAGTTTGAAGTTAAGGAATGGTTGAGAAACCACCAAAATTTTCGCTGAATTGATACTCGAAACCAATAACTGGAATGGCCTAGGGGAAAAGTACACATACCGTTGAAATCGGGCGAGTTTCTGCTTTCAGATGCAATAGGAATTTCTCGTGTTCGTCAATCCGTTCGCGAGGTATGTGAGTTTGATGTTAAGGAATGGTTGAGAAACCATAAAAATTTTCGCATGTCTGATACTCGAAACCAATAAATACAATGGCCTAGGGGAAAAATACACATACCGTTGTAATCCGGCGAGTTTCTACTTTCAGATGAGACAGGAATTTCTCGAGTTCGTCAATCAGTTCGCGAGATATGGGAGTTTGAAGTTAAGGAACGCTTGAGGAGCCATCAAAATTTTCGCAAGTCAGATACTCGAAACCAATAACTACTATGGCCTAGGGGAAAAGTACACACACCATTGTAATCGAGCGAGTTTCTACTTTCAGATGCAACAGGAATTTCTCGACTTCGTCAATCCGTTCGCGAGATATGGGAGTTTGAAGTTAAGGAATGGTTGAGAAACCACAAAAATTTTCGCTGATCTGATACTCGAAACAAATAACTGGAATGGCCTAGGGGAAAAGTACACATACCGATGAAATCGGGCGAGTTTCTGCTTTCCGATGCAATAGGAATTTCTCGTGTTCGTCAATCCGTTCGCGAGATATGGGAGTTTGAAGTTAAGGAATGGTTGAGAAACCATCAAAATTTTCGTAAGTTTGATACCCGAAACCAATAACTACAAAGGGCGACGGGAAAAAATACACATACCGTTGTAATCGGGCGAGTTTCTACTTTCAGATGCAACAGGAATTTCTCGAGTTCGTCAATCCGTTCGCGAGATATGGGAGTTTGAAGTTAAGGAATGGTTGAGAAACCACCAAAATTTTCGCTGATTTGATACTCGAAACCAATAACTGGAATGGCCTAGGGGAAAAGTACACATACCGTTGAAATCGGGCTAGTTTCTGCTTTCAGATGCAATAGGAATTTCTCGAATTCGTCAATCCGTTCGCGAGATATGGGAGTTTGATGTTAAGGAATGGTTGAGAAACCACCAAAATTTTCGCAAGTCTGATACTCAAAACCAATAGCTACTATGGCCTAGGGGCAAAGTACACACACCATTGTAATCGAGCGAGTTTCTACTTTCAGATGCAACAGGAATTTCTCGACTTCGTCAATCCGTTCGCGAGATATGGGAGTTTGAAGTTAAGGAATGGTTGAGAAACCACAAAAATTTTCGCTGATCTGATACTCGAAACAAATAACTGGAATGGCCTAAGGGAAAAGTACACATACCGTTGAAATCGGGCAAGTTTCTGCTTTCCGATGCAATAGGAATTTCTCGTGATCGTCAATCCGTTCGCGAGATATGGGAGTTTGAGGTTAAGGAATGGTTGAGAAACCACCAAAATTTTCGCAAGTCTGATACTCAAAACAAATAACCACTATGGCCTAGGGCAAAGATACACACACCGCTGTAATCGGGCGAGTTTCTGCTTTCCGATGCAATAGGAATTTCTCGTGTTCGTCAATCTGTTCGCGAGGTATGGGAGTTTGAAGTTAAGGAATGGTTGAGAAACCATCAAAATTTTCGTAAGTTTGATACCCGAAACCAATAACTACAAAGGGCGACGGGAAAAAATACACATACCGTTGTAATCGGGCGAGTTTCTGCTTTCAGATGCAATAGGAATTTCTCGAGTTCGTCAATCCGTTCGCGTGTTATGGGAGTTTGAAGTTAAGGAATGGTTGAGAAACCATCAAAATTTTCGCTGGTCTGATACTCGAAACCAATAACTGGAATGGTCTAGGAGAAAAGTACACACACCATTGTAATGGGGCGAGTTTCTACTTTCAGATGCAATAGGAATTTCTCGAGTTTGTCAATCCGTTCGCGAGATATGGGAGTTCGAAGTTAAGGAATGGTTGAGAAACCATCAAAATTTTCGCAAGTCTGATTCCCGAAACCAATAACTGCAAAGGCCTAGGGGAAAAATACACATACCATTGTAATGGGTCGAGTTCCTACTTTCAGATGCAACAGGAATATTTCGAGTTCGTCAATCAGTTCGCGAGATATGGGAGTTTGAAGCTAAGGAATGGTTGAGAAACCATTAAAATTTTCGCAAGTCTGATACTCGAAACCATAAACTACTATGGCCTAGGGCAAAAATACACATACCGTTGCAATCGTGCGAGTTTCTACTTTCAGATGCAACAGGAATTTCTCGAGTTCGTCAATCCGTTCGCGAGATATGGGAGTTTGAAGTTAAGGAATGGTTGAGAAACCACCAAAATTTTCGCTGAATTGGTACTCGAAACCAATAACTGGAATGGCCTAGGGGAAAAGTACACATACCGTTGAAATCGGGCGAGTTTCTGCTTTCAGATGCAATAGGAATTTCTCGTGTTCGTCAATCCGTTCGCGAGGTATGTGAGTTTGAAGTTAAGGAATGGTTGAGAAACCATCAAAATTTTCGCATGTCTGATACTCGAAACCAATAAATACAATGGCCTAGGGGAAAAATACACATACCGTTGTAATCCGGCGAGTTTCTACTTTCAGATGAGACAGGAATTTCTCGAGTTCGTCAATCAGTTCGCGAGATATGGGAGTTTAAAGTTAAGGAACGCTTGAGGAGCCATCAAAATTTTCGCAAGTCAGATACTCGAAACCAATAACTACTATGGCCTAGGGGAAAAGTACACACACCATTGTAATCGAGCGAGTTTCTACTTTCAGATGCAACAGGAATTTCTCGACTTCGTCAATCCGTTCGCGAGATATGGGAGTTTGAAGTTAAGGAATGGTTGAGAAACCACAAAAATTTTCGCTGATCTGATACTCGAAACAAATAACTGGAATGCCCTAAGGGAAAAGTACACATACCGTTGAAATCGGGCAAGTTTCTGCTTTCCGATGCAATAGGAATTTCTCGTGTTCGTCAATCCGTTCGCGAGATATGGGAGTTTGAAGTTAAGGAATGGTTGAGAAACCACCAAAATTTTCGCAAGTCTGATACTCGAAACAAATAACTGGAATGGCCTAAGGGAAAAGTACACATACCGTTGAAATCGGGCAAGTTTCTGCTTTCAGATGCAATAGGAATTTCTCGAGTGCGTCAATCCGTTCGCGAGATATGGGAGTTTGATGTTAAGGAATGGTTGAGAAACCATCAAAATTTTCGCACCTCTGATTCCCGCAACCAATAACTACAAAGGCCTAGGGGAAAAGTACACATACCGTTGAAATTGGGCGAGTTTCTGCTTTCAGATGCAATAGGAATTTCTCGTGTTCGTCAATCCGTTCGCGAGATATGGGAGTTTGAAGTTAAGGAATGGTTGAGAAACCACCAAAATTTTCGCAAGTCTGATACTCAAAACCAATAACTACTATGGCCTAGGGCAAAAATACACACACCGCTGTAATCGGGCGAGTTTCTGCTTTCCGATGCAATAGGAATTTCTCGTGTTCGTCAATCCGTTCGCGAGGTATGGGAGTTTGAAGTTAAGGAATGGTTGAGAAACCATCAAAATTTTCGTAAGTTTGATACCCGAAACCAATAACTACAAAGGGCGACGGGAAAAAATACACATACCGTTGTAATCGGGCGAGTTTCTACTTTCAGATGCAACAGGAATTTCTCGAGTTCGTCAATCCGTTCGCGAGATATGGGAGTTTGAAGTTAAGGAATGGTTGAGAAACCACCAAAATTTTCGCTGATTTGATACTCGAAACCAATAACTGGAATGGTCTAGGAGAAAAGTACACACACCATTGTAATGGGGCGAGTTTCTACTTTCAGATGCAACAGGAATATTTCGAGTTCGTCAATCCGTTCGCGTGATATGGGAGTTTGAAGTTAAGGAATGGTTGAGAAACCACCAAAATTTTCGCTGATTTGATACTCGAAACCAATAACTGGAATGGCCTAGGCGAAAAGTGCACATACCGTTGAAATCGGGCTAGTTTCTGCTTTCAGATGCAATAGGAATTTCTCGAATTCGTCAATCCGTTCGCGAGATATGGGAGTTTGATGTTAAGGAATGGTTGAGAAACCATCAAAATTTCCGCACGTCTGATACTCGAGACCAATAACTACTATGGCCTAGGGCAAAAATACACATACCGTTGCAATCGTGCGAGTTTCTACTTTCAGATGCAACAGGAGTTTCTCGAGTTCGTCAATCCGTTCGCGAGATATGGGAGTTTGATGTTAAGGAATGGTTGAGAAACCATCAAAATTTTCGCACCTCTGATTCCCGCAACCAATAACTACAAAGGCCTAGGGGAAAAGAACACATACCGTTGAAATTGGGCGAGTTTCTGCTTTCAGATGCAATAGGAATTTCTCGTGTTCGTCAATCCGTTCGCGAGGTATGTGAGTTTGAAGTTAAGGAATGGTTGAGAAACCATCAAAATTTTCGCTTGTCTGATACTCGAAACCAATAAATACAATGGCCTAGGGGAAAAATACACATACCACTGTAATCCGGCGAGTATCTACTTTCAGATGAAACAGGAATTTCTCGAGTTCGTCAATCCGTTCGCGAGATATGGGAGTTTGAAGTTAAGGAACGCTTGAGAAGCCATCAAAATTTTCGCAAGTCAGATACTCGAAACCAATAACTACTATGGCCTAGGGGAAAAGTACACACACCATTGTAATCGAGCGAGTTTCTACTTTCAGATGCAACAGGAATTTCTCGACTTCGTCAATCCGTTCGCGAGATATGGGAGTTTGAAGTTAAGGAATGGTTGAGAAACCACAAAAATTTTCGCTGATCTGATACTCGAAACAAATAACAGGACTGGCCTAAGGGAAAAGTACACATACCGTTAAATTCGGGCAAGTTTCTGCTTTCCGATGCAATAGGAATTTCTCGTGTTCGTCAATCCGTTCGCGAGATATGGGAGTTTGAAGTTAAGGAATGGTTGAGAAACCACAAAAATTTTCGCTGATCTGATACTCGAAACAAATAACTGGAATGGCCTAAGGGAAAAGTACACATACCGTTGAAATCGGGCAAGTTTCTGCTTTCCGATGCAATAGGAATTTCTCGTGTTCGTCAATCCGTTCGCGAGATATGGGAGTTTGAAGTTAAGGAATGGTTGAGAAACCACCAAAATTTTCGCAAGTCTGATACTCAAAACCAATAACTACTATGGCCTAGGGCAAAAATACACACACCGCTGTAATCGGGCGAGTTTCTGCTTTCCGATGCAATAGGAATTTCTCGTGTTCGTCAATCTGTTCGCGAGGTATGGGAGTTTGAAGTTAAGGAATGGTTGAGAAACCATCAAAATTTTCGCAACTCTGATTCCCGAAACCAATATCTACAAAGGCCTAGGTGAAAAGTACACATACCGTTAAAATCGGGCAAGTTTCTGCTTTCCGATGCAATAGGAATTTCTCGTGTTCCTCAATCCGTTCGCGAGATATGGGAGTTTGAAGTTAAGGAATGGTTGAGAAACCACCAAAATTTTCGCTGATTTGATACTCGAAACCAATAACTGGAATGGCCTAGGGGAAAAGCACACATACCGTTGCAATCGTGCGAGTTTCTACTTTCAGATGCAACAGGAGTTTCTCGAGTTCGTCAATCCGTTCGCGAGATATGGGAGTTTGAATTTAAGGAATGGTTGAGAAACCACCAAAATTTTCGCTGATTTGATACTCGAAACCAATAACTGGAATGGCCTAGGGGAAAAGTACACATACCGTTGAAATCGGGCGAGTTTCTGCTTTCAGATGCAATAGGAATTTCTCGAGTTCGTCAATCCGTTAGCGAGATATGGGAGTTTGATGTTAAGGAATGGTTGAGAAACCATCAAAATTTTCGCACCTCTGATTCCCGCAACCAATAACTACAAAGGGCTAGGGGAAAAGTCCACATACCGTTGAAATTGGGCGAGTTTCTGCTTTCAGATGCAATAGGAATTTCTCGTGTTCGTCAATCCGTTCGCGAGGTATGTGAGTTTGAAGTTAAGGAATGGTTGGGAAACCATCAAAATTTTCGCACGTCTGATACTCGAGACCAATAACTACTATGGCCTAGGGCAAAAATACACATACCGTTGCAATCGTGCGAGTTTCTACTTTCAGATGCAACAGGAGTTTCTCGAGTTCGTCAATCCGTTCGCGAGATATGGGAGTTTGAAGTTAAGGAATGGTTGAGAGACCACCAAAATTTTCGCTGATTTGATACTCGAAACCAATAACTGGAATGGCCTAGGGTAAAAGTACACATACCGTTGAAATCGGGCGAGTTTCTGCTTTCAGATGCAGTAGGAATTTCTCGAGTGCGTCAATCCGTTCGCGAGATATGGGAGTTTGATGTTAAGGAATGGTTGAGAAACCATCAAAATTTTCGCACCTCTGATTCCCGCAACCAATAACTACAAAGGCCTAGGGGAAAAGAACACATACCGTTGAAATTGGGCGAGTTTCTGCTTTCAGATGCAATAGGAATTTCTCGTGTTCGTCAATCCGTTCGCGAGATATGGGAGTTTGATATTAAGGAATGGTTGAGAAACCATCAAAATTTTCGCACCTCTGATTCCCGCAACCAATAACTACAAAGGCCTAGGGGAAAAGTACACATACCGTTGAAATTGGGCGAGTTTCTGCTTTCAGATGCAATAGGAATTTCTCGTGTTCGTCAATCCGTTCGCGAGGTATGTGAGTTTGAAGTTAAGGAATGGTTGAGAAACCATCAAAATTTTCGCTTGTCTGATACTCGAAACCAATAAATACAATGGCCTAGGGGAAAAATACACATACCACTGTAATCCGGCGAGTATCTACTTTCAGATGAAACAGGAATTTCTCGAGTTCGTCAATCCGTTCGCGAGATATGGGAGTTTGAAGTTAAGGAACGCTTGAGAAGCCATCAAAATTTTCGCAAGTCAGATACTCGAAACCAATAACTACTATGGCCTAGGGGAAAAGTACACACACCATTGTAATCGAGCGAGTTTCTACTTTCAGATGCAACAGGAATTTCTCGACTTCGTCAATCCGTTCGCGAGATATGGGAGTTTGAAGTTAAGGAATGGTTGAGAAACCACCAAAATTTTCGCAAGTCTGATACTCAAAACCAATAACTACTATGGCCTAGGGCAAAAATACACACACCGCTGTAATCGGGCGAGTTTCTGCTTTCCGATGCAATAGGAATTTCTCGTGTTCGTCAATCTGTTCGCGAGGTATGGGAGTTTGAAGTTAAGGAATGGTTGAGAAACCACCAAAATTTTCGCTGATTTGATACTCGAAACCAATAACTGGAATGGCCTAGGGGAAAAGCACACATACCGTTGCAATCGTGCGAGTTTCTACTTTCAGATGCAACAGGAGTTTCTCGAGTTCGTCAATCCGTTCGCGAGATATGGGAGTTTGAATTTAAGGAATGGTTGAGAAACCACCAAAATTTTCGCTGATTTGATACTCGAAACCAATAACTGGAATGGCCTAGGGGAAAAGTACACATACCGTTGAAATCGGGCGAGTTTCTGCTTTCAGATGCAATAGGAATTTCTCGAGTTCGTCAATCCGTTAGCGAGATATGGGAGTTTGATGTTAAGGAATGGTTGAGAAACCATCAAAATTTTCGCACCTCTGATTCCCGCAACCAATAACTACAAAGGGCTAGGGGAAAAGTCCACATACCGTTGAAATTGGGCGAGTTTCTGCTTTCAGATGCAATAGGAATTTCTCGTGTTCGTCAATCCGTTCGCGAGGTATGTGAGTTTGAAGTTAAGGAATGGTTGAGAAACCATCAAAATTATCGCATGTCTGATACTCGAAACCAATAAATACAATGGCCTAGGGGAAAAATACACATACCGTTGTAATCCGGCGAGTATCTACTTTCAGATGAAACAGGAATTTCTCGAGTTCGTCAATCCGTTCGCGAGATATGCGAGTTTGAAGTTAAGGAACGCTTGAGAAGCCATCAAAATTTTCGCAAGTCAGATACTCGAAACCAATAACTACTATGGCCTAGGGGGAAAGTACACATACCGTTGAAATCGGGCGAGTTTCTGCTTTCAGATGCAATAGGAATTTCTCGTGTTCGTCAATCCGTTCGCGAGATATGTGGGTTTGACGTTAAGGAATGGTTGAGAAACCATCAAAATTATCGCATGTCTGATACTCGAAACCAATAACGACAATGGCCTAGGGGAAAAATAAACATACCGTTGTAATCCGGCGAGTTTCTGCTTTTAGATGAAACAGGAATTTCTCGAGTTCGTCAATCCGTTAGCGAGATATGGGAGTTTGATGTTAAGGAATGGTTGAGAAACCATCAAAATTTTCGCAACTCTGATTCCCGAAACCAATAACTACAAAGGCCTAGGTGAAAAGTACACATACCGTTGAAATCGGGCGTGTTTCTGCTTTCAGATGCAATAGGAATTTCTCGTGTTCCTCAATCCGTTCGCGAGATATGGGAGTTTGAAGTTAAGGAATGGTTGAGAAACCATCAAAATTTTCGCATGTCTGATACTCGAGACCAATAACTACTATAGCCTAGGGCAAAAATACACATACCCTTGTAATCGGGCGAGTTTCTGCTTTCAGATGCAATAGGAATTTCTCGAGTTCGTCAATCCGTTCGCGTGATATGGGAGTTTGAAGTTAAGGAATGGTTGAGAAACCATCAAAATTTTCGCTGGTCTGATACTCGAAACCAATAACTGGAATGGTCTAGGAGAAAAGTACACACACCATTGTAATGGGGCGAGTTTCTACTTTCAGATGCAACAGGAATATTTCGAGTTCGTCAATCCGTTCGCGTGATATGGGAGTTTGAAGTTAAGGAATGGTTGAGAAACCATCAAAATTTTCGCTGGTCTGATACTCGAAACCAATAACTGGAATGGTCTAGGAGAAAAGTACACACACCATTGTAATGGGGCGAGTTTCTACTTTCAGATATAACAGGAATATTTCGAGTTCGTCAAACCGTTCGCGAGATATGGGAGTTTGAAGTTAAGGAATGGTTGAGAATCCATCAAAATTTTCGCATGTCTGATACTCGAGACCAATAACTACTATAGCCTAGGGCAAAAATACACATACCCTTGTAATCGTGCGAGTTTCTACTTTCAGATGCAACAGAAATTTCTCGAGTTCGTCAATCCGTTCGCGAGATATGGGAGTTTGAAGTTAAGGAATGGTTGAGAAACCACCAAAATTTTCGCTGATTTGATACTCGAAACCAATAACTGGAACGGCCTAGGCGAAAAGTACACATACCGTTGAAATCGGGCTAGTTTCTGCTTTCAGATGCAATAGGAATTTCTCGAATTCGTCAATCCGTTCGCGAGATATGGGAGTTTGATGTTAAGGAATGGTTGAGAAACCTTAAAAATTTTCGCAACTCTGATTCCCGAAACCAATAACTACAAAGGCCTAGGTGAAAAGTACACAAACCGTTGAAATCGGGCGTGTTTCTGCTTTCAGATGCAATAGGAATTTCTCGTGTTCGTCAATCCGTTCGCGAGATATGGTAGTTTGAAGTTAAGGAATGGTTGGGAAACCATCAAAATTTTCGCACGTCTGATACTCGAGACCAATAACTACTATGGCCTAGGGCAAAAATACACATACCGTTGCAATCGTGCGAGTTTCTACTTTCAGATGCAACAGGAGTTTCTCGAGTTCGTCAATCCGTTCGCGAGATATGGGAGTTTGAAGTTAAGTAATGGTTGAGAAACCACCAAAATTTTCGCTGATCTGATACTCGAAACAAATAACAGGACTGGCCTAAGGGAAAAGTACACATACCGTTAAAATCGGGCAAGTTTCTGCTTTCCGATGCAATAGGAATTTCTCGTGTTCGTCAATCCGTTCGCGAGATATGGGAGTTTGATGTTAAGGAATGGTTGAGAAACCTTAAAAATTTTCGCAACTCTGATTCCCGAAACCAATAACTACAAAGGCCTAGGTGAAAAGTACACAAACCGTTGAAATCGGGCGTGTTTCTGCTTTCAGATGCAATAGGAATTTCTCGTGTTCGTCAATCCGTTCGCGAGATATGGGAGTTTGATGTTAAGGAATGGTTGAGAAACCATCAAAATTTTCGCACCTCTGATTCCCGCAACCAATAACTACAAAGGCCTAGGGGAAAAGTACACATACCGTTGAAATTGGGCGAGTTTCTGCTTTCAGATGCAATAGGAATTTCTCGTGTTCGTCAATCCGTTCGCGAGGTATGTGAGTTTGAAGTTAAGGAATGGTTGAGAAACCATCAAAATTTTCGCTTGTCTGATACTCGAAACCAATAAATACAATGGCCTAGGGGAAAAATACACATACCGCTGTAATCCGGCGAGTATCTACTTTCAGATGAAACAGGAATTTCTCGAGTTCGTCAATCCGTTCGCGAGATATGGGAGTTTGAAGTTAAGGAACGCTTGAGAAGCCATCAAAATTTTCGCAAGTCAGATACTCGAAACCAATAACTACTATGGCCTAGGGGAAAAGTACACACACCATTGTAATCGAGCGAGTTTCTACTTTCAGATGCAACAGGAATTTCTCGACTTCGTCAATCCGTTCGCGAGATATGGGAGTTTGAAGTTAAGGAATGGTTGAGAAACCACAAAAATTTTCGCTGATCTGATACTCGAAACAAATAACAGGACTGGCCTAAGGGAAAAGTACACATACCGTTAAAATCGGGCAAGTTTCTGCTTTCCGATGCAATAGGAATTTCTCGTGTTCGTCAATCCGTTCGCGAGATATGGGAGTTTGAAGTTAAGGAATGGTTGAGAAACCACAAAAATTTTCGCTGATCTGATACTCGAAACAAATAACTGGAATGGCCTAAGGGAAAAGTACACATACCGTTGAAATCGGGCAAGTTTCTGCTTTCCGATGCAATAGGAATTTCTCGTGTTCGTCAATCCGTTCGCGAGATATGGGAGTTTGAAGTTAAGGAATGGTTGAGAAACCACCAAAATTTTCGCAAGTCTGATACTCAAAACCAATAACTACTATGGCCTAGGGCAAAAATACACACACCGCTGTAATCGGGCGAGTTTCTGCTTTCCGATGCAATAGGAATTTCTCGTGTTCGTCAATCTGTTCGCGAGGTATGGGAGTTTGAAGTTAAGGAATGGTTGAGAAACCATCAAAATTTTCGCAACTCTGATTCCCGAAACCAATAACTACAAAGGCCTAGGTGAAAAGTACACATACCGTTAAAATCGGGCAAGTTTCTGCTTTCCGATGCAATAGGAATTTCTCGTGTTCCTCAATCCGTTCGCGAGATATGGGAGTTTGAAGTTAAGGAATGGTTGAGAAACCACCAAAATTTTCGCTGATTTGATACTCGAAACCAATAACTGGAATGGCCTAGGGGAAAAGCACACATACCGTTGCAATCGTGCGAGTTTCTACTTTCAGATGCAACAGGAGTTTCTCGAGTTCGTCAATCCGTTCGCGAGATATGGGAGTTTGAAGTTAAGGAATGGTTGAGAAACCACCAAAATTTTCGCTGATGTGATACTCGAAACCAATAACTGGAATGGCCTAGGGGAAAAGTACACATACCGTTGAAATCGGGCGAGTTTCTGCTTTCAGATGCAATAGGAATTTCTCGAGTTCGTCAATCCGTTAGCGAGATATGGGAGTTTGATGTTAAGGAATGGTTGAGAAACCATCAAAATTTTCGCACCTCTGATTCCCGCAACCAATAACTACAAAGGGCTAGGGGAAAAGTACACATACCGTTGAAATTGGGCGAGTTTCTGCTTTCAGATGCAATAGGAATTTCTCGTGTTCGTCAATCCGTTCGCGAGGTATGTGAGTTTGAAGTTAAGGAATGGTTGAGAAACCATCAAAATTATCGCATGTCTGATACTCGAAACCAATAACGACAATGGCCTAGGGGAAAAATAAACATACCGTTGTAATCCGGCGAGTTTCTGCTTTTAGATGAAACAGGAATTTCTCGAGTTCGTCAATCCGTTAGCGAGATATGGGAGTTTGATGTTAAGGAATGGTTGAGAACCCATCAAAATTTTCGCAACTCTGATTCCCGAAACCAATAACTACAAAGGCCTAGGTGAAAAGTACACATACCGTTGAAATCGGGCGTGTTTCTGCTTTCAGATGCAATAGGAATTTCTCGTGTTCCTCAATCCGTTCGCGAGATATGGGAGTTTGAAGTTAAGGAATGGTTGAGAAACCACCAAAATTTTCGCTGATTTGATACTCGAAACCAATAACTGGAATGGCCTAGGGGAAAAGCACACATACCGTTGCAATCGTGCGAGTTTCTACTTTCAGATGAAACAGGAATTTCTCGAGTTCGTCAATCCGTTCGCGAGATATGCGAGTTTGAAGTTAAGGAACGCTTGAGAAGCCATCAAAATTTTCGCAAGTCAGATACTCGAAACCAATAACTACTATGGCCTAGGGGGAAAGTACACATACCGTTGAAATCGGGCGAGTTTCTGCTTTCAGATGCAACAGGAATTTCTCGTGTTCGTCAATCCGTTCGCGAGATATGGGAGTTTGAAGTTAAGGAATGGTTGAGAAACCATCAAAATTTTCGCTGGTCTGATACTCGAAACCAATAACTGGAATGGTCTAGGAGAAAAGTACACATACCCTTGTAATCGGGCGAGTTTCTGCTTTCAGATGCAATAGGAATTTCTCGTGTTCGTCAATCCGTTCGCGAGGTATGTGAGTTTGAAGTTAAGGAATGGTTGAGAAACCATCAAAATTATCGCATGTCTGATACTCGAAACCAATAACGACAATGGCCTAGGGGAAAAATAAACATACCGTTGTAATCCGGCGAGTTTCTGCTTTTAGATGAAACAGGAATTTCTCGAGTTCGTCAATCCGTTAGCGAGATATGGGAGTTTGATGTTAAGGAATGGTTGAGAACCCATCAAAATTTTCGCAACTCTGATTCCCGAAACCAATAACTACAAAGGCCTAGGTGAAAAGTACACATACCGTTGAAATCGGGCGTGTTTCTGCTTTCAGATGCAATAGGGATTTCTCGAGTTCGTCAATCCGTTCGCGTGATATGGGAGTTTGAAGTTAAGGAATGGTTGAGAAACCATCAAAATTTTCGCTGGTCTGATACTCGAAACCAATAACTGGAATGGTCTAGGAGAAAAGTACACACACCATTGTAATGGGGCGAGTTTCTACTTTCAGATGCAACAGGAATATTTCGAGTTCGTCAATCCGTTCGCGTGATATGGGAGTTTGAAGTTAAGGAATGGTTGAGAAACCATCAAAATTTTCGCTGGTCTGATACTCGAAACCAATAACTGGAATGGTCTAGGAGAAAAGTACACACACCATTGTAATGGGGCGAGTTTCTACTTTCAGATATAACAGGAATATTTCGAGTTCGTCAATCCGTTCGCGAGATATGGGAGTTTGAAGTTAAGGAATGGTTGAGAATCCATCAAAATTTTCGCATGTCTGATACTCGAGACCAATAACTACTATAGCCTAGGGCAAAAATACACATACCCTTGTAATCGTGCGAGTTTCTACTTTCAGATGCAACAGAAATTTCTCGAGTTCGTCAATCCGTTCGCGAGATATGGGAGTTTGAAGTTAAGGAATGGTTGAGAAACCACCAAAATTTTCGCTGATTCGATACTCGAAACCAATAACTGGAATGGCCTAGGGGAAAAGCACACATACCGTTGAAATCGGGCGAGTTTCTGCTTTCAGATGCAATAGGAATTTCTGGAGTTCGTCAATCCGTTCGCGAGATATGGGAGTTTGATGTTAAGGAATGGTTGAGAAACCATCAAAATTTTCGCACCACTGATTCCCGAAACCAATAACTACAAAGGCCTAGGTGAAAAGTACACATACCGTTGAAATCGGGTGTGTTTCTGCTTTCAGATTCAATAGGAATTTCTCGTGTTCGTCAATCCGTTCGCGTGATATGGGAGTTTGAAGTTAAGGAATGGTTGAGAAACCATCAAAATTTTCGCATGTCTGATACTCGAAACCAATAACTACAACGGCCTAGGGGAAAAATACACATACCATTGTAATCCGGCGAGTTTCTACTTTCAGATGAAACAGGAATTTCTCGAGTTCGTCAATCCGTTCGCGAGATATGGGAGTTTGAAGTTAAGGAACGCTTGAGAAACCAAAAAATTTTCGCAACTCTGATTCCCGAAACCAATAACTACAAAGGCCTAGGGGAAAAGTACACATTCCATTGAAATCGGGCGAGTTTTTGCTTTCAGATGCAATAGGAATTTCTCGAGTTCGTCAATCCGTTCGCGAGATATGGGAGTTAGAATTAAGGAATGGTTGAGAAACCATCAAAATTTTCGCAAGTCTGATTCCCGAAACCAATAACTGCAAAGGCCTAGGGGAAAAGTACACATACCGTTGAAATCGGGCGAGTTTCTGCTTTCAGATGCAATAGGAATTTCTCGTGTTCGTCAATCCGTTCGCGAGATATGTGAGTTTGAAGTTAAGGAATGGTTGAGAAACCATCAAAATTATCGCATGTCTGATACTCGAAACCAATAACGACAATGGCCTAGGGGAAAATTAAACATACCGTTGTAATCCGGCGAGTTTCTGCTTTTAGATGAAACAGGAATTTCTCGAGTTCGTCAATCCATTAGCGAGATATGGGAGTTTGATGTTAAGGAATGGTTGAGAAACCATCAAAATTTTCGCAACTCTGATTCCCGAAACCAATAACTACAAAGGCCTAGGTGAAAAGTACACATACCGTTGAAATCGGGCGTGTTTCTGCTTTCAGATGCAATAGGAATTTCTCGTGTTCCTCAATCCGTTCGCGAGATATGGGAGTTTGAAGTTAAGGAATGGTTGAGAAACCATCAAAATTTTCGCATGTCTGATACTCGAGACCAATAACTACTATAGCCTAGGGCAGAAATACACATACCCTTGTAATCGGGCGAGTTTCTGCTTTCAGATGCAATAGGAATTTCTCGAGTTCGTCAATCCTTTCGCGTGATATGGGAGTTTGAAGTTAAGGAATGGTTGAGAAACCATCAAAATTTTCGCTGGTCTGATACTCGAAACCAATAACTGGAATGGTCTAGGAGAAAAGTACACACACCATTGTAATGGGGCGAGTTTCTACTTTCAGATGCAACAGGAATATTTCGAGTTCGTCAATCCGTTCGCGTGATATGGGAGTTTGAAGTTAAGGAATAGTTGAGAAACCATCAAAATTTTGGCTGGTCTGATACTCGAAACCAATAACTGGAATGGTCTAGGAGAAAAGTACACACACCATTGTAATGGGGCGAGTTTCTACTTTCAGATATAACAGGAATATTTCGAGTTCGTCAATCCGTTCGCGAGATATGGGAGTTTGAAGTTAGGGAATGGTTGAGAATCCATCAAAATTTTCGCATGTCTGATACTCGAGACCAATAACTACTATAGCCTAGGGCAAAAATACACATACCCTTGTAATCGTGCGAGTTTCTACTTTCAGATGCAACAGAAATTTCTCGAGTTCGTCAATCCGTTCGCGAGATATGGGAGTTTGAAGTTAAGGAATGGTTGAGAAACCACCAAAATTTTCGCTGATTTGATACTCGAAACCAATAACTGGAATGGCCTAGGGGAAAAGCACACATACCGTTGAAATCGGGCGAGTTTCTGCTTTCAGATGCAATAGGAATTTCTGGAGTTCGTCAATCCGTTCGCGAGATATGGGAGTTTGATGTTAAGGAATGGTTGAGAAACCATCAAAATTTTCGCACCACTGATTCCCGAAACCAATAACTACAAAGGCCTAGGTGAAAAGTACACATACCGTTGAAATCGGGTGTGTTTCTGCTTTCAGATTCAATAGGAATTTCTCGTGTTCGTCAATCCGTTCGCGTGATATGGGAGTTTGAAGTTAAGGAATGGTTGAGAAACCATCAAAATTTTCGCATGTCTGATACTCGAAACCAATAACTACAACGGCCTAGGGGAAAAATACACATACCGTTGTAATCCGGCGAGTTTCTACTTTCAGATGAAACAGGAATTTCTCGAGTTCGTCAATCCGTTCGCGAGATATGGGAGTTTGAAGTTAAGGAACGCTTGAGAAACCAAAAAATTTTCGCAACTCTGATTCCCGAAACCAATAACTACAAAGGCCTAGGGGAAAAGTACACATTCCGTTGAAATCGGGCGAGTTTTTGCTTTCAGATGCAATAGGAATTTCTCGAGTTCGTCAATCCGTTCGCGAGATATGGGAGTTAGAATTAAGGAATGGTTGAGAAACTATCAAAATTATCGCATGTCTGATACTCGAAACCAATAACGACAATGGCCTAGGGGAAAAATAAACATACCGTTGTAATCCGGCGAGTTTCTGCTTTTAGATGAAACAGGAATTTCTCGAGTTCGTCAATCCGTTAGCGAGATATGGGAGTTTGATGTTAAGGAATGGTTGAGAAACCATCAAAATTTTCGCAACTCTGATTCCCGAAACCAATAACTACAAAGGCCTAGGTGAAAAGTACACATACCGTTGAAATCGGGCGTGTTTCTGCTTTCAGATGCAATAGGAATTTCTCGTGTTCCTCAATCCGTTCGCGAGATATGGGAGTTTGAAGTTAAGGAATGGTTGAGAAACCATCAAAATTTTCGCATGTCTGATACTCGAGACCAATAACTACTATAGCCTAGGGCAAAAATACACATACCCTTGTAATCGGGCGAGTTTCTGCTTTCAGATGCAATAGGAATTTCTCGAGTTCGTCAATCCGTTCGCGTGATATGGGAGTTTGAAGTTAAGGAATGGTTGAGAAACCATCAAAATTTTCGCTGGTCTGATACTCGAAACCAATAACTGGAATGGTCTAGGAGAAAAGTACACACACCATTGTAATGGGGCGAGTTTCTACTTTCAGATGCAACAGGAATATTTCGAGTTCGTCAATCCGTTCGCGTGATATGGGAGTTTGAAGTTAAGGAATAGTTGAGAAACCATCAAAATTTTCGCTGGTCTGATACTCGAAACCAATAACTGGAATGGTCTAGGACAAAAGTACACACACCATTGTAATGGGGCGAGTTTCTACTTTCAGATGTAACAGGAATATTTCGAGTTCGTCAATCCGTTCGCGAGATATGGGAGTTTGAAGTTAGGGAATGGTTGAGAATCCATCAAAATTTTCGCATGTCTGATACTCGAGACCAATAACTACTATAGCCTAGGGCAAAAATACACATACCCTTGTAATCGTGCGGGTTTCTACTTTCAGATGCAACAGAAATTTCTCGAGTTCGTCAATCCGTTCGCGAGATATGGGAGTTTGAAGTTAAGGAATGGTTGAGAAACCACCAAAATTTTCGCTGATTTGATACTCGAAACCAATAACTGGAATGGCCTAGGGGAAAAGCACACATACCGTTGAAATCGGGCGAGTTTCTGCTTTCAGATGCAATAGGAATTTCTGGAGTTCGTCAATCCGTTCGCGAGATATGGGAGTTTGATGTTAAGGAATGGTTGAGAAACCATCAAAATTTTCGCACCACTGATTCCCGAAACCAATAACTACAAAGGCCTAGGTGAAAAGTACACATACCGTTGAAATCGGGTGTGTTTCTGCTTTCAGATTCAATAGGAATTTCTCGTGTTCGTCAATCCGTTCGCGTGATATGGGAGTTTGAAGTTAAGGAATGGTTGAGAAACCATCAAAATTTTCGCATGTCTGATACTCGAAACCAATAACTACAACGGCCTAGGGGAAAAATACACATACCGTTGTAATCCGACGTGTTTCTACTTTCAGATGAAACAGGAATTTCTCGAGTTCGTCAATCCGTTCGCGAGATATGGGAGTTTGAAGTTAAGGTACGCTTGAGAAACCAAAAAATTTTCGCAACTCTGATTCCCGAAACCAATAACTACAAAGGCCTAGGGGAAAAGTACACATTCCGTTGAAATCGGGCGAGTTTTTGCTTTCAGAAGCAATAGGAATTTCTCGAGTTCGTCAATCCGTTCGCGAGATATGGGAGTTAGAATTAAGGAATGGTTGAGAAACCATCAAAATCTTCGCAAGTCTGATTCCCGAAACCAATAACTGCAAAGGCCTAGGGGAAAAGTACACATACCGTTGAAATCGGGCGAGTTTCTGCTTTCAGATGCAATAGGAATTTCTCGTGTTCGTCAATCCGTTCGCGAGATATGTGAGTTTGAAGTTAAGGAATGGTTGAGAAACCATCAAAATTATCGCATGTCTGATACTCGAAACCAATGACGACAATGGCCTAGGGGAAAAATAAACATACCGTTGTAATCCGGCGAGTTTCTGCTTTTAGATGAAACAGGAATTTCTCGAGTTCGTCAATCCGTTCGCGAGATATGGGAGTTTGAAGTTAAGGAACGCTTGAGAAACCATCAAAATTTTCGCAAGTCTGATTCCCGAAACCAATAACTGCAAAGGCCTAGGGGAAAAGTACACATACCGTTGAAATCGGGCGAGTTTCTGCTTTCAGATGCAATAGGAATTTCTCGTGTTCGTCAATCCGTTCGCGAGATATGTGAGTTTGAAGTTAAGGAATGGTTGAGAAACCATCAAAATTATCGCATGTCTGATACTCGAAACCAATAACTACAATGGCCTAGGGGAAAAATAAACATACCGTTGTAATCCGGCGAGTTTCTGCTTTTAGATGAAACAGGAATTTCTCGAGTTCGTCAATCCGTTCGCGAGATATGGGAGTTTGAAGTTAAGGAACGCTTGAGAAACCATCAAAATTTTCGCAAGTCTGACACTCGAAACCAATAACTACTATGGCCTAGGGGAAAAGTACACACACCATTGTAATCGGGCGAGTTTCTACTTTCAGATGCAACAGAAATTTCTCGAGTTCGTCAATCCGTTCGCGAGATATGGGAGTTTGAAGTTAAGGAATGGTTGAGAAACCACAAAAATTTTCGCTGATTTGATACTCGAAACCAATAACTGGAATGGCCTAGGGGAAAAGCACACATACCGTTGAAATCGGGCGAGTTTCTGCTTTCAGATGCAATAGGAATTTCTCGAGTTCGTCAATCCGTTCGCGAGATATGGGAGTTTGATGTTAAGGAATGGTTGAGAAACCATCAAAATTATCGCATGTCTGATACTCGAAACCAATAACTACAATGGCCTAGGGGAAAATTAAACATACCGTTGTAATCCGGCGAGTTTCTGCTTTTAGATGAAACAGGAATTTCTCGAGTTCGTCAATCCGTTAGCGAGATATGGGAGTTTGATGTTAAGGAATGGTTGAGAAACCATCAAAATTTTCGCAACTCTGATTCCCGAAACCAATAACTACAAAGGCCTAGGTGAAAAGTACACATACCGTTGAAATCGGGCGTGTTTCTGCTTTCAGATGCAACAGTAATTTCTCGAGTTCGTTAATCCGTTCGCGAGATATGGGAGTTTGAAATTAAGGAATGCTTGAGAAACCATCAAAATTTTCGCAACTCTGACACTCGAAACCAATAACTACTATGGCCTGGGGCAAAAATACACACACAGCTGTAATTGGGCGAGTTTCTACTTTCAGATGCAACAGGAATTTCTCGAGTTCGTCAATCCGTTCGCGAGATATGGGAGTTTGATGTTAAGGAATGGTTGAGAAACCATCAAAATTTTCGCTGGTCTAATACTCGAAACCAATAACTGGAATGACCTAGGGGAAAAGTACACATAGTGTTGAAATCGGGCGAGTTTCTGCTTTCAGATGCAATAGGAATTTCTCGTGTTCGTCAATCCGTTCGCGAGATATGGGAGTTTGAAGTTAAGGAATGGTTGAGAAACCACCAAAATTTTCGCTGATTTGATACTCGAAACCAATAACTGGAATGGCCTAGGGGAAAAGCACACATACCGTTGAAATCGGGCGAGTTTCTGCGTTCAGATGCAATAGGAATTTCTGGAGTTCGTCAATCCGTTCGCGAGATATGGGAGTTTGATGTTAAGGAATGGTTGAGAAACCATCAAAATTTTCGCACCACTGATTCCCGAAACCAATAACTACAAAGGCCTAGGTGAAAAGTACACATACCGTTGAAATCGGGTGTGTTTCTGCTTTCAGATTCAATAGGAATTTCTCGTGTTCGTCAATCCGTTCGCGTGATATGGGAGTTTGAAGTTAAGGAATGGTTGAGAAACCATCAAAATTTTCGCATGTCTGATACTCGAAACCAATAACTACAACGGCCTAGGGGAAAAATACACATACCGTTGTAATCCGGCGAGTTTCTACTTTCAGATGAAACAGGAATTTCTCGAGTTCGTCAATCCGTTCGCGAGATATGGGAGTTTGAAGTTAAGGAACGCTTGAGAAACCAAAAAATTTTCGCAACTCTGATTCCCGAAACCAATAACTACAAAGGCCTAGGGGAAAAGTACACATTCCATTGAAATCGGGCGAGTTTTTGCTTTCAGATGCAATAGGAATTTCTCGAGTTCGTCAATCCGTTCGCGAGATATGGGAGTTAGAATTAAGGAATGGTTGAGAAACCATCAAAATTTTCGCAAGTCTGATTCCCGAAACCAATAACTGCAAAGGCCTAGGGGAAAAGTACACATACCGTTGAAATCGGGCGAGTTTCTGCTTTCAGATGCAATAGGAATTTCTCGTGTTCGTCAATCCGTTCGCGAGATATGTGAGTTTGAAGTTAAGGAATGGTTGAGAAACCATCAAAATTATCGCATGTCTGATACTCGAAACCAATAACGACAATGGCCTAGGGGAAAATTAAACATACCGTTGTAATCCGGCGAGTTTCTGCTTTTAGATGAAACAGGAATTTCTCGAGTTCGTCAATCCGTTAGCGAGATATGGGAGTTTGATGTTAAGGAATGGTTGAGAAACCATCAAAATTTTCGCAACTCTGATGCCCGAAACCAATAACTACAAAGGCCTAGGTGAAAAGTACACATACCGTTGAAATCGGGCGTGTTTCTGCTTTCAGATGCAATAGGAATTTCTCGTGTTCCTCAATCCGTTCGCGAGATATGGGAGTTTGAAGTTAAGGAATGGTTGAGAAACCATCAAAATTTTCGCATGTCTGATACTCGAGACCAATAACTACTATAGCCTAGGGCAGAAATACACATACCCTTGTAATCGGGCGAGTTTCTGCTTTCAGATGCAATAGGAATTTCTCGAGTTCGTCAATCCGTTCGCGTGATATGGGAGTTTGAAGTTAAGGAATGGTTGAGAAACCATCAAAATTTTCGCTGGTCTGATACTCGAAACCAATAACTGGAATGGTCTAGGAGAAAAGTACACACACCATTGTAATGGGGCGAGTTTCTACTTTCAGATGCAACAGGAATATTTCGAGTTCGTCAATCCGTTCGCGTGATATGGGAGTTTGAAGTTAAGGAATAGTTGAGACACCATCAAAATTTTGGCTGGTCTGATACTCGAAACCAATAACTGGAATGGTCTAGGAGAAAAGTACACACACCATTGTAATGGGGCGAGTTTCTACTTTCAGATATAACAGGAATATTTCGAGTTCGTCAATCCGTTCGCGAGATATGGGAGTTTGAAGTTAGGGAATGGTTGAGAATCCATCAAAATTTTCGCATGTCTGATACTCGAGACCAATAACTACTATAGCCTAGGGCAAAAATACACATACCCTTGTAATCGTGCGAGTTTCTACTTTCAGATGCAACAGAAATTTCTCGAGTTCGTCAATCCGTTCGCGAGATATGGGAGTTTGAAGTTAAGGAATGGTTGAGAAACCACCAAAATTTTCGCTGATTTGATACTCGAAACCAATAACTGGAATGGCCTAGGGGAAAAGCACACATACCGTTGAAATCGGGCGAGTTTCTGCTTTCAGATGCAATAGGAATTTCTGGAGTTCGTCAATCCGTTCGCGAGATATGGGAGTTTGATATTAAGGAATGGTTGAGAAACCATCAAAATTTTCGCACCACTGATTCCCGAAACCAATAACTACAAAGGCCTAGGTGAAAAGTACACATACAGTTGAAATCGGGTGTGTTTCTGCTTTCAGATTCAATAGGAATTTCTCGTGTTCGTCAATCCGTTCGCGTGATATGGGAGTTTGAAGTTAAGGAATGGTTGAGAAACCATCAAAATTTTCGCATGTCTGATACTCGAAACCAATAACTACAACGGCCTAGGGGAAAAATACACATACCGTTGTAATCCGGCGAGTTTCTACTTTCAGATGAAACAGGAATTTCTCGAGTTCGTCAATCCGTTCGCGAGATATGGGAGTTTGAAGTTAAGGAACGCTTGAGAAACCAAAAAATTTTCGCAACTCTGATTCCCGAAACCAATAACTACAAAGGCCTAGGGGAAAAGTACACATTCCGTTGAAATCGGGCGAGTTTTTGCTTTCAGATGCAATAGGAATTTCTCGAGTTCGTCAATCCGTTCGCGAGATATGGGAGTTAGAATTAAGGAATGGTTGAGAAACCATCAAAATTTTCGCAAGTCTGATTCCCGAAACCAATAACTGCAAAGGCCTAGGGGAAAAGTACACATACCGTTGAAATCGGGCGAGTTTCTGCTTTCAGATGCAATAGGAATTTCTCGTGTTCGTCAATCCGTTCGCGAGATATGTGAGTTTGAAGTTAAGGAATGGTTGAGAAACTATCAAAATTATCGCATGTCTGATACTCGAAACCAATAACGACAATGGCCTAGGGGAAAAATAAACATACCGTTGTAATCCGGCGAGTTTCTGCTTTTAGATGCAACAGGAATTTCTCGAGTTCGTCAATCCGTTAGCGAGATATGGGAGTTTGATGTTAAGGAATGGTTGAGAAACCATCAAAATTTTCGCAACTCTGATTCCCGAAACCAATAACTACAAAGGCCTAGGTGAAAAGTACACATACCGTTGAAATCGGGCGTGTTTCTGCTTTCAGATGCAATAGGAATTTCTCGTGTTCCTCAATCCGTTCGCGAGATATGGGAGTTTGAAGTTAAGGAATGGTTGAGAAACCATCAAAATTTTCGCATGTCTGATACTCGAGACCAATAACTACTATAGCCTAGGGCAAAAATACACATACCCTTGTAATCGGGCGAGTTTCTGCTTTCAGATGCAATAGGAATTTCTCGAGTTCGTCAATCCGTTCGCGTGATATGGGAGTTTGAAGTTAAGGAATGGTTGAGAAACCATCAAAATTTTCGCTGGTCTGATACTCGAAACCAATAACTGGAATGGTCTAGGAGAAAAGTACACACACCATTGTAATGGGGCGAGTTTCTACTTTCAGATGCAACAGGAATATTTCGAGTTCGTCAATCCGTTCGCGTGATATGGGAGTTTGAAGTTAAGGAATAGTTGAGAAACCATCAAAATTTTCGCTTGTCTGATACTCGAAACCAATAACTGGAATGGTCTAGGACAAAAGTACACACACCATTGTAATGGGGCGAGTTTCTACTTTCAGATGTAACAGGAATATTTCGAGTTCGTCAATCCGTTCGCGAGATATGGGAGTTTGAAGTTAGGGAATGGTTGAGAATCCATCAAAATTTTCGCATGTCTGATACTCGAGACCAATAACTACTATAGCCTAGGGCAAAAATACACATACCCTTGTAATCGTGCGAGTTTCTACTTTCAGATGCAACAGAAATTTCTCGAGTTCGTCAATCCGTTCGCGAGATATGGGAGTTTGAAGTTAAGGAATGGTTGAGAAACCACCAAAATTTTCGCTGATTTGATACTCGAAACCAATAACTGGAATGGCCTAGGGGAAAAGCACACATACCGTTGAAATCGGGCGAGTTTCTGCTTTCAGATGCAATAGGAATTTCTGGAGTTCGTCAATCCGTTCGCGAGATATGGGAGTTTGATGTTAAGGAATGGTTGAGAAACCATCAAAATTTTCGCACCACTGATTCCCGAAACCAATAACTACAAAGGCCTAGGTGAAAAGTACACATACCGTTGAAATCGGGTGTGTTTCTGCTTTCAGATTCAATAGGAATTTCTCGTGTTCGTCAATCGGTTCGCGTGATATGGGAGTTTGAAGTTAAGGAATGGTTGAGAAACCATCAAAATTTTCGCATGTCTGATACTCGAAACCAATAACTACAACGGCCTAGGGGAAAAATACACATACCGCTGTAATCCGGCGAGTTTCTACTTTCAGATGAAACAGGAATTTCTCGAGTTCGTCAATCCGTTCGCGAGATATGGGAGTTTGAAGTTAAGGAACGCTTGAGAAACCAAAAAATTTTCGCAACTCTGATTCCCGAAACCAATAACTACAAAGGCCTAGGGGAAAAGTACACATTCCGTTGAAATCGGGCGAGTTTTTGCTTTCAGATGCAATAGGAATTTCTCGAGTTCGTCAATCCGTTCGCGAGATATGGGAGTTAGAATTAAGGAATGGTTGAGAAACCATCAAAATTTTCGCAAGTCTGATTCCCGAAACCAATAACTGCAAAGGCCTAGGGGAAAAGTACACATACCGTTGAAATCGGGCGAGTTTCTGCTTTCAGATGCAATAGGAATTTCTCGTGTTCGTCAATCCGTTCGCGAGATATGTGAGTTTGAAGTTAAGGAATGGTTGAGAAACTATCAAAATTATCGCATGTCTGATACTCGAAACCAATAACGACAATGGCCTAGGGGAAAAATAAACATACCGTTGTAATCCGGCGAGTTTCTGCTTTTAGATGAAACAGGAATTTCTCGAGTTCGTCAATCCGTTAGCGAGATATGGGAGTTTGATGTTAAGGAATGGTTGAGAAACCATCAAAATTTTCGCAACTCTGATTCCCGAAACCAATAACTACAAAGGCCTAGGTGAAAAGTACACATACCGTTGAAATCGGGCGTGTTTCTGCTTTCAGATGCAATAGGAATTTCTCGTGTTCCTCAATCCGTTCGCGAGATATGGGAGTTTGAAGTTAAGGAATGGTTGAGAAACCATCAAAATTTTCGCATGTCTGATACTCGAGACCAATAACTACTATAGCCTAGGGCAAAAATACACATACCCTTGTAATCGGGCGAGTTTCTGCTTTCAGATGCAATAGGAATTTCTCGAGTTCGTCAATCCGTTCGCGTGATATGGGAGTTTGAAGTTAAGGAATGGTTGAGAAACCATCAAAATTTTCGCTGGTCTGATACTCGAAACCAATAACTGGAATGGTCTAGGAGAAAAGTACACACACCATTGTAATGGGGCGAGTTTCTACTTTCAGATGCAACAGGAATATTTCGAGTTCGTCAATCCGTTCGCGTGATATGGGAGTTTGAAGTTAAGGAATAGTTGAGAAACCATCAAAATTTTCGCTGGTCTGATACTCGAAACCAATAACTGGAATGGTCTAGGACAAAAGTACACACACCATTGTAATGGGGCGAGTTTCTACTTTCAGATGTAACAGGAATATTTCGAGTTCGTCAATCCGTTCGCGAGATATGGGAGTTTGAAGTTAGGGAATGGTTGAGAATCCATCAAAATTTTCGCATGTCTGATACTCGAGACCAATAACTACTATAGCCTAGGGCAAAAATACACATACCCTTGTAATCGTGCGGGTTTCTACTTTCAGATGCAACAGAAATTTCTCGAGTTCGTCAATCCGTTCGCGAGATATGGGAGTTTGAAGTTAAGGAATGGTTGAGAAACCACCAAAATTTTCGCTGATTTGATACTCGAAACCAATAACTGGAATGGCCTAGGGGAAAAGCACACATACCGTTGAAATCGGGCGAGTTTCTGCTTTCAGATGCAATAGGAATTTCTGGAGTTCGTCAATCCGTTCGCGAGATATGGGAGTTTGATGTTAAGGAATGGTTGAGAAACCATCAAAATTTTCGCACCACTGATTCCCGAAACCAATAACTACAAAGGCCTAGGTGAAAAGTACACATACCGTTGAAATCGGGTGTGTTTCTGCTTTCAGATTCAATAGGAATTTCTCGTGTTCGTCAATCCGTTCGCGTGATATGAGAGTTTGAAGTTAAGGAATGGTTGAGAAACCATCAAAATTTTCGCATGTCTGATACTCGAAACCAATAACTACAACGGCCTAGGGGAAAAATACACATACCGTTGTAATCCGACGAGTTTCTACTTTCAGATGAAACAGGAATTTCTCGAGTTCGTCAATCCGTTCGCGAGATATGGGAGTTTGAAGTTAAGGTACGCTTGAGAAACCAAAAAATTTTCGCAACTCTGATTCCCGAAACCAATAACTACAAAGGCCTAGGGGAAAAGTACACATTCCGTTGAAATCGGGCGAGTTTTTGCTTTCAGAAGCAATAGGAATTTCTCGAGTTCGTCAATCCGTTCGCGAGATATGGGAGTTAGAATTAAGGAATGGTTGAGAAACCATCAAAATCTTCGCAAGTCTGATTCCCGAAACCAATAACTGCAAAGGCCTAGGGGAAAAGTACACATACCGTTGAAATCGGGCGAGTTTCTGCTTTCAGATGCAATAGGAATTTCTCGTGTTCGTCAATCCGTTCGCGAGATATGTGAGTTTGAAGTTAAGGAATGGTTGAGAAACCATCAAAATTATCGCATGTCTGATACTCGAAACCAATGACGACAATGGCCTAGGGGAAAAATAAACATACCGTTGTAATCCGGCGAGTTTCTGCTTTTAGATGAAACAGGAATTTCTCGAGTTCGTCAATCCGTTCGCGAGATATGGGAGTTTGAAGTTAAGGAACGCTTGAGAAACCATCAAAATTTTCGCAAGTCTGATTCCCGAAACCAATAACTGCAAAGGCCTAGGGGAAAAGTACACATACCGTTGAAATCGGGCGAGTTTCTGCTTTCAGATGCAATAGGAATTTCTCGTGTTCGTCAATCCGTTCGCGAGATATGTGAGTTTGAAGTTAAGGAATGGTTGAGAAACCATCAAAATTATCGCATGTCTGATACTCGAAACCAATAACTACAATGGCCTAGGGGAAAAATAAACATACCGTTGTAATCCGGCGAGTTTCTGCTTTTAGATGAAACAGGAATTTCTCGAGTTCGTCAATCCGTTCGCGAGATATGGGAGTTTGAAGTTAAGGAACGCTTGAGAAACCATCAAAATTTTCGCAAGTCTGACACTCGAAACCAATAACTACTATGGCCTAGGGGAAAAGTACACACACCATTGTAATCGGGCGAGTTTCTACTTTCAGATGCAACAGAAATTTCTCGAGTTCGTCAATCCGTTCGCGAGATATGGGAGTTTGAAGTTAAGGAATGGTTGAGAAACCACAAAAATTTTCGCTGATTTGATACTCGAAACCAATAACTGGAATGGCCTAGGGGAAAAGCACACATACCGTTGAAATCGGGCGAGTTTCTGCTTTCAGATGCAATAGGAATTTCTCGAGTTCGTCAATCCGTTCGCGAGATATGGGAGTTTGATGTTAAGGAATGGTTGAGAAACCATCAAAATTATCGCATGTCTGATACTCGAAACCAATAACTACAATGGCCTAGGGGAAAAAATACACATACCGTTGTAATCCGGCGAGTTTCTACTTTTAGATGAAACAGGAATTTCTCGAATTCGTCAATCCGTTCGCGAGATATGGGAGTTTGAAGTTTAGGAACGCTTGAGAAACCATCAAAATTTTCGCAAGTCTGATACTCGAAACCAATAACTACTATGGCCTAGGGGAAAAGTACACACAACATTGTAATCGGGCGAGTTTCTACTTTCAGATGCAACAGGAATTTCTCGAGTTCGTCAATCCGTTCGCGAGATGTGGGAGTTTGAAGTTAAGGAATGGTTGAGAAACCATCAAAATTTTCGCATGTCTGATACTCGAAACCAATAACTACAATGGCCTAGGGGAAAAATACACATACCGTTGTAATCCGGCGAGTTTCTACTTTCAGATGAAACAGGAATTTCTCGAGTTCGTCAACCCGTTCGCGAGATATGGGAGTTTGAAGTTAAGGAATGGTTGAGCAACCATCAAAATTTTCGCAAGTCTGATTCCCGAAACCAATAACTACAAAGGCCTAGGGGAAAAATACACATACCGTTGTAATCGGGCCAGTTTCTACTTTCAGATGCAACGGGAATTTCTCGAGTTCGACAAACCGTTCGCGAGATATGGGAGTTTGAACTTAAGGAATGGTTGAGAAAACATCAAAATTTTCGCTGGTCTGATACTCGAAACCAATAACTGGAATGGCCTAGGGGAAAAGTACACACACCATTGTAATCGGGCGAGTTTCTGCTTTCAGATGCAATAGGAATTTCTCGAGTTCGTCAATCCGTTCGCGAGATATGGGAGTTTGAAGTTAAGGAATGGTTGGGAAACCATCAAAATTTTCGCATGTCTGATACTCGAAACCAATAACTACTATGGCCTAGGGGAAAAGTACACACACCATTGCAATCGGGCGAGTTTCTACTTTCAGATGCAACAGGAATTTCGCGAGTTCGTCTATCCGTTCGCGAGATATGGGAGTTTGAAGTTAAGGATCACCTGAGCAACCATCAAAATTTTCGCAACTCTGATACTCGAAACCAATAACTACTATGGCCTAGGGGAAGAGTACACACACCATTGTAATCGGGCGAGTTTCTACTTTCAGATGCAATAGGAATTTCTCGAGTTCGTCAATCCGTTCGCCAGATATGGGAATTTGATGTTAAGGAATGGTTGAGAAACCATCAGAAATTTCGCTGGTCTGATACTAGAAACCCATAACTACTATGGCCTGGGGCAAAAATACACACACCGCTGTTATTGGGCGAGATTCTACTTTCAGATGCAACAGGAATTTCTGGAGTTCGTCAATCCGTTCGCGAGATATGGGAGTTTGATGTTAAGGAATGGTTGAGAAACCATCAAAATTTTCGCTGGTCTGATACTCGAAACCAATAACTGGAATGGCCTAGGGGAAAAGTACACATACCGTTGAAATCGGGCGAGTTTCTGCTTTCAGACGCAATAGGAAATAGGAATTTCTGGTGTTCGTCAATCCGTTCACGAGATATGGGAGTTTGAAGTTAAGGAATGGTTGGGAAACCATCAAAATTTTCGCATGTTTGATTCCCGAAACCAATAACTACAAAGGCCTAGGGGAAAAATACACATACCGTTGTAATCGGGCCAGTTTCTACTTTCAGATGCAACAGGAATTTCGCGAGTTCGTCTATCCGTTCGCGAGATATGGGAGTTTGAAGTTAAGGAACACCTGAGCAGCCATCAAAATTTTCGCAAGTCTGATTCCCGAAACCAATAACTGCAAAGGCCTAGGGGAAAAGTACACATACCGTTGAACTCGGGCGAGTTTCTGCTTTCAGATGCAATAGGAATTTCTCGTGTTCGTCAATCCGTTCGCGAGATATGTGAGTTTGAAGTTAAGGAATGGTTGAGAAACCATCAAAATTATCGCATGTCTGATACTCGAAACCAATAACTACAATGGCCTAGGGGAAAAATAAACATACCGTTGTAATCCGGCGAGTTTCTGCTTTTAGATGAAACAGGAATTTCTCGAGTTCGTCAATCCGTTCGCGAGATATGGGAGTTTGAAGTTAAGGAACGCTTGAGAAACCATCAAAATTTTCGCAAGTCTGATACTCGAAACCAATAACTACTATGGCCTAGGGGAAAAGTACACACACCATTGTAATCGGGCGAGTTTCTACTTTCAGATGCAACAGAAATTTCTCGAGTTCGTCAATCCGTTCGCGAGATATGGGAGTTTGAAGTTAAGGAATGGTTGAGAAACCACAAAAATTTTCGCTGATTTGATACTCGAAACCAATAACTGGAATGGCCTAGGGGAAAAGCACACATACCGTTGAAATCGGGCGAGTTTCTGCTTTCAGATGCAATAGGAATTTCTCGAGTTCGTCAATCCGTTCGCGAGATATGGGAGTTTGATGTTAAGGAATGGTTGAGAATCCATCAAAATTATCGCATGTCTGATACTCAAAACCAATAACTACAATGGCCTAGGGGAAAAATACACATACCGTTGTAATCCGGCGAGTTTCTAGTTTTAGATGAAACAGGAATTTCTCGAATTCGTCAATCCGTTCGCGAGATATGGGAGTTTGAAGTTTAGGAACGCTTGAGAAACCATCAAAATTTTCGCAAGTCTGATACTCGAAACCAATAACTACTATGGCCTAGGGGAAAAGTACACACAACATTGTAATCGGGCGAGTTTCTACTTTCAGATGCAACAGGAATTTCTCGAGTTCGTCAATCCGTTCGCGAGATGTGGGAGTTTGAAGTTAAGGAATGGTTGAGAAACCATCAAAATTTTCGCATGTCTGATACTCGAAACCAATAACTACAATGGCCTAGGGGAAAAATACACATACCGTTGTAATCCGGCGAGTTTCTACTTTCAGATGAAACAGGAATTTCTCGAGTTCGTCAACCCGTTCGCGAGATATGGGAGTTTGAAGTTAAGGAATGGTTGAGCAACCATCAAAATTTTCGCAAGTCTGATTCCCGAAACCAATAACTACAAAGGCCTAGGGGAAAAATACACATACCGTTGTAATCGGGCCAGTTTCTACTTTCAGATGCAACGGGAATTTCTCGAGTTCGACAAACCGTTCGCGAGATATGGGAGTTTGAACTTAAGGAATGGTTGAGAAACCATCAAAATTTTCGCTGGTCTGATACTCGAAACCAATAACTGGAATGGCCTAGGGGAAAAGTACACACACCATTGTAATCGGGCGAGTTTCTGCTTTCAGATGCAATAGGAATTTCTCGAGTTCGTCAATCCGTTCGCGAGATATGGGAGTTTGAAGTTAAGGAATGGTTGGGAAACCATCAAAATTTTCGCATGTCTGATACTCGAAACCAATAACTACTATGGCCTAGGGTAAAAGTACACACACCATTGCAATCGGGCGAGTTTCTACTTTCAGATGCAACAGGAATTTCGCGAGTTCGTCTATCCGTTCGCGAGATATGGGAGTTTGAAGTTAAGGAACACCTGAGCAACCATCAAAATTTTCGCAACTCTGATACTCGAAACCAATAACTACTATGGCCTAGGGGAAGAGTACACACACCATTGTAATCGGGCGAGTTTCTACTTTCAGATGCAATAGGAATTTCTCGAGTTCGTCAATCCGTTCGCCAGATATGGGAATTTGATGTCAAGGAATGGTTGAGAAACCATCAATATTTTCGCATCTCTGATTGCCGAAACCAATAACTACAAAGGCCTAGGGGAAAAATACACATACCGTTGTAATCGGGCGAGTTTCTACTTTCAGATGCAACAGGAATTTCTCGAGCTCGTCAATCCGTTCGCGAGGTATGGGAGTTTGAAGTTAAGGAAAGGATGAGAAACCATCAGAAATTTCGCTGGTCTGATACTAGAACCCATAACTACTATGGCCTGGGGCAAAAATACACACACCGCTGTAATTGGGCGAGATTCTACTTTCAGATGCAACAGGAATTTCTGGAGTTCGTCAATCCGTTCGCGAGATATGGGAGTTTGATGTTAAGGAATGGTTGAGAAACCATCAAATTTTTCGCAAGTCTGGTACTCGAAACCAATAACTAATATGGTCTAGGGGAAAAGTACACACACCATTGAAATCGGGCGAGTTTCTACTTTCAGATGCAACAGGAATTTCGCGAGTTCGTCTATCCGTTCGCGAGATATGGGAGTTTGAAGTTAAGGAACACCTGAGCAACCATCAAAATTTTCGCAAGTCTGATTCCCGAAACCAATAACTGCAAAGGCCTAGGGGAAAAGTACACATACCGTTGAAATCGGGCGAGTTTCTGCTTTCAGATGCAATAGGAATTTCTCGTGTTCGTCAATCCGTTCGCGAGATATGTGAGTTTGAAGTTAAGGAACGGTTGAGAAACCATCAAAATTATCGCATGTCTGATACTCGAAACCAATAACTACAATGGCCTAGGGGAAAAATAAACATACCGTTGTAATCCGGCGAGTTTCTGCTTTTATATGAAACAGGAATTTCTCGAGTTCGTCAATCCGTTCGCGAGATATGGGAGTTTGAAGTTAAGGAACGCTTGAGAAACCATCAAAATTTTCGCAAGTCTGATACTCGAAACCAATAACTACTATGGCCTAGGGGAAAAGTACACACAACATTGTAATCGGGCGAGTTTCTACTTTCAGATGCAACAGGAATTTCTCGAGTTCGTCAATCCGTTCGCGAGATGTGGGAGTTTGAAGTTAAGGAATGGTTGAGAAACCATCAAAATTTTCGCATGTCTGATACTCGAAACCAATAACTACAATGGCCTAGGGGAAAAATACACATACCGTTGTAATCCGGCGAGTTTCTACTTTCAGATGAAACAGGAATTTCTCGAGTTCGTCAACCCGTTCGCGAGATATGGGAGTTTGAAGTTAAGGAATGGTTGAGCAACCATCAAAATTTTCGCAAGTCTGATTCCCGAAACCAATAACTACAAAGGCCTAGGGGAAAAATACACATACCGTTGTAATCGGGCCAGTTTCTACTTTCAGATGCAACAGGAATTTCGCGAGTTCGTCTATCCGTTCGCGAGATATGGGAGTTTGAAGTTAAGGATCACCTGAGCAACCATCAAAATTTTCGCAACCCTGATACTCGAAACCAATAACTACTATGGCCTAGGGGAAGAGTACACACACCATTGTAATCGGGCGAGTTTCTACTTTCAGATGCAATAGGAATTTCTCGAGTTCGTCAATCCGTTCGCCAGATATGGGAATTTGATGTTAAGGAATGGTTGAGAAACCATCAGAAATTTCGCTGGTCTGATACTAGAAACCCATAACTACTATGGCCTGGGGCAAAAATACACACACCGCTGTAATTGGGCGAGATTCTACTTTCAGATGCAACAGGAATTTCTGGAGTTCGTCAATCCGTTCGCGAGATATGGGAGTTTGATGTTAAGGAATGGTTGAGAAACCATCAAAATTTTCGCTGGTCTGATACTCGAAACCAATAACTGGAATGGCCTAGGGGAAAAGTACACATACCGTTGAAATCGGGCGAGTTTCTGCTTTCAGATGCAATAGGAAATAGGAATTTCTGGTGTTCGTCAATCCGTTCACGAGATATGGGAGTTTGAAGTTAAGGAATGGTTGGGAAACCATCAAAATTTTCGCATGTTTGATTCCCGAAACCAATAACTGCAAAGGCCTAGGGGAAAAATACACATACCGTTGTAATCGGGCCAGTTTCTACTTTCAGATGCAACAGGAATTTCGCGAGTTCGTCTATCCGTTCGCGAGATATGGGAGTTTGAAGTTAAGGAACACCTGAGCAACCATCAAAATTTTCGCAACTCTGATACTCGAAACCAATAACTACTATGGCCTAGGGGAAGAGTACACACACCATTGTAATCGGGCGAGTTTCTACTTTCAGATGCAATAGGAATTTCTCGAGTTCGTCAATCCGTTCGCCAGATATGGGAATTTGATGTTAAGGAATGGTTGAGAAACCATCAATATTTTCGCATCTCTGATTGCCGAAACCAATAACTACAAAGGCCTAGGGGAAAAATACACATACCGTTGTAATCGGGCGAGTTTCTACTTTCAGATGCAACAGGAATTTCTCGAGCTCGTCAATCCGTTCGCGAGGTATGGGAGTTTGAAGTTAAGGAAAGGATGAGAAACCATCAGAAATTTCGCTGGTCTGATACTAGAACCCATAACTACTATGGCCTGGGGCAAAAATACACACACCGCTGTAATTGGGCGAGATTCTACTTTCAGATGCAACAGGAATTTCTGGAGTTCGTCAATCCGTTCGCGAGATATGGGAGTTTGATGTTAAGGAATGGTTGAGAAACCATCAAATTTTTCGCAAGTCTGGTACTCGAAACCAATAACTAATATGGTCTAGGGGAAAAGTACACACACCATTGAAATCGGGCGAGTTTCTACTTTCAGATGCAACAGGAATTTCGCGAGTTCGTCTATCCGTTCGCGAGATATGGGAGTTTGAAGTTAAGGAACACCTGAGCAACCATCAAAATTTTCGCAACTCTGATACTCGAAACCAATAACTACTATGGCCTAGGGGAAAAGTACACACACCATTGAAATCGGGCGAGTTTCTACTTTCAGATGCAACAGGAATTTCTCGAGTTCGTCAATCCGTTCGCGATATATGGGAGTTTGAAGTTAAGGAATGGTTGAGCAACCATCAAAATTTTCGCAAGTCTGATTCCCGAAACCAATAACTACAAAGGCCTAGGGGAAAAATACACATACCGTTGTAATCGGGCGAGTTTCTACTTTCAGATGCAACAGGAATTTCTCGAGTTCGTCAATCCGTTCGCGAGATATGGGAGTTTGAAATTAAGGAATGGTTGAGAAACCAACAGAAATTTCGCGGGTCTGATACTCGAAACCCATAACTACTATGGCCTAGGGGAAAAGTACACACACCATTGTAATCGGGCGAGTTTCTACTTTCAGATGCAACAGGAATTTCTCGAGTTCGTCAATCCGTTCGCGAGATATGGGTGTTTGAAGTTAAGGAATGGTTGAGAAACCATCAAAATTTTCGCTGGTCTGATACTCGAAACCAATAACTGGAATCGCCTAGGGGAAAAGTACACACACCACTGTAATCGGGCGTGTTTCTACTTTCAGATGCAACAGGAATTTCTCGAGATCGTCAATCCGTTCGCGAGATATGGGAGTTTGAAATTAAGGAATGCTTGAGAAACCATCAAAATTTTCGCAACTCTGACACTCGAAACTAATAACTACTATGGCCTGGGGCAAAAATACACACACAGCTGTAATTGGGCGAGTTTCTACTTTCAGATGCAATAGGAATTTCTCGTGTTCGTCAATCCGTTCGAGAGATATGGGAGTTTGAAGTTAAGGAACGTTTGAGAAACCATCAAAATTTTCGCAAGTCTGGTACTCGAAACCAATAACTACTGTGGCCTAAGGGAAAAGTACACATACCATTGAAATCGGGCGAGTTTCTACTTTCAGATGCAACAGGAATTTCGCGAGTTCGTCAATCCGTTCGCGAGATATGGGAGTTTGAAGTTAAGGAACGCCTGAGCAACCATCAAAATTATTGCAACTCTGATACTCGACACCAATAACTACTATGGCCTAGGGGAAAAGTACACACACCATTGTAATCGGGCGAGTTTCTACTTTCAGATGCAACAGGAATTTCTCGAGTTCGTCAATCCGTTCGCGAGATATGGGAGTTTGAAGTTGAGGAATGGTTGAGCAACCATCAAAATTTTCGCAAGTCTTTTTCCCGAAACCAATAACTACAAAGGCCTAGGGGAAAAATACACATACCGTTATAATCGGGCGTGTTTCTACTTTCAGATGCAACAGGAATTTCTCGAGATCGTCAATCTGTTCGCGAGATATGAGAGTTTGAAGTTAAGGAATGGTTGAGAATCCATCAAAATTTTCGCAAGTCTGATACTCGAAATCAATAACTACTATGGCCTAGGGGAAAAGTACACACACCATTGTAATCGGGCGAGTTTCTACTTTCAGATGCAACAGGAATTTCTCGAGTACGTCAATTCGTTCGCGAGATGTGGGAGTTTGAATTTAAGGAATGGTTGAGAAACCATCAAAATTTTCCTAAGTCTGATACACGAAACCAATAACTACAAAGGCCTAGGGGAAAAATACACATACCGTTGTAATCGGGCGAGTTTCTGCTTTCAGATGCAATAGGAAATTCTCGAGTTCGTCAATCCGTTCGCGAGATATGGGAGTTTGAAGTTAAGGAATGGTTGAGAAACCATCAAAATTTTCGCACGTCTGATACTCGAAACCAATAACTACTATGGCCTAGGGCAAAAATACCCATACACTTGTAATCGGGCGAGTTTCTGCTTTCAGATGCAATAGGAATTTCTCGAGTTTGTCAATCCGTTCGCGTGATATGGGAGTTTGAAGTTAAGGAATGGTTGAGAAACCATCAATATTTTCGCTGGTCTGATAATCGAAACCAATAACTACTATGGCCTAGGGGAAAAGTACACAAACCATTGTAATCGGGCGAGTTTCTACTTTCAGATGCAACAGGAATTTCTCGATTTCGTCAATCCGTTCGCGAGATATGGGAGTTTGATGTTAAGGAACGTTTGAGAAACCATCAAAATTTTCGCAAGTGTGGTACTCGAAACCGATAACTACTATGGCCTAGGGGAAAAGTACACACACCATTGTAATCGGGCGAGTTTCCACTTTCAGATGCAACAGGAATTTCGCGAGTTCGTCAATCCGTTCGCGAGATATGGGAGTTTGAAATTAAGGAACGCCTGAGCAACCATCAAAATTTTCGCAAGTCTGATAATCGAAACCAATAACTACTATGGCCTAGGGGAAAAGTACACAAACCATTGTAATCGGGCGAGTTTCTACTTTCAGATGCAACAGGAATTTCTCGAGTTCGTCAATCCGTTCGCGAGATATGGGAGTTTGAAGTTAAGGAATGGTTGAGAATCCATCAAAATTTTCGCAAGTCTGACACTCGAAACCAATAACTACTATGGCCTGGGGCAAAAATACACACACAGCTGTAATTGGGCGAGTTTCTACTTTCAGATGCAACAGGAATTTCTCGAGTTCGTCAATCCGTTCGCGAGATATAGGAGTTTGACGTTAAGGAATAGATGAGAAACCATCAAAATTTTCGCTGGTCTTATACTCGAAAACAATAACTGGAATGGCCTAGGAGAAAAGTATACACACCATTGTAGTGGGGCGAGTTTCTACTTTCAGATGCAACAGGAATATATCAAGTTCGTCAATCCGTTCACGAGATATGGGAGTTTGAAGTTAAGGAATGGTTGAGATACCATCAAAATTTTCGCAAGTCTGATACTCGAAACCAATAACTACTATGGACTAGGGGAAAAGTACACACACCGTTGTAATCGGGCGAGTTTATACTCTCAGATGCAACAGGAATTTCTCGAGTTCGTCAATCCGTTCGCGAGATATGGGAGTTTGAAGTTAAGGAATGGTTGAGAATCCATCAAAATTTTCGCAAGTCTGATACTCGAAATCAATAACTACTATGGCCTAGGGGAGAAGTACACACACCATTGTAATCGGGCGAGTTTCTACTTTCAGATGCAACAGGAATTTCTCGAGTTCGTCAATCCGTTCGCGAGATATGGGAGTTTGATGTCAAGGAATGGTCGAGAAACCATCAAAGCTTTCGAAACGCTGATTCCCGAAACCAATAACTACAAAGCCCTAGGGGAAAAGTACACATACCGTTGAAATCGGGCGAGTTTCTGATTTCACATGCAACAGGAATTTCTCGAGTTCGTCAATTCGTTCGCGAGATATGGGAGTTTGAATTTGAGGAATGGTTGAGAAACCATCAAAATTTTCGCAAGTCTGATACTCGAAACCAATAACTTCTATGGCCTAGGGGAAAAGTACACACACCATTGTAATGGGGCGAGTTTCTACTTTCAGATGCAACAGGAATTTCTCGAGTTCGTCAATCCGTTCGCGAGATATGGGAGTTCGAAGTTAAGGAATGGTTGAGAAACCATCAAAATTTTCGCAAGTCTGATACTCGAAACCAATAACTACTATGGCCTAGGGGAAAAGTACACATACCGTTGCAATCGGGCGAGTTTCTGCTTTCACATGCAACAGGAATTTCTCGAGTTCGTCAATTCGTTCGCGAGATGTGGGAGTTTGAAGTTAAGGAATGGTTGAGAAACCATTAAAATTTTCGCTGGTCTGATACTCGAAACCAATAAGTACTATGGCCTAGGGCAAAAATACACATACCGCTGTAATCGGGCGAGATTCTGCTTTCAGATGCAACAAGAATTTCTCGAGTTCGTCAATCCGTTCGCGAGATATGGGAGTTTGAAGTTAAGGAATGGTTGAGAAACCATCAAAAATTTCACTGGTCTGATACTCGAAACAAATAACTGGAGTGGCCTAGGGGAAAAGTACACAAACCATTGTAATGGGGCGAGTTTCTGCTTTCAGATGCAACAGGAATTTCTCGAGTTCGTCAATCCGTTCGCGAGATATGGGAGTTCGAAGTTAAGGAATGGTTGAGCAACCATCAAAATTTTCGCAAGTCTGATACTCGAAACCAATAACTACTATTGCCTAGGGCAAAAATACGCATACCGTTGTAATCGGGCGAGTTTCTGCTTTCACATGCAACAGGAATTTCTCGAGTTCGTCAATTCGTTGGCGAGATGTGGGAGTTTGAAGTTAAGGAATGGTTGAGAAACCATCAAAATTTTCGCTGGTCTGATACTCGAAACCAATAACTGGAATAGCCTAGGGGAAAAGTACACACACCATTGTAATCGGGCGAGTTTCTACTTTCAGATGCAACAGGAATTTCTCGAGTTCGTCAATCCGTTCGCGTGATATGGGAGTTTGATGTTAAGGAATGGTTGAGAAACCATCAAAATTTTCGCAACTCTGATTCCCGAAACCAATAACTACAAAGGCCTAGGGGAAAAGTACACATACCGTTGAAATCGGGGGAATTTCTGCTTTCAGATGCAATAGGAATTTCTCGTGTTCGTCACTCCGTTCGCGAGATATGGGAGTTTGAAGTTAAGGAATGGTTGAGAAACCATCAAAATTTTCGCATGTCTGATACTCGAAACCAATAACAACTATGGCCTAGGGCAAAAATACACATACCCTTGTAATCGGGCGAGTCTCTGCTTTCAGATGCAACAGGAATTTCTCGTGTTCATCAAGCCGTTCCCGAGATATGGGTGATTGAAGTTAAGGAATGGTTGAGAATCCATCAAAATTTTCGCAAGTCTGATACTCGAAACCAATAACTACTATGGCCTAGGGGAAAAGTACACACACCATTGTAATCGGGCGAGTTTCTACTTTCAGATGCAACAGGAATTCCTCGAGTTCGTCATTCCGTTTGTGAGATGTGGGAGTTTGAAGCTAAGGAATGGTTGAGAAACCATCAAAATTTTCGCAATTCTGTTTCCCGAAACCAATAACTACAAAGGCCTAGGGGAAAAATACACATACCGCTGTAATCGGGCGAGTTTCTACTTTCAGATGCAACAGGAATTTCTCGAGTTCGTCAATCCGTTCGCGAGATATGGGAGTTTGAGGTTAAGGAATGGTTGAGAATCCATCAAAATTTTCGCAAGTCTGATACTCGCAACCAACAACTACTATGGCCTAGGGGAAAAGTACACACACCATTGTAATCGGGCGAGTTTCTACTTTCAGATCCAACAGGAATTTCTCGCGTTCGTCATTCCGTTTGTGAGATGTGGGAGTTTGAAGTTAAGGAATGGTTGGGAAACCATCAAAATTTTCGCATGTCTGATACTCGAAACCAATAACAACTATGGCCTAGGGCAAAAATACACATACCGTTGTAATCGGGCGAGTCTCTGCTTTCAGATGCAACAGGATTTTCTCGAGTTGGTCAATCCGTTCGCGAGATATGGGAGTTTGAAGTTAAGGAACGTTTGAGAAACCATCAATATTTTCGCAAGTCTGGTACTCGAAACCAATAACTACTATGGCCTAGGGGAAAAGTACACACACCATTGCAATCGAGCGAGTTTCTACTTTCAGATGCAACAGGAATTTCGCGAGTTCGTCTATCCGTTCGCGAGATATGGGAGTTTGAAGTTAAGGAACACCTGAGCAACCATCAAAATTTTAGCAACTCTGATACTCGAAACCAATAACTACTATGGCCTAGGGGAAGAGTACACACACCATTGTAATCGGGCGAGTTTCTACTTTCAGATGCAACAGGAATTTCTCGAGTTCGTCAATCCGTTCGCGAGATATGGCAGTTTGATGTCAAGGAATGGTCGAGAAACCATCAAAGCTTTCGAAACGCTGATTCCCGAAACCAATAACTACAAAGCCCTAGGGGAAAAGTACACATACCGTTGAAATCGGGCGAGTTTCTGATTTCAGATGCAATAGGAATTTCTCGAGTTCGTCAATCCGTTCGCGAGATATGGGAGTTTGAAGTTAAGGAATGGTTGAGAAACCATCAAAATTTTCGCACGTCTGATACTCGAAACCAATAACTAGTATGGCCTAGGGCAAAAATACCCATACACATGTAATCGGGCGAGTTTCTGCTTTCAGATGCAATAGGAATTTCTCGAGTTTGTCAATCCGTTCGCGTGATATGGGAGTTTGAAGTTGATGAATGGTTGAGAAACCATCAATATTTTCGCTGGTCTGATACTCGAAACCAATAACTGGAATGGTCTAGGAGAAAAGTACACACACCATTGTAATGGGGCGAGTTTCTACTTTCAGATGCAGCAGGAATATTTCGAGTTCGTCAATCCGTTCGCGAGATATGGGTGTTTGAAGTTAAGGAATGGTTGAGAAACCATCAAAATTTTCGCAAGTCTGATACTCGAAACCAATAGCTACTATGGCCTAGGGGAAAAGTACACATACCGCTGTAATCGGGCGAGATTCTGCTGTCAGATGCAACAAGAATTTCTCGAGTTCGTCAATTCGTTCGCGAGATATGGGAGTTTGAAGTTGAGGAATGGTTGAGAAGCCATCAAAATTTTCGCAAGTCTGATACTCGAAACCAATAACTACTATGGCCTAGGGGAAAGGTACACACACCATTGAAATGGGGCGAGTTTCTACTTTCAGATGCAACAGGAATTTCTCGAGTTCGTCAATCCGTTCGCGAGATATGGGAGTTCGAAGTTAAGGAATGGTTGAGAAACCATCAAAATTTTCGCAAGTCTGATACTCGAAACCAATAACTACTATGGCCTAGGGGAAAAGTACACATACCGTTGTAATCGGGCGAGTTTCTGCTTTCACATGCAACAGGAATTTCTCGAGTTCGTCAATTCGTTCGCGAGATATGGGAGTTTGAAGTTGAGGAATGGTTGAGAAACCATCAAAATTTTCGCAAGTCTGATACTCGAAACCAATAACTTCTACGGCCTAGGGGAAAAGTACACACACCATTGTAATGGGGCGAGTTTCTACTTTCAGATGCAACAGGAATTTCTCGAGTTCGTCAATCCGTTCGCGAGATATGGGAGTTCGAAGTTAAGGAATGGTTGAGAAACCATCAAAATTTTCGCAATTCTGATTCCCGAAACCAATAACTACAAAGGCCTAGGGGAAAAATACACCTACCGCTGTAATCGGGCGAGTTTCTACTTTCAGATGCAACAGGAATTTCTCGAGTTCGTCAATCCGTTCGCGAGATATGGGAGTTTGAGGTTAAGGAATGGTTGAGAATCCATCAAAATTTTCGCAAGTCTGATACTCGCAACCAACAACTACTATGGCCTAGGGGAAAAGTACACACACCATTGTAATCGGGTGAGTTTCTACTTTCAGATCCAACAGGAATTTCTCGCGTTCGTCAATCCGTTCGCGAGATGTGGGAGTTTGAAGTTAAGGAATGCTTGAGAAACCATCAAAATTTTCGCAAGTCTGATTCCCGAAACCAATAACTACAAAGACCTAGGGGAAAAATACACATACCGTTGTAATCGGGCGAGTTACTACTTTCAGATGCAACAGGAATTTCTCGAGTTCGTCAGTCCGTTCGCGAGATATGGGAGTTTGAAGTTAAGGAATGGTTGAGCAACCATCAAAATTTTCGCAAGTCTGATTCCCGAAACCAATAACTACAAAGGCCTAGGGGAAAAATACACATACCGTTGTAATCGTGCGAGTTTCTACTTTCAGATGCAACAGGAATTTCTCGTGTTCGTCAATCCGTTCGCGAGATATGGGAGTTTGAAGTTAAGGAATGGTTGAGAAACCATCAGAAATTTCGCTGGTTTGATACTCGAAACCCATAACTACTATGGCCTAGGGGAAAAGTACACACACCATTGTAATCGGGCGAGTGTCTACTTTCAGATGCAAGAGTAATTTCTCGAGTTCGTTAATCCGTTCGCGAGATATGGGAGTTTGAAGTTAAGGAACGCTTGAGCAACCATGAAAATTTTCGGAAGTCTGATACTCGAAATCAATAACTACTATGGCCTAGGGGGAAAGTACACACACCATTGTAATCGGGCGAGTATCTACTTTCAGATGCAACAGGAATTTCGCGAGTTCGTCAATCCGTTCGCGAGATATGGGTGTTTGAAGTTAAGGAATGGTTGAGAAACCATCAAAATTTTCGCTGGTCTGATACTCGAAACCAATAACCGGAATGGCCTAGGGGAAAAGTACACACACCACTGTAATCGGGCGTGTTTCTACTTTCAGATGCAACAGGAATTTCTCGAGATCGTCAATCCGTTCGCGAGATATGGGAGTTTGAAATTAAGGAATGCTTGAGAAACCATCAAAATTTTCGCAACTCTGACACTCGAAACCAATAACTACTATGGCCTGGGGCAAAAATACACACACAGCTGTAATTGGGCGAGTTTCTACTTTCAGATGCAACAGGAATTTCTCGAGTTCGTCAATCCGTTCGCGAGATATGGGAGTTTGATGTTAAGGAATGGTTGAGAAACCATCAAAATTTTCGCTGGTCTAATACTCGAAACCAATAACTGGAATGACCTAGGGGAAAAGTACACATACTGTTGAAATCGGGCGAGTTTCTGCTTTCAGATGCAATAGGAATTTCTCGTGTTCGTCAATCCGTTCGCGAGATATGGGAGTTTGAAGTTAAGGAATGGTTGGGAAACCATCAAAATTTTCGCATGTCTGATACTCGAAACCAATAACAACTATGGCCTAGGGCAAAAATACACATACCGTTGTAATCGGGCGAGTCTCTGCTTTCAGATGCAACAGGATTTTCTCGAGTTGGTCAATCCGTTCGCGAGATATGGGAGTTTGAAGTTAAGGAACGTTTGAGAAACCATCAATATTTTCGCAAGTCTGGTACTCGAAACCAATAACTACTATGGCCTAGGGGAAAAGTACACACACCATTGCAATCGGGCGAGTTTCTACTTTCAGATGCAACAGGAATTTCTCGTGTTCGACAATCCGTTCGCGAGATATGGGAGTTTGAAGTTAAGGAATGGTTGAGAAACCATCAGAAATTTCGCTGGTCTGATACTCGAAACCCATAACTACTATGGCCTAGGGGAAAAGTACACACACCATTGTAATCGGGCGAGTTTCTACTTTCAGATGCAACAGTAATTTCTCGAGTTCGTTAATCCGTTCGCGAGATATGGGAGTTTGAAGTTAAGGAACGCTTGAGCAACCATGAAAATTTTCGCAAGTCTGATACTCGAAATCAATAACTACTATGGCCTAGGGGGAAAGTACACACACCAGTGTAATCGTGCGAGTTTCTACTTTCAGATGTAACAGGAATTTCTCGTGTTCGACAATCCGTTCGCGAGATATGGGAGTTTGATGTTAAGGAATGGTTGAGAAACCATCAAAATTTTCGCTGGTCTAATACTCGAAACCAATAACTGGAATGACCTAGGGGAAAAGTACACATACCGTTGTAATCGGGCGAGTCTCTGCTTTCAGATGCAATAGGATTTTCTCGAGTTGGTCAATCCGTTCGCGAGATATGGGAGTTTGAAGTTAAGGAACGTTTGAGAAACCATCAATATTTTCGCAAGTCTGGTACTCGAAACCAATAACTACTATGGCCTAGGGGAAAAGTACACACACCATTGCAATCGGGCGAGTTTCTACTTTCAGATGCAACAGGAATTTCGCGAGTTCGTCTATCCGTTCGCGAGATATGGGAGTTTGAAGTTAAGGAATGGTTGGGAAACCATCAAAATTTTCGCATGTCTGATACTCGAAACCAATAACAACTATGGCCTAGGGCAAAAATACACATACCGTTGTAATCGGGCGAGTCTCTGCTTTCAGATGCAATAGGATTTTCTCGAGTTGGTCAATCCGTTCGCGAGATATGGGAGTTTGAAGTTAAGGAACGTTTGAGAAACCATCAAAATTTTCGCAAGTCTGGTACTCGAAACCAATAACTACTATGGCCTAGGGGAAAAGTACACACACCATTGCAATCGGGCGAGTTTCTACTTTCAGATGCAACAGGAATTTCGCGAGTTCGTCTATCCGTTCGCGAGATATGGGAGTTTGAAGTTAAGGAACACCTGAGCAATCATCAAAATTTTAGCAACTCTGATACTCGAAACCAATAACTACTATGGCCTAGGGGAAGAGTACACACACCATTGTAATCGGGCGAGTTTCTACTTTCAGATGCAATAGGAATTTCTCGAGTTCGTCAATCCGTTCGCCAGATATGGGAATTTGATGTTAAGGAATGGTTGAGAAACCATCAATATTTTCGCACCTCTGATTCCCGAAACCAATAACTACAAAGGCCTAGGGGAAAAATACACATACCGTTGTAATCGGGCGAGCTTCTACTTTCAGATGCAACAGGAATTTCTCGAGTTCGTCAATCCGTTCGCGAGATATGGGAGATTGATATTAAGGAATGGTTGAGAAACCATCAAAATTTTCGCTGGTCTAATACTCGAAACCAATAACTGGAATGGCCTAGGGGAAAAGTACACACACCATTGTAATCGGGCGAGTTTCTGCTTTCAGATGCAATAGGAATTTCTCGAGTTCGTCTATCCGTTCGCCAGATATGGGAATTTGATGTTAAGGAATGGTTGAGAAACCATCAATATTTTCGCAACTCTGACACTCGAAACCAATAACTACTATGGTCTGGGGCAAAAATACACACACAGCTGTAATTGGGCGAGTTTCTACTTTCAGATGCAACAGGAATTTCTCGAGTTCGTCAATCCGTTCGCGAGGTATGGGAGTTTGATGTTAAGGAATGGTTGAGAAACCATCAAAATTTTCGCTGGTCTATTACTCGAAACCAATAACTGGAATGGCCTAGGGGAAAAGTACACATACTGTTGAAATCGGGCGAGTTTCTGCTTTCAGATGCAATAGGAATTTCTCGTGTTCGTCAATCCGTTCGCGAGATATGGGAGTTTGAAGTTAAGGAATGGTTGGGAAACCATCAAAATTTTCGCTTGTCTGATACTCGAAACCAATACCAACTATGGCCTAGGGCAAAAATACACATACCGTTGTAATCGGGCGAGCTTCTACTTTCAGATGCAACAGGATTTTCTCGAGTTGGTCAATCCGTTCGCGAGATATGGGAGTTTGAAGTTAAGGAACGTTTGAGAAACCATCAATATTTTCGCAAGTCTGGTACTCGAAACCAATAAATACTATGGCCTAGGGGAAAAGTACACACACCATTGCAATCGGGCGAGTTTCTACTTCCAGATGCAACAGGAATTTCGCGAGTTCGTCTATCCGTTCGCGAGATATGGGAGTTTGAAGTTAAGGAACACCTGAGCAACCATAAAAATTTTCGCAACTCTGATACTCGAAACCAATAACTACTATGCCCTAGGGGAAGAGTACACACACCATTGTAATCGGGCGAGTTTCTACTTTCAGATGCAATAGGAATTTCTCGAGTTCGTCAATCCGTTCGCCAGATATGGGAATTTGATGTTAAGGAATGGTTGAGAAACCATCAATATTTTCGCAACTCTGATTCCCGAAACCAATAACTACAAAGGCCTAGGGGAAAAATACACATACCGTTGTAATCGCGCGAGATTCTACTTTCAGATGCAACAGGAATTTCTCGAGTTCGTCAAACCGTTCGCGAGATATGGGAGTTTGATGTTAAGGAATGGTTGAGAAACCATCAAAATTTTCGCTGGTCTGATACTCGAAACCAATAACTGGAATGGCCTAGGGGAAAAGTACACATACCGTTGAAATCGGGCGAGTTTCTGCTTTCAGATGCAATAGGAATTTCTCGTGTTCGACAATCCGTTCGCGAGATATGGGAGTTTGAAGTTTAGGAATGGTTGGGAAACAATCAAAATTTTCGCATGTCTGATACTCGAAACCAATAACAACTATGGCCTAGGGCATAAATACACATACCGTTGTAATCGGGCGAGTCTCTGCTTTCAGATGCAACAGGAATCTCTCGAGTTTGTCAATCCGTTCGCGAGATATGGGAGTTTGAAGTTAAGGAACGTTTGAGAAACCATCAAAATTTTCGCAAGTCTGGTACTCGAAACCAATAACTACTGTGGCCTAGGGGAAAAGTACACACACCATTGAAATCGGGCGAGTTTCTGCTTTCAGATGCAATAGGAATTTCTCGAGTTCGTCTATCCGTTCGCCAGATATGGGAATTTGATGTTAAGGAATTGGTTGAGAAACCATCAATATTTTCGCACCTCTGATTCCCGAAACCAATAACTACAAAGGCCTAGGGGAAAAATACACATACCGTTGTAATCGGGCGAGTTTCTACTTTCAGATGCAACAGGAATTTCTCGAGTTCGTCAATCCGTTCGCGAGTTATGGGAGTTTGAAGTTAAGGAATGGTTGAGAAACCATCAATATTTTCGCTGGTCTGATACTCGAAACCAATAACTGGAATGGCCTAGGGGAAAAGTACACACACCATTGAAATCGGGCGAGTTTCTACTTTCAGATGCAACAGGAATTTCGCGAGTTCGTCTATCCGTTCGCGAGATATGGGAGTTTGAAGTTAAGGAACACCTGAGCAACCATCAAAATTTTCGCAACTCTGATACTCGAAACAAATAACTACTATGGCCTAGGGGAAGAGTACACACACCATTGTAATCGGGCGAGTTTCTACTTTCAGTTGCAATAGGAATTTCTCGAGTTCGTCAATCCGTTCGCCAGATATGGGAATTTGATGTTAAGGAATGGTTGAGAAACCATCAATATTTTCGCACCTCTGATTCCCGAAACCAATAACTACAAAGGCCTAGGGGAAAAATACACATACCGTTGTAATCGGGCGAGTTTCTACTATCAGATGCAACAGGAATTTCTCGAGTTCGTCAATCCGTTCGCGAGTTATGGGAGTTTGAAGTTAAGGAATGCATGAGAAACCATCAGAAATTTCGCTGGTCTGATACTCGAAACCCATAACTACTATGGCCTGGGGCAAAAATACACACACCGCTGTAATTGGGCGAGATTCTACTTTCAGATGCAACAGGAATTTCTCGAGTTCGTCAATCCGTTCGCGAGATATGGGAGTTGATGTTAAGGAATGGTTGAGAAACGATCAAAATTTTCGCTGGTCTGATACTCGAAACCAATAACTGGAATGGCCTAGGGGAAAAGTACACATACCGTTGAAATCGGGCGAGTTTCTGCTTTCAGATGCAATAGGAAGTTCTCGTGTTCGTCAATCCGTTCACGAGATATGGGAGTTTGAAGTTAAGGAACGTTTGAGAAACCATCAAAATTTTCGCAAGTCTGGTACTCGAAACCAATAACTACTATGGTCTAGGGGAAAAGTACACACACCATTGAAATCGGGCGAGTTTCTACTTTCAGATGCAACAGGAATTTCACGAGTTCGTCTATCCGTTCGCGAGATATGGGAGTTTGAAGTTAAGGAACACCTGAGCAACCATCAAAATTTTCGCAACTCTGATACTCGAAACCAATAACTGGAATGGCCTAGGGGAAAAGTACACACACCATTGTAATCGGGCGAGTTTCTGCTTTCAGATGCAATAGGAATTTCTCGAGTTCGTCTATCCGTTCGCCAGATATGGGAATTTGATGTTAAGGAATTGGTTGAGAAACCATCAATATTTTCGCACCTCTGATTCCCGAAACCAATAACTACAAAGGCCTAGGGGAAAAATACACATACCGTTGTAATCGGGCGAGTTTCTACTTTCAGGTGCAACAGGAATTTCTCGAGTTCGTCAATCCGTTCGCGAGATATGGGAGTTTGAAGTTAAGGAATGGTTGAGAAACCATCAATATTTTCGCTGGTCTGATACTCGAAACCAATAACTGGAATGGCCTAGGGGAAAAGTACACACACCATTGAAATCGGGCGAGTTTCTACTTTCAGATGCAACAGGAATTTCGCGAGTTCGTCAATCCGTTCGCGAGATATGGGAGTTGATGTTAAGGAATGGTTGAGAAACGATCAAAATTTTCGCTGGTCTGATACTCGAAACCAATAACTGGAATGGCCTAGGGGAAAGGTACACATACCGTTGAAATCGGGCGAGTTTCTGCTTTCAGATGCAATAGGAAGTTCTCGTGTTCGTCAATCCGTTCACGAGATATGGGAGTTTGAAGTTAAGGAACGTTTGAGAAACCATCAAAATTTTCGCAAGTCTGGTACTCGAAACCAATAACTACTATGGTCTAGGGGAAAAGTACACACACCATTGAAATCGGGCGAGTTTCTACTTTCAGATGCAACAGGAATTTCGCGAGTTCGTCTATCCGTTCGCGAGATATGGGAGTTTGAAGTTAAGGAACACCTGAGCAACCATCAAAATTTTCGCAACTCTGATACTCGAAACCAATAACTACTATGGCCTAGGGGAAGAGTACACACACCATTGTAATCGGGCGAGTTTCTACTTTCAGATGCAATAGGAATTTCTCGAGTTCGTCAATCCGTTCGCCAGATATGGGAATTTGATGTTAAGGAATGGTTGAGAAACCATCAATATTTTCGCAAGTCTGATTCCCGAAACCAATAACTACAAAGGCCTAGGGGAAAAATACACAAAGCGTTGTAATCGGGCGTGTTTCTACTTTCAGATGCAACAGGAATTTCTCGAGTTCGTCAATCCGTTCGCGAGATATGGGAGTTTGAAGTTAAGGAATGGATGAGAAACCATCAGAAATTTCGCAAGTCTGATTCCCGAAACCAATAACTACAAAGGCCTAGGGGAAATATACACATACCGTTTTAATCGGGCGAGTCTCTGCTTTCAGATGCAACAGGAATTTCTCGAGTTTGTCAATCCGTTCGCGAGATATGGGAGTTTGAAGTTAAGGAACGTTTGAGAAACCATCAAAATTTTCGCAACTCTGATACTCGACACCAATAACTACTATGGCCTAGGGGAAAAGTACACACACCATTGTAATCGGGCGAGTTTCTACTTTCAGATGCAACAGGAATTTCTCGAGTTCGTCGATCCGTTCGCGAGATATGGGAGTTTGAAGTTAAGGAATGGATGAGAAACCATCAGAAATTTCGCAAGTCTGATTCCCCAAACCAATATCTACTGTGGCCTACGGGAAAAGTACACATACCATTGAAATCGGGCGAGTTTCTACTTTCAGATGCAACAGGAATTTCGCGAGTTCGTCAATCCGTTCGCGAGATATGGGAGTTTGAAGTTAAGGAACGCCTGAGCAACCATCAAAATTTCCGCAACTCTGATACTCGACACCAATAACTACTATGGCCTAGGGGAAAAGTACACACACCATTGTAATCGGGCGAGTTTCTACTTTCAGATGCAACAGGAATTTCTCGAGTTCGTCAATCCGTTCGCGAGATATGGGAGTTTGAAGTTGAGGAATGGTTGAGCAACCATCAAAATTTTCGCAAGTCTGATTTCCGAAACCAATAACTACAAGGCCTAGGGGAAATATACACATACCGTTGTAATCGGGCGAGTTTCTACTTTCAGATGCAACAGGAATTTCGCGAGTTCGTCTATCCGTTCGCGAGATATGGGAGTTTGAAGTTAAGGAACACCTGAGCAACCATCAAAATTTTCGCAACTCTGATACTCGACACCAATAACTACTATGGCCTAGGGGAAAAGTACACACACCATTGTAATCGGGCGAGTTTCTACTTTCAGATGCAACAGGAATTTCTCGAGTTCGTCGATCCGTTCGCGAGATATGGGAGTTTGAAGTTAAGGAATGGATGAGAAACCATCAGAAATTTCGCAAGTCTGATTCCCCAAACCAATAACTACTGTGGCCTACGGGAAAAGTACACATACCATTGAAATCGGGCGAGTTTCTACTTTCAGATGCAACAGGAATTTCTCGAGTTCGTCAATCCGTTCGCGAGATATGGGAGTTTGAAGTTGAGGAATGGTTGAGCAACCATCAAAATTTTCGCAAGTCTGATTTCCGAAACCAATAACTACAAGGCCTAGGGGAAATATACACATACCGTTGTAATCGGGCGAGTTTCTACTTTCAGATGCAACAGGAATTTCTCGAGTTCGTCAATCCGTTCGCGACATATGGGAGTTTGAGGTTAAGGAATGGTTGAGAAACCATCAAAATTTTCGCAACTCTGATACTCGAAACCAATAACTACTATGGCCTGGGGCAAAAATACACACACCGCTGTAATCGGGCGAGTTTCTACTTTCAGATGCAACAGGAATTTCTCGATTTCGTCAATCCGTTCGCGAGATATGGGAGTTTGATGTTAAGGGACGTTTGAGAAACCATCAAAATTTTCGCAAGTCTGGTACTCGAAACCAATAACTACTATGGCCTAGGGGAAAAGCACACACACCATTGTAATCGGGCGAGTTTCCACTTTCAGATGCAACAGGAATTTCGCGAGTTCGTCAATCCGTTCGCGAGATATGGGAGTTTGAAGTTAAGGAACGCCTGAGCAACCATCAAAATTTTCGCAAGTCTGATAATCGAAACCAATAACTATTATGGCCTAGGGGCAAAAATACACACACCGCTGTAATTGGGCGAGATTCCACTTTCAGATGCAACAGGAATTTCTCGAGTTCGTCAATCCGTTCGCGAGATATGGGAGTTGATGTTAAGGAATGGTTGAGAAACGATCAAAATTTTCGCTGGTCTGATACTCGAAACCAATAACTGGAATGGCCTACGGGAAAAGTACACATACCGTTGAAATCGGGCGAGTTTCTGCTTTCAGATGCAATAGGAATTTCTCGTGTTCGTCAATCCGTTCACGAGATATGGGAGTTTGAAGTTAAGGAACGTTTGAGAAACCATCAAAATTTTCGCAAGTCTGGTACTCGAAACCAATAACTACTATGGTCTAGGGGAAAAGTACACACACCATTGAAATCGGGCGAGTTTCTACTTTCAGATGCAACAGGAATTTCGCGAGTTCTTCTATCCGTTCGCGAGATATGGGAGTTTGAAGTTAAGGAACGCCTGAGCAACCATCAAAATTTTCGCAACTCTGATACTCGACACCAATAACTACTATGGCCTAGGGGAAAAGTACACACACCATTGTAATGGGGCGAGTTTCTACATTCAGATGCAACAGGAATTTCTCGAGTTCGTCAATCCGTTCGCGAGATATGGGAGTTCGAAGTTAAGGAATGGTTGAGGAACCATCAAAATTTTCGCAAGTCTGATACTCGAAACCAATAACTACTATGGCCTAGGGGAAAAGTACACATACCGTTGTAATCGGGCGAGTTTCTGCTTTCACATGCAACAGGAATTCCTCGAGTTCGTCAATTCGTTCGCGAGATGTGGGAGTATGAAGTTAAGGAATGGTTGAGAAACCATCAAAATTTTCGCTGGTCTGATACTCGAAACCAATAAGTACTATGGCCTAGGGCAAAAATACACATACCGCTGTAATCGGGCGAGTTTCTGCTTTCAGATGCAATAGGAATTTCCCGAGTTCGTCAATCCGTTCGCGAGATATGGGAGTTTGAAGTTAAGGAATGGTTGAGAAACCATCAAAAATTTCACTGGTCTGATACTCGAAACAAATAACTGGAGTGGCCTAGTGGAAAAGTACACACACCATTGTAATGGGGCGAGTTTCTGCTTTCAGATGCAACAGGAATTTCTCGAGTTCGTCAACCCGTTCGCGAGATATGGGAGTATGAAGTTAAGGAATGGTTGAGCAACCATCAAAATTTTCGCAAGTCTGATACTCGAAACCAATAACTACTATTGCCTAGGGCAAAAATACACATACCGTGGTAATCGGGCGAGTTTCTGCTTTCACATGCAACAGGAATTCCTCGAGTTCGTCAATTCGTTCGCGAGATGTGGGAGTATGAAGTTAAGGAATGGTTGAGAAACCATCAAAATTTTCGCTGGTCTGATACTCGAAACCAATAAGTACTATGGCCTAGGGCAAAAATACACATACCGCTGTAATCGGGCGAGTTTCTGCTTTCAGATGCAATAGGAATTTCTCGAGTTCGTCAATCCGTTCGCGGGATATGGGAGTTTGATGTTAAGGAATGGTTGAGAAACCATCAAATTTTTCGAAACTCTGATTCCCGAAACCAATAACTACAAAGGCCTAGGGGAAAAGTACACATACCGTTGAAATCGGGCGAGTTTCTGCTTTCAGATGCAATAGGAATTTCTCGTGTTCGTCAATCCGTTCGCGAGATATGGGAGATTGAAGTTAAGGAATGGTTGAGGAACCATCAAAATTTTCGCATGTCTGATACTCGAAACCAACAACTACTATGGCCTAGGGCAAAAATACCCATACACTTGTAATCAGGCGAGTTTCTGCTTTCAGATGCAATAGGAATTTCCCGAGTTCGTCAATCCGTTCGCGTGATATGGGAGTTTGAAGTTAAGGAATGGTTGAGAAACCATCAATATTTTCGCTTGTCTGATACTCGAAACCAATAACTGGAATGGTCTAGGAGAAAAGAACACACACCATTGTAATGGGGCGAGTTTCTACTTTCAGATGCAACAGGAATATTTCGAGTTCGTCAATCCGTTCGCGAGGTATGGGTGTTTGAAGTTAAGGAATGGTTGAGAAACCATCAAAATTTTCGCAAGTCTGATACTCGAAACCAATAACTACTATGGCCTAGGGCAAAAATACACATACCGCTGTAATCGGGCGAGTTTCTGCTTTCAGATGCAACAAGAATTTCTCGAGTTCGTCAATTCGTTCGCGAGATATGGGAGTTTGAAGTTAAGGAATGGTTGAGCAACTATCAAAATTTTGGCTGATCTGATACTCGAAACCAATAACTGGAATGGCCTAGGGGAAAAGTACACATACCGTTGAAATCGGGCGAGTTTCTACTTTCAGATGCAACAGGAATTTCTCGTGTTCGTCAATCTGTTCGCGAGATATGGGAGTTTGAAGTTAAGGAATGGTTGAGCAACCATCAAAATTTTCGCAAGTCTGATACTCGAAACCAAGCACTACTATGGCCTAGGGGAAAAGTACACATACCGTTGTAATCGGGCGAGTTTCTGCTTTCACATGCAACAGGAATTTCTCGAGTTCGTCAATTCGTTCGCGAGATGTGGGAGTTTGAAGTTAAGGAATGGTTGAGAAACCATCAAAATTTTCGCTGGTCTGATACTCGAAACCAATAACTGGAATAGCCTAGGGGAAAGGTACACACACCATTGTAATCGGGCGAGTTTCTACTTTCAGAAGCAACAGGAATTTCTCGAGTTCGTCAATCCGTTCGCGAGATATGGGATTTTGATGTTAAGGAATGGTTGAGAAACCATCAAAATTTTTGCATGTCTGATACTCGCAACCAACAACTACTATGGCCTAGGGGAAAAGTACACACACTATTGTAATCGGGCGAGTTTCTACTTTCAGATGCAACAGGAATTTCTCGCGTTCGTCAATCCGTTCGCGAGATGTGGGAGTTTGAAGTTAAGGAATGGTTGAGAAACCATCAAAATTTTCGCAAGTCTGATTCCCGAAACCAATAACTACAAAGACCTAGGGGAAAAATACACATACCGTTGTAATCCGGCGAGTTTCTGCTTTCAGATGCAATAGGAGTTTCTCGTGTTCGTCAATCCGTTCGCGAGGTATGGGAGTTTGAAGTTCAGGAATGGTTGAGAAACCATCAAAATTTTCGCATGTCTGATACTCGAAACCAATAACTACTATGGCCTAGGGCAAAAATACACATACCCTTGTAATCGGGCGAGTTTCTGCTTTCAGATGCAATAGGAATTTCTCGAGTTCGTAAATCCGTTCGCGTGATATGGGAGTTTGAAGTTAAGGAATGGTTGAGAAACCACCAAAATTTTCGCTGATCTGATACTCGAAACCAATAACTGCAATGGCCTAAGGGAAAAGTACACATACCGTTGAAATCGGGCGAGTTTCTGCTTTCAGATGCAATAGGAATTTCTCGTGTTCGTCAATCCGTTCGCGAGATATGGGAGTTTGAAGTTAAGGAATGGTTTAGAAACCATCAAAATTTTCGCATGTCTGATACTCGAAACCAATAACTACAATGGCCTAGGGGAAAAATACACATACCGTTGTAATCCGGCGAGTCTCTACTTTCAGATGAAACAGGAATTTCTCGAGTTCGTCAATCCGTTCGCGAGATATGGGAGTTTGAAGTCAAGGAACGCTTGAGAATCCATCAAAATTTTCGCAACTCTGATTCCCGAAACCAATAACTGCAAAGGCCTAGGGGAAAAGTACACATACCGTTGATATCGGGCGAGTTTTTGCTTTCAGATGCAATAGGAATTTCTCGTGTTCGTCAATCCGTTCGCGAGAAAAGGGAGTTTGAAGTTAAGGAACGCTTGGGAAAACATCAAAATTTTCGCAAGTCTGATACTCGAAACCAATAACTACTACGGCCTAGGGCAAAAATACACATACCGTTGTAATCGGGCGAGTTTCTGCTTTCACATGCAACAGGAATTTCTCGAGTTCGTCAATTCGTTCGCGAGATGTGGGAGATTGAAGTTAAGGAATGGTTGAGAAACCATCAAAATTTTCGTAAGTCTGATACACGAAACCAATAACTACAAAGGCCGAGGGGAAAAAATACACATACCGTTGTAATCGAGCGAGTTTCTACTTTCAGATGCAACAGGAATTTCTCGAGTTCGTCAATGCGTTCGCGAGATATGGGAGTTTGAAGTTAAGGTATGGTTGAGCTACCATCACAATTTTCGCAAGTCTGACTCCCGAAACCAATAACTACAAAGGCCTAGGGGAAAAATACACATACCGTTGTAATCGGGCGAGTTTCTACTTTCAGATGAAAGAGGAATTTCTCGAGTTCGTCAATCCGTTCGCGAGATATGGGAGTTTGAAGTTAAGGAATGGTTGAGAAACCATCAAAAATTTCACTGGTCTGATACTCGAAACCAATAACTGAAATGGCCTAGGGGAAAAGTACACATACCGTTGTAATCGGGCGAGTTTCTGCTTTCACATGCAACAGGAATTTCTCGAGTTCGTCAATTCGTTCGCGAGATGTGGGAGTTTGAAGTTAAGGAATGGTTGAGAAACCATCAAAATTTTCGCTGGTCTGATACTCGAAACCAATAAGTACTATGGCCTAGGGCAAAAATACACATACCGCTGTAATCGGGCGAGATTCTGCTTTCAGATGCAATAGGAATTTCCCGAGTTCGTCAATCCGTTCGCGAGATATGGGAGTTTGAATTTAAGGAATGGTTGAGAAACCATCAAAAATTTCACTGGTCTGATACTCGAAACAAATAACTGGAGTGGCCTAGGGGAAAAGTACACACACCATTGTAATGGGGCGAGTTTCTGCTTTCAGATGCAACAGGAATTTCTCGAGTTCGTCAACCCGTTCGCGAGATATGGGAGTATGAAGTTAAGGAATGGTTGAGCAACCATCAAAATTTTCGCAAGTCTGATACTCGAAACCAATAACTACTATTGCCTAGGGCAAAAATACACATACCGTTGTAATCGGGCGAGATTCTGCTTTCACATGCAACAGGAATTTCTCGTGTTCGTCAATTCGTTGGCGAGATGTGGGAGTTTGAAGTTAAGGAATGGTTGAGAAACCATCAAAATTTTCGCTGGTCTGATACTCGAAACCAATAACTGGAATAGCCTAGGGGAAAAGTACACACTCCATTGTAATCGGGCGAGTTTCTACTTTCAGATGCAACAGGAATTTCTCGAGTTCGTCAATCCGTTCGCGTGATATGGGAGTTTGGTGTTAAGGAATGGTTGAGAAACCATCAAATTTTTCGAAACTCTGATTCCCGAAACCAATAACTACAAAGGCCTAGGGGAAAAGTACACATACCGTTGAAATCGGGCGAGTTTCTGCTTTCAGATGCAATAGGAATTTCTCGTGTTCGTCAATCCGTTCGCGAGATATGGGAGATTGAAGTTAAGGAATGGTTGAGGAACCATCAAAATTTTCGCATGTCTGATACTCGAAACCAATAACTACTATGGCCTAGGGCAAAAATACCCATACACTTGTAATCAGGCGAGTTTCTGCTTTCAGATGCAATAGGAATTTCCCGAGTTCGTAAATCCGTTCGCGTGATATGGGAGTTTGAAGTTAAGGAATGGTTGAGAAACCATCAATATTTTCGCTTGTCTGATACTCGAAACCAATAACTGGAATGGTCTAGGAGAAAAGTACACACACCATTGTAATGGGGCGAGTTTCTACTTTCAGATGCAACAGGAATATTTCGAGTTCGTCAATCCGTTCGCGAGGTATGGGTGTTTGAAGTTAAGGAATGGTTGAGAAACCATCAAAATTTTCGCAAGTCTGATACTCGAAACCAATAACTACTATGGCCTAGGGCAAAAATACACATACCGCTGTAATCGGGCGAGTTTCTGCTTTCAGATGCAACAAGAATTTCTCGAGTTCGTCAATTCGTTCGCGAGATATGGGAGTTTGAAGTTAAGGAATGGTTGAGCAACTATCAAAATTTTGGCTGATCTGATACTCGAAACCAATAACTGGAATGGCCTAGGGGAAAAGTACACATACCGATGAAATCGGGCGAGTTTCTACTTTCAGATGCAACAGGAATTTCTCGTGTTCGTCAATCTGTTCGCGAGATATGGGAGTTTGAAGTTAAGGAATGGTTGAGCAACCATCAAAATTTTCGCAAGTCTGATACTCGAAACCAAGCACTACTATGGCCTAGGGGAAAAGTACACATACCGTTGTAATCGGGCGAGTTTCTGCTTTCACATGCAACAGGAATTTCTCGAGTTCGTCAATTCGTTCGCGAGATGTGGGAGTTTGAAGTTAAGGAATGGTTGAGAAACCATCAAAATTTTCGCTGGTCTGATACTCGAAACCAATAACTGGAATAGCCTAGGGGAAAGGTACACACACCATTGTAATCGGGCGAGTTTCTACTTTCAGAAGCAACAGGAATTTCTCGAGTTCGTCAATCCGTTCGCGAGATATGGGATTTTGATGTTAAGGAATGGTTGAGAAACCATCAAAATTTTTGCATGTCTGATACTCGCAACCAACAACTACTACGGCCTAGGGGAAAAGTACACACACTATTGTAATCGGGCGAGTTTCTACTTTCAGATGCAACAGGAATTTCTCGCGTTCGTCAATCCGTTCGCGAGATGTGGGAGTTTGAAGTTAAGGAATGGTTGAGAAACCATCAAAATTTTCGCAAGTCTGATTCCCGAAACCAATAACTACAAAGACCTAGGGGAAAAATACACATACCGTTGTAATCCGGCGAGTTTCTGCTTTCAGATGCAATAGGAGTTTCTCGTGTTCGTCAATCCGTTCGCGAGGTATGGGAGTTTGAAGTTCAGGAATGGTTGAGAAACCATCAAAATTTTCGCATGTCTGATACTCGAAACCAATAACTACTATGGCCTAGGGCAAAAATACACATACCCTTGTAATCGGGCGAGTTTCTGCTTTCAGATGCAATAGGAATTTCTCGAGTTCGTAAATCCGTTCGCGTGATATGGGAGTTTGAAGTTAAGGAATGGTTGAGAAACCACCAAAATTTTCGCTGATCTGATACTCGAAACCAATAACTGCAATGGCCTAAGGGAAAAGTACACATACCGTTGAAATCGGGCGAGTTTCTGCTTTCAGATGCAATAGGAATTTCTCGTGTTCGTCAATCCGTTCGCGAGATATGGGAGTTTGAAGTTAAGGAACGCTTGAGAAAACATCAAAATTTTCGCAAGTCTGATACTCGAAACCAATAACTACTACGGCCTAGGGCAAAAATACACATACCGTTGTAATCGGGCGAGTTTCTGCTTTCACATGCAACGGGAATTTCTCGAGTTCGTCAATTCGTTCGCGAGATGTGGGAGATTGAAGTTAAGGAATGGTTGAGAAACCATCAAAATTTTCGGAAGTCTGATACACGAAACCAATAACTACAAAGGCCGAGGGGAAAAAATACACATACCGTTGTAATCGAGCGAGTTTCTACTTTCAGATGCAACAGGAATTTCTCGAGTTCGTCAATGCGTTCGCGAGATATGGGAGTTTGAAGTTAAGGTATGGTTGAGCTACCATCACAATTTTCGCAAGTCTGACTCCCGAAACCAATAACTACAAAGGCCTAGGGGAAAAATACACATACCGTTGTAATCGGGCGAGTTTCTACTTTCAGATGAAAGAGGAATTTCTCGAGTTCGTCAATCCGTTCGCGAGGTATGGGAGTTTGAAGTTCAGGAATGGTTGAGAAACCATCAAAATTTTCGCATGTCTGATACTCGAAACCAATAACTACTATGGCCTAGGGCAAAAATACACATACCCTTGTAATCGGGCGAGTTTCTGCTTTCAGATGCAATAGGAATTTCTCGAGTTCGTAAATCCGTTCGCGTGATATGGGAGTTTGAAGTTAAGGAATGGTTGAGAAACCACCAAAATTTTCGCTGATCTGATACTCGAAACCAATAACTGCAATGGCCTAAGGGAAAAGTACACATACCGTTGAAATCGGGCGAGTTTCTGCTTTCAGATGCAATAGGAATTTCTCGTGTTCGTCAATCCGTTCGCGAGATATGGGAGTTTGAAGTTAAGGAACGCTTGAGAAAACATCAAAATTTTCGCAAGTCTGATACTCGAAACCAATAACTACTACGGCCTAGGGCAAAAATACACATACCGTTGTAATCGGGCGAGTTTCTGCTTTCACATGCAACAGGAATTTCTCGAGTTCGTCAATTCGTTCGCGAGATGTGGGAGATTGAAGTTAAGGAATGGTTGAGAAACCATCAAAATTTTCGTAAGTCTGATACACGAAACCAATAACTACAAAGGCCGAGGGGAAAAAATACACATACCGTTGTAATCGAGCGAGTTTCTACTTTCAGATGCAACAGGAATTTCTCGAGTTCGTCAATGCGTTCGCGAGATATGGGAGTTTGAAGTTAAGGTATGGTTGAGCTACCATCACAATTTTCGCAAGTCTGACTCCCGAAACCAATAACTACAAAGGCCTAGGGGAAAAATACACATACCGTTGTAATCGGGCGAGTTTCTACTTTCAGATGAAAGAGGAATTTCTCGAGTTCGTCAATCCGTTCGCGAGATATGGGAGTTTGAAGTTAAGGAATGGTTGAGAAACCATCAAAAATTTCACTGGTCTGATACTCGAAACCAATAACTGAAATGGCCTAGGGGAAAAGTACACACACCATTGTAATGGGGCGAGATTCTACTTTCAGATGCAACAGGAATTTCTCGAGTTCGTCAATCCGTTCGCGAGATATGGGAGTTTGAAGTTAAGGAATGGTTGAGCAACCATCAAAATTTTCGCAAGTCTGATGATCGAAATCAATAACTACAGTGGCCTAGGGGAAAAATACACATACCGTTGTAATCGGGCGTGTTTCTACTTTCAGACGAAACAGGAATTTCTATAGTTCGTCAATTCGTTCGCGAGATGTGGGAGTTTGAAGTTAAGGAATGGTTGAGAAACCACCAAAATTTTCGTAAGTCTGATACCCGAAACCAATAACTACAAAGGCCGAGGGGAAAAAAAACACATACCGTTGTAATCGGGCGAGTTTCTACTTTCAGACGAAACAGGAATTTCTCGAGTTCGTCAATCCGTTCGCGAGATATGGGAGTTTGAAGTTAAGGAATGGTTGAGATACCATCAAAAATTTCGCTGATCTGATACTCGAAACCAATAACTGGATTGGCCTAGGGGAAAAGTACACACACCATTGTAATGGGGCCAGTTTTTACTTTCAGATGCAACAGGAATTCCTCGTGTTCGTCGATCCGTTCGCGAGATATGGGAGTTTGAAGTTAAGGAATGGTTGAGCAACCATCAAAATATTCGCAAGTCTGATTCCCGAAACCAATAACTACAAAGGTCTAGGGCAAAAATACACATACCGTTGTAATCGGGCGGGTTTCTGCTTTCAGATGCAACAGGAATTTCTCGAGTTCGTCAATTCGTTCGCGAGATGTGGGAGTTTGAAGTTAAGGAATGGTTGAGAAACCATCAAAATTTTCGTAAGTCTGATACCCGAAACCAATAACTACAATGGCCTAGGGGAAAAATACACATACCGTTGTAATCGGGCGAGTTTCTACTTTCAGATGAAAGAGGAATTTCTCGAGTTCGTCAATCCGTTCGCGATATATGGGAGTTTGAAGTTAAGGAACGCTTGAGAAACCATCAAAATTTTCGCAACTCTGATTCCCGAAACCAATAACAACAAAAGCCTAGGGGAAAAGTACACATACCGTTGAAATCGGGCGAGTTTCTGCTTTCAGATGCAATAGGAATATCTCGTGTTCGTCAATCCGTTAGCGAGATATGGAAGTTTGAAGTTGAGGAATGGTTGAGCAACCATCAAAATTTTCGCAAGTCTGACTCTCGAAACCAATAACTACTATGGCCTAGGGGAAAAGTACACATACCGTTGAAATCGGGCAAGTTTCTGCTTTCCGATGCAATAGGAATTTCTCGTGTTCGTCGATCCGTTTGCGATATATGGGAGTTTGAAGTTAGGGAACGCTTGAGAAACCATCAAAATTTTCGCAACTCTGATTCCCGAAACCAATAACAACAAAGGCCTAGGGGAAAAGTGCACATACCGTTGAAATCGGGCGAGTTTCTGCTTTCAGATGCAATAGGAATATCTCGTGTTCGTCAATCCGTTAGCGAGATATGGAAGTTTGAAGTTGAGGAATGGTTGAGCAACCATAAAAATTTTCGCAAGTCTGACTCTCGAAACCAATAACTACTATGGCCAAGGGCAAAAATACATATACCGTTGTAATCGGGCGAGTTTCTGCTTCCAGATGCAACAAGAATTTCTCGAATTCGTCAATCCGTTCGCGAGATATGGGAGTTTGAAATTAAGGAATGGTTGAGAAACCATCAAAATTTTCGCAAGTCTGATACTCGAAACTAATAACTACTATGGCCTACGGCAAAAATACCCATACCGTTGTAATCGGGCGAGTTTCTGCTTTCAGATGCAATAGCATTTTCTCGAGTTTGTCAATCCGTTCGCGTGATATGGCGTTTTGAAGTTAAGGAATGGTTGATAAACCATCAAAATTTTCGCATGTCAGGTAATCGAAACCAATAACTACAATGGCCTAGGGGAAAAATACACACACCGTTGTAATCGGGCGGGTTTCTTCTTTCAGATGCAACAGTACTTTCTCGAGTTCGTCAATCCGTTCGCGAGATATGGGAGTTTGAAGTTAAGGAATGGTTGAGAAACCACAAAAATTTTCGCTGATTTAATACTCGAAACCAATAACTGGAATTGCCTAGGGGAAAAGTACACACACATTGTAATGGGGCGAGTTTCTACTTTCAGATGCAACAGGAATTTCTCGAGTTCGTCAATCCGTTCGCGAGATATGGGAGTTTGAAAATAAGGAATGGTTGAGAAACCATCAAAATTTTCGCAAGTCTGATACTCGAAACCAATAACTGCTATGGCCTAGTGCAAAAATACACACACCGCTGTAATCTGGCGAGTTTCTGCTTTCAGATGCAACAAGAATTTCTCGAGTTCGTCAATCCGTTCGAGAGATGTGGGAGTTTGAAGTTAAGGAATGGTTGAGAGACCATCAAAATTTTCGCAAGTCTGATTCCCGAAACCAATAACTACATAGGCCTAGGGGAAGAATACACATAGCGTTGTAATCGGGCGAGTTACTACTTTCAGATGCAACAGGAATTTCTCGAGTTCGTCAGTCCGTTCGCGAGATATGGGAGTTTGAAGTTAAGGAATGGTTGAGAATCCATCAAAATTTTCGCAAGTCTGATACTCGCAACCAACAACTACTATGGCCTAGGGGAAAAGTACACACACCATTGTAATCGGGCGAGTTTCTACTTTCAGATGCAACAGGAATTTCTCGCGTTCGTCAATCCGTTCGCGAGATATGGGAGTTTGAAGTTAAGGAATGGTTGAGAAACCATCGAAATTTTCGCACCTCTGATTCCCGAAACCAATAACTACAAAGGCCTAGGGGAAAAATACACATACCGTTGTAATCGAGCGAGTTTCTACTTTCAGATGCAACAGGAATTTGTCGAGTTCGTCAATTCGTTCGCGAGATGTGGGAGTTTGAAGTTAAGGAATGGTTGAGAAACCGTCAAAATTTTCGCTGGTCTGATACTCGAAACCAATAACTGGAATGGCCTAGGGGAAAAGTACACACACCATTGTAATCGGGCGAATTTCTGCTTTCAGATGAAATAGGAATTTCTCGTGTTCGTCAATCCGTTCGCGAGATATGCGTGTTTGAAGTTAAGGAATGGTTGAGAAACCATCAAAATTTTCGCATGTCTGATACTCGAAACCAATAACTACTATGGCCCAGGGCAAAAATACACATACCCTTGTAATCGGGCGAGTTTCTGCTTTCAGATGCAATAGGAATTTCTCGAGTTCGTCAATCCGTTCGCGTGATATGGAAGTTTGAAGTTAAGGAATGGTTGAGAAACCATCAAAATTTTCGCATGTCTGATACTCGAAACCAATAACTACAATGGCCTAGGGGAAAAAAAAACACATACCGTTGTAATCGGGCGAGTTTCTACTTTCAGATGAAAGAGGAATTTCTCGAGTTCGTCAATCCGTTCGCGAGATATGGGAGTTTGAAGTTAAGGAACGCTTGAGAAACCATCAAAATTTTCGCAAGTCTGATACTCGAAACCAATAACTAGTACGGCCTAGGGGAAAAGTACACACAACAATTGTAATCGGGCGAGTTTCTACTTTCACATGCAACAGGAATTTATCGAGTTCTTCAATCCGTTCGCGAGATATGGGAGTTTGAAGTTAAGGAACGGTTCAGAAACCATCAAAATTTTCGCATGTGTGATAATCGAAACCAATAACTACAATGGCCTAGGGGAAAAGTACACATTCCGTTGTAATCGGGCGAGTTTCTACTTTCAGATGAAAGAGGAATTTCTCGAGTTCGTCAATCCGTTCGCGATATATGGGAGTTTGAAGTTAAGGAATGGTTGAGAGACCATCAAAATTTTCGCTGATCTGATACTCGAAACAAATAACTGGAATGGCCTAAGGGAAAAGTACACATACCGTTGATATCGGGCGAGTTTCAGCTTTCCGATGCAAAAGGAATTTCCCGTGTTCGTCAATCCGTTCGCGAGATATGGGAGTTTGAAGTTAAGGAATAGTTGAGAAACCTCAAAAATTTTCGCTGATCTGATACTCGAAACAAATAACTGGAATGGCCTAAGGGAAAAGTACACATACCGTTGATATCGGGCGAGTTTCAGCTTTCCGAAGCAATAGGAATTTCTCGTGTTCGTCGATCCGTTTGCGAGATATGGGAGTTTGAAGTTAAGGAATGGTTGAGAAACCATCGAAATTTTCGCAAGGTTGATACTCGAAACCAATAACTACAATGGCCTAGGGCAAAAATACACATACCGTTGTAATCGGGCGAGTTTCTGCTTTCAGATGCAATAGGAATTTCTCGTGTTCGTCAATCCGTTCGCGAGATATGGGAGTTTGAAATTAAGGAATGGTTGAGCAACCATCAAAATTTTCGCAAGTCTGATACTCGAAACGAATAACTACTATGGCCTAGGGCGAAAATACACATAGCGCTGTAATCGGGCGAGTTTCTGCTTTCAGATGCAACAAGAAATTCTCGAGTTCGTCAATTCGTTCGCGAGATATGGGAGTTTGAAGTTAAGGAATGGTTGAGCAACCATCACAATTTTCGCAAGTCTGATTCCCGAAACCAATAACTACAAAGGCCTAGGGGAAGAATACACATACAGTTGTATTCGGGCGAGTTTCTACTTTCAGTTGCAACAGGAATTTATCGAGTTCTTCAATCCGTTCGCGAGATATGGGAGTTTGAAGTCAAGGATCCGCTCAGAAACCATCAAAATTTTCGCGTGTCTGATAATCGAAACCAATAACTACAATGGCCTACGAGGAAAATACACATACCGTTGTAATCGGGCGAGTTTCTTCTTTCAGACGAAACAGGAATTTCTCGAGTTCGTCAATCCGTTCGCGAGATATGGGAGTTTGAAGTTAAGGAATGGTTCAGATACCATCAAAAATTTCGCTGGTCTGATACTCGAAACCAATAACTGGATTGGCCTAGTGGAAAAGTACACACACCATTGTAATGGAGCGAGTTTCTACATTCAGATGCAACAGGAACTTCTGGAGATCGTCAACCGTTCGCGAGATATGGGAGTTTGAAATTAAGGAATGGTTGAGAAACCATCAAAATTTTCGCAAGTCTGATACCCAAAACCAATAACTACTATGGCCTAGGGCAAAAATACACACACCGCTGTAATCGGGCGAGTTTCTGCTTTCAGATGCAACAAGAATTTCTCGAGTTCGTCAATTCGTTTGCGAGATGTGGGAGTTTGAAGTTAAGGAATGGTTGAGCAGCCATCAAATTTTTCGCAAGTCTGATTCCGGAAACCAATAACTACAAAGGCCTAGGGGAAAAATACACATACCGTTGTAATCGAGCGAGTTTCTACTTTCAGATGCAACAGGAATTTGTCGAGTTCGTCAATTCGTTCGCGAGATGTGGGAGTTTGAAGTTAAGGAATGGTTGAGAAACCATCAAAATTTTCGCAAGTCTGATTCCCGAAACCAATAACTACAAATGCCTAGGGGAAAAATACACATACCGTTGTAATCGGGCGAGTTTCTACTTTCAGACGCAACAGGAATTTTTCGAGTTCGTCAATCCGTTCGCGAGGTATGGGAGTTTGAAGTTAAGGAATGGTTGAGAAACCATCAAAATTTTCGCTGGTCTGATACTCGAAACCAATAACTGGAATGGCCTAGGGGAAAAGTACACACACCATTGTAATCGGGCGAATTTCTGCTTTCAGACGCAACAGGAATTTTTCGAGTTCGTCAATCCGTTCGCGAGGTATGGGAGTTTGAAGTTAAGGAATGGTTGAGAAACCATCAAAATTTTCGCAAGTCTGATTCCCGAAACCAATAACTACAAAGGCCTAGGGGAAAAATACACATACCGTTGTAATCGGGCGAGTTTCTACTTTCAGACGCAACAGGAATTTTTCGAGTTCGTCAATCCGTTCGCGAGGTATGGGAGTTTGAAGTTAAGGAATGGTTGAGAAACCATCAAAATTTTCGCTGGTCTGATACTCGAAACCAATAACTGGAATGGCCTAGGGGAAAAGTACACACACCATTGTAATCGGGCGAATTTCTGCTTTCAGATGTAATAGGAATTTCTCGAGTTCGTCAATCCGTTCGCGAGATATGGGAGTTTGATGTTAAGGAATGGTTGAGAAACCATCAAAATTTTCGCAAGTCTGATTCCCGAAACCAATAACTACAAAGGCCTAGGGGAAAAATACACATACCGTTGTAATCGGGCGTGTTTCTGCTTTCAGATGCAATAGGAATTTCTCGAGTTCGTCAATCCGTTCGCGAGATATGGGAGTTTGAAGTTAAGGAACGGTTCAGAAACCATCAAAATTTTCGCATGTGTGATAATCGAAACCAATAACTACAATGGCCTAGGGGAAAAATACACATACCGTTGTAATCGGGCGAGTTTCTACTTTCAGATGAAAGAGGAATTTCTCGAGTTCGTCAATCCGTTCGCGATATATGGGAGTTTGAAGTTAAGGAATGGTTGAGAGACCATCAAAATTTTCGCTGATCTGATACTCGAAACAAATAACTGGAATGGCCTAAGGGAAAAGTACACATACCGTTGATATCGGGCGAGTTTCAGCTTTCCGATGCAAAAGGAATTTCCCGTGTTCGTCAATCCGTTCGCGAGATATGGGAGTTTGAAGTTAAGGAATAGTTGAGAAACCTCAAAAATTTTCGCTGATCTGATACTCGAAACAAATAACTGGAATGGCCTAACGGAAAAGTACACATACCGTTGATATCGGGCGAGTTTCAGCTTTCCGAAGCAATAGGAATTTCTCGTGTTCGTCGATCCGTTTGCGAGATATGGGAGTTTGAAGTTAAGGAATGGTTGAGAAACCATCGAAATTTTCGCAAGGTTGATACTCGAAACCAATAACTACAATGGCCTAGGGCAAAAATACACTACCGTTGTAATCGGGCGTGTTTCTACTTTCAGATGCAACAGGAATTTATCGAGTTCTTCAATCCGTTCGCGAGATATGGGAGTTTGAAGTTAAGGAACGGTTCAGAAACCATGAAAATTTTCGCGTGTCTGATAATCGAAACCAATAACTACAATGGCCTAGGGGGAAAATACACATACCGTTGTAATCGGGCGAGTTTCTTCTTTCAGACGAAACAGGAATTTCTCGAGTTCGTCAATCCGTTCGCGAGATATGGGAGTTTGAAGTTAAGGAATGGTTCAGATACCATCAAAAATTTCGCTGGTCTGATACTCGAAACCAATAACTGGATTGGCCTAGTGGAAAAGTACACACACCATTGTAATGGAGCGAGTTTCTACATTCAGATGCAACAGGAATTTCTCGAGTTCGTCAATCCGTTCGCGAGATATGGGAGTTTGAAGTTAAGGAATGGTTCAGATACCATCAAAAATTTCGCTGGTCTGATACTCGAAACCAATAACTGGATTGGCCTAGTGGAAAAGTACACACACCATTGTAATGGGGCGAGTTTCTACATTCAGATGCAACAGGAATTTCTCGAGATCGTCAACCGTTCGCGAGATATGGGAGTTTGAAATTAAGGAATGGTTGAGAAACCATCAAAATTTTCGCAAGTCTGATACTCAAAACCAATAACTACTATGGCCTAGGGCAAAAATACACACACCGCTGTAATCGGGCGAGTTTCTGCTTTCAGATGCAACAAGAATTTCTCGAGTTCGTCAATTCGTTCGCGAGATGTGGGAGTTTGAAGTTAAGGAATGGTTGAGCAGCCATCAAATTTTTCGCAAGTCTGATTCCGGAAACCAATAACTACAAAGGCCTAGGGGAAAAATACACATACCGTTGTAATCGAGCGAGTTTCTACTTTCAGATGCAACAGGAATTTGTCGAGTTCGTCAATTCGTTCGCGAGATGTGGGAGTTTGAAGTTAAGGAATGGTTGAGAAACCATCAAAATTTTCGCAAGACTGATTCCCGAAACCAATAACTACAAATGCCTAGGGGAAAAATACACATACCGTTGTAATCGGGCGAGTTTCTACTTTCAGACGCAACAGGAATTTTTCGAGTTCGTCAATCCGTTCGCGAGGTATGGGAGTTTGAAGTTAAGGAATGGTTGAGAAACCATCAAAATTTTCGCTGGTCTGATACTCGAAACCAATAACTGGAATGGCCTAGGGGAAAAGTACACACACCATTGTAATCGGGCGAATTTCTGCTTTCAGACGCAACAGGAATTTTTCGAGTTCGTCAATCCGTTCGCGAGGTATGGGAGTTTGAAGTTAAGGAATGGTTGAGAAACCATCAAAATTTTCGCAAGTCTGATTCCCGAAACCAATAACTACAAAGGCCTAGGGGAAAAATACACATACCGTTGTAATCGGGCGAGTTTCTACTTTCAGACGCAACAGGAATTTTTCGAGTTCGTCAATCCGTTCGCGAGGTATGGGAGTTTGAAGTTAAGGAATGGTTGAGAAACCATCAAAATTTTCGCTGGTCTGATACTCGAAACCAATAACTGGAATGGCCTAGGGGAAAAGTACACACACCATTGTAATCGGGCGAATTTCTGCTTTCAGATGTAATAGGAATTTCTCGAGTTCGTCAATCCGTTCGCGAGATATGGGAGTTTGATGTTAAGGAATGGTTGAGAAACCATCGAAATTTTCGCAACTCTGATTCCCGAAACCAATAACTACAAAGGCCTAGGGGAAAAGTACACATACCGTTGAAATCGGGCGAGTTTCTGCTTTCAGATGAAATAGGAATTTCTCGTGTTCGTCAATCCGTTCGCGAGATATGGGTGTTTGAAGTTAAGGAATGGTTGAGAAACCATCAAAATTTTCGCATGTCTGATACTCGAAACCAATAACTACTATGGCCCAGGGCAAAAATACACATACCCTTGTAATCGGGCGAGTTTCTGCTTTCAGATGCAATAGGAATTTCTCGAGTTCGTCAGTCCGTTCGCGAGATATGGGAGTTTGAAGTTAAGGAATGGTTGAGAAACCATCGAAATTTTCGCACCTCTGATTCCCGAAACCAATAACTACAAAGGCCTAGGGGAAAAGTACACATACCGTTGTAATCCGGCGAGTTTCTACTTTCAGATGAAACAGGAATTTCTCGAGTTCGTCAATCCGTTCGCGAGATATGGGAGTTTGAAGTTAAGGAATGCTTGAGAAACCATCAAAATTTTCGCAAGTCTGATACTCGAAACCAATAACTAGTATGGCCTAGGGGAAAAGTACACACAACAATTGTAATCGGGCGAGTTTCTACTTTCAGATGCAACAGGAATTTCTCGAGTTCGTCAATCCGTTCGCGAGATGTGGGAGTTTGAAGTTAAGGAACGGTTGAGAAACCATCAAAATTTTCGCAAGTCTGATTCCCGAAACCAATAACTACAAAGGCCTAGGGGAAAAATACACATACCGTTGTAATCGGGCGTGTTTCTGCTTTCAGATGCAATAGGAATTTCTCGAGTTCGTCAATCCGTTCGCGAGATATGGGAGTTTGAAGTTAAGGAACGGTTCAGAAACCATCAAAATTTTCGCATGTGTGATAATCGAAACCAATAACTACAATGGCCTAGGGGAAAAATACACATACCGTTGTAATCGGGCGAGTTTCTACTTTCAGATGAAAGAGGAATTTCTCGAGTTCGTCAATCCGTTCGCGATATATGGGAGTTTGAATTTAAGGAATGGTTGAGAGACCATCAAAATTTTCGCTGATCTGATACTCGAAACAAATAACTGGAATGGCCTAAGGGAAAAGTACACATACCGTTGATATCGGGCGAGTTTCAGCTTTCCGATGCAAAAGGAATTTCCCGTGTTCGTCAATCCGTTCGCGAGATATGGGAGTTTGAAATTAAGGAATGGTTGAGCAACCATCAAAATTTTCGCAAGTCTGATACTCGAAACCAATAACTACTATGGCCTAGGGCAAAAATACACATAGCGCTGTAATCGGGCGAGTTTCTGCTTTCAGATGCAACAAGAAATTCTCGAGTTCGTCAATTCGTTCGCGAGATATGGGAGTTTGAAGTTAAGGAATGGTTGAGCAACCATCACAATTTTCGCAAGTCTGATTCCCGAAACCAATAACTACAAAGGCCTAGGGGAAGAATACACATACCGTTGTAATCGGGCGAGTTTCTACTTTCAGATGCAACAGGAATTTATCGAGTTCTTCAATCCGTTCGCGAGATATGGGAGTTTGATGTTAAGGAACGGTTCAGAAACCATCAAAATTTTCGCGTGTCTGATAATCGAAACCAATAACTACAATGGCCTAGGGGGAAAATACACATACCGTTGTAATCGGGCGAGTTTCTACTTTCAGATGCAACAGGAATTTGTCGAGTTCGTCAATTCGTTCGCGAGATGTGGGAGTTTGAAGTTAAGGAATGGTTGAGAAACCATCACAATTTTCGCAAGTCTGATTCCCGAAACCAATAACTACAAAGGCCTAGGGGAAAAATACACATACCGTTGAAATCGGGCGAGTTTCTGCTTTCAGATGAAATAGGAATTTCTCGTGTTCGTCAATCCGTTCGCGAGATATGGGTGTTTGAAGTTAAGGAAAGGTTGAGAAACCATCAAAATTTTCGCATGTCTGATACTCGAATCCAATAACTACAATGGCCTAGGGGGAAAATACACATACCGCTGTAATCCGGCGAGTTTCTACTTTCAGATGAAACAGGAATTTCTCGAGTTCGTCAATCCGTTAGCGAGATATGGGAGTTTGAAGTTAAGGAACGCTTGAGAAACCATCAAAATTTTCGCAAGTCTGATACTCGAAACCAATAACTAGTATGGCCTAGGGGAAAAGTACACACCACAATTGTAATCGGGCGAGTTTCTACTTTCAGATGCAACAGGAATTTCTCGAGTTCGTCAATCCGTTCGCGAGATGTGGGAGTTTGAAGTTAAGGAACGGTTGAGAAACCATCAAAGTTTTCGCAAGTCTGATTCCCGAAACCAATAACTACAAAGGCCTAGGGGAAAAATACACATACCGTTGTAATCGGGCGAGTTTCTGCTTTCAGATTCAATAGGAACTTCTCGAGTTCGTCAATCCGTTCGCGAGATATGGGAGTTTGAAGTTAAGGAATGGTTGAGAATCCATCAAAATTTTCGCAAGTTGATACTCGAAACCAATAACTACTATGGCCTAGGGCAAAAATGCACATACCGCTGTAATCGGGCGGGTTTCTTCTTTCAGATGCAACAGGACTTTCTCGAGTTCGTCAATCCGTTCGCGAGATATGGGAGTTTGAAGTTAAGGAATGGTTGAGAAACCACCAAAATTTTCGCTGATTTAATACTCGAAACCAATAACTGGAATGGCCTAGGGGAAAAGTACACACACATTGTAATGGGGCGAGTTTCTACTTTCAGATGCAACTGGAATTTCTCGAGTTCGTCAATGCGTTCGCGAGATATGGGTGTTTGAAGTTAAGGAATGGTTGAGAAACCACAAAAATTTTCGCTGATCTGATACTCGAAACAAATAACTGGAATGGCCTAAGGGAAAGGTACACATACCGTTGATATCGGGCGAGTTTCCGCTTTCCGATGCAAAAGGAATTTCCCGTGTTCGTCAATCCGTTCGCGAGATATGGGAGTTTGAAGTTAAGGAATGGTTGAGAAACCATCAAAATTTTCGCAAGTCTGATACTCGAAACCAATAACTACTATGGCCTAGTGCAAAAATACACACACCGCTGTAATCTGGCGAGTTTCTGCTTTCCGATGCAACAAAAATTTCTCGAGTTCGTCAATCCGTTCGCGAGATATGGGAGTTTGAAATTAAGGAATGGTTGAGAAACCATCAAAATTTTCGCAAGTCTGATACTCGAAACCAATAACTACTATGGCCTAGGGCAAAAATACACATACCGTTGTAATCGGGCGAGTTTCTGCTTTCAGATGCAATAGGAATTTCTCGTGTTCGTCAATCCGTTCGCGAGATATGGGAGTTTGAAATTAAGGAATGGTTGAGCAACCATCAAAATTTTCGCAAGTCTGATACTCGAAACCAATAACTACTATGGCCTAGGGCAAAAATACACATACCGCTGTAATCGGGCGAGTTTCTGCTTTCAGATGCAACAAGAAATTCTCGAGTTCGTCAATTCGTTCGCGAGATATGGGAGTTTGAAGTTAAGGAATGGTTGAGCAACCATCACAATTTTCGCAAGTCTGATTCCCGAAACCAATAACTACAAAGGCCTAGGGGAAGAATACACATACCGTTGTAATCGGGCGAGTTTCTACTTTCAGATGCAACAGGAATTTATCGAGTTCTTCAATCCGTTCGCGAGATATGGGAGTTTGATGTTAAGGAACGGTTCAGAAAACATCAAAATTTTCGCGTGTCTGATGATCGAAACCAATAACTACAATGGCCTAGGGGGAAAATACACATACCGTTGTAATCGGGCGAGTTTCTACTTTCAGATGCAACAGGAATTTGTCGAGTTCGTCAATTCGTTCGCGAGATGTGGGAGTTTGAAGTTAAGGAATGGTTGAGAAACCATCACAATTTTCGCAAGTCTGATTCCCGAAACCAATAACTACAAAGGCCTAGGGGAAAAATACACATACCGTTGAAATCGGGCGAGTTTCTGCTTTCAGATGAAATAGGAATTTCTCGTGTTCGTCAATCCGTTCGCGAGATATGGGTGTTTGAAGTTAAGGAGTGGTTGAGAAACCATCAAAATTTTCGCATGTCTGATACTCGAAACCAATAACTACTATGGCCCAGGGCAAAAATACACATACCCTTGTAATCGGGCGAGTTTCTGCTTTCAGATGCAATAGGAATTTCTCGAGTTCGTCAATCCGTTCGCGAGATATGGGAGTTTGAAGTTAAGGAACGCTTGAGAAGCCATCAAAATTTTCGCAAGTCAGACACTCGAAACCAATAACTACTATGGCCTAGGGGAAAAGTACACACACCATTGTAATCGAGCGAGTTTCTACTTTCAGATGCAACAGGAATTTCTCGACTTCGTCAATCCGTTCGCGAGATATGGGAGTTTGAAGTTAAGGAATGGTTGAGAAACCACAAAAATTTTCGCTGATCTGATACTCGAAACAAATAACTGGAATGGCCTAAGGGAAAGGTACACATACCGTTGTAATCGGGCGAGTTTCTGCTTTCAGATGCAACAGGAATTTCTCGAGTTCGTCAATCCGTTCGCGAGATATGGGAGTTTGAAGTTAAGGAATGGTTGAGAAACCACAAAAATTTTCGCCGGTCTGATACTCGAAACCAATAACTGGAATGGCCCAAGGGAAAAGTACACATACCGTTGTAATCCGGCGAGTTTCTGCTTTCAGATGCAACAGGAATTTCTCGAGTTCGTCAATCCGTTCGCGAGATATGGGAGTTTGAAGTTAAGGAATGGTTGAGAATCCATCAAAATTTTCGCAAGTCTGATGCTCGAAACCAATAACTACTATGGGCTAGGGGAAAAGTACACACACCATTGTAATCGGGCGAGTTTCTACTTTCAGATGCAACAGGAATTTCTCGAGTTCGTCAATCCGTTCGCGAGATGTGGGAGTTTGAAGTTAAGGAATGGTTGAGAAACCATCAAAATTTTTGCAAGTCTGATTCCCGAAACCAATAACAACAAAGGCCTAGGGGAAAAATGCACATACCGTTGTAATCGGGCGAGTTTCTACTTTCAGATGCAACAGGAATTTCTCGAGTTCGTCAATCCGTTCGCGAGATATGGGAGTTTGAAGTTAAGGAATGGTTGAGAAACCATCAAAATTTTCGCATGTCTGATACTCGAAACCAATAACTACAATGGCCTGGGGCAAAAATACACATACCGTTGTAATCGGGCGAGTTTCTGCTTTCAGATGCAATAGGAATTTCTCGTGTTCGTCAATCCGTTCGCGAGATATGGGAGTTTGAAATTAAGGAATGGTTGAGCAACCATCAAAATTTTCGCAAGTCTGATACTCGAAACCAATAACTACTATGGCCTAGGGCAAAAATACACATACCGCTGTAATCGGGCGAGTTTCTGCTTTCAGATGCAACAAGAAATTCTCGAGTTCGTCAATTCGTTCGCGAGATATGGGAGTTTGAAGTTAAGGAATGGTTGAGCAACCATCACAATTTTCGCAAGTCTGATTCCCGAAACCAATAACTACAAAGGCCTAGGGGAAGAATACACATACCGTTGTAATCGGGCGAGTTTCTACTTTCAGATGCAACAGGAATTTATCGAGTTCTTCAGTCCGTTCGCGAGATATGGGAGTTTGAAGTTAAGGAACGGTTCAGAAACCATCAAAATTTTCGCGTGTCTGATAATCGAAACCAATAACTACAATGGCCTAGGGGGAAAATGCACATACCGTTGTAATCGGGCGAGTTTCTTCTTTCAGACGATACAGGAATTTCTCGAGTTCGTCAATCCGTTCGCGAGATATGGGAGTTTGAAGTTAAGGAATGGTTCAGATACCATCAAAAATTTCGCTGGTCTGATACTCGAAAACAATAACTGGATTGGCCTAGGGGAAAAGTACACACACCATTGTAATGGGGCGAGTTTCTATATTCAGATGCAACAGGAATTTCTCGAGTTCGTCAACCGTTCGCGAGATATGGGAGTTTGAAATTAAGGAATGGTTGAGAAACCATCAAAATTTTCGCAAGTCTGATACTCAAAACCAATAACTACTATGGCCTAGGGCAAAAATACACACACCGCTGTAATCGGGCGAGTTTCTGCTTTCAGATGCAACAAGAATTTCTCGAGTTCGTCAATTCGTTCGCGAGATGTGGGAGTTTGAAGTTAAGGAATGGTTGAGCAACCATCAAATTTTTCGCAAGTCTGATTCCCGAAACCAATAACTACAAAGGCCTAGGGGAAAAATACACACACCGTTGTAATCGGGCGAGTTTCTGCTTTCAGATGTAATAGGAATTTCTCGAGTTCGTCAATCCGTTCGCGAGATATGGGAGTTTGATATTAAGGAATGGTTCAGAAACTATCGAAATATTCGCACCTCTGATTCCCGAAACCAATAACTACAAAGGCCTAGGGGAAAAGTACACATACCGTTGAAATCGGGCGAGTTTCTGCTTTCAGATGAAATAGGAATTTCTCGTGTTCGTCAATCCGTTCGCGAGATATGGGTGTTTGAAGTTAAGGAATGGTTGAGAAACCATCAAAATTTTCGCATGTCTGATACTCGAAACCAATAACTACTATTGCCCAGGGCAAAAATACACATACCCTTGTAATCGGGCGAGTTTCTGCTTTCAGATGCAATAGGAATTTCTCGAGTTCGTCAATCCGTTCGCGTGATATGGGAGTTTGAAGTTAAGGAATGGTTGAGAAACCATCAAAATTTTCGCATGTCTGATACTCGAAACCAATAACTACAATGGCCTAGGGGGAAAATACACATACCGTTGTAATCCGGCGAGTTTCTACTTTCAGATGAAACAGGAATTTCTCGAGTTCGTCAATCCGTTCGCGAGATATGGGAGTTTGAAGTTAAGGAACGCTTGAGAAACCATCAAAATTTTCGCAAGTCTGATACTCGAAACCAATAACTAGTATGGCCTAGGGGAAAAGTACATACAACAATTGTAATCGGGCGAGTTTCTACTTTCAGATGCAACAGGAATTTCTCGAGTTCGTCAATCCGTTCGCGAGATGTGGGAGTTTGAAGTTAAGGAACGGTTGAGAAACCATCAAAATTTTCGCAAGTCTGATTCCCGAAACCAATAACTACAAAGGCCTAGGGGAAAAATACACATGCCGTTGTAACCGGGCGAGTTTCTGCTTTCAGATGCAATAGGTATTTCTCGTGTTCGTCAATCCGTTCGCGAGATATGGGAGTTTGAAATTAAGGAATGGTTGAGCAACCATCAAAATTTTCGCAAGTCTGATACTCGAAACCAATAACTACTATGGCCTAGGGCAAAAATACACATACCGTTGTAATCGGGCGAGTTTCTGCTTTCAGATGCAATAGGAATTTCTCGTGTTCGTCAATCCGTTCGCGAGATATGGGAGTTTGAAATTAAGGAATGGTTGAGCAACCATCAAAATTTTCGCAAGTCTGATACTCGAAACCAATAACTACAATGGCCTAGGGGGAAAATACACATACCGTTGAAATCGGGCGAGTTTCTGCTTTCAGATGAAATAGGAATTTCTCGTGTTCGTCAATCCGTTCGCGAGATATGGGTGTTTGAAGTTAAGGAAAGGTTGAGAAACCATCAAAATTTTCGCATGTCTGATACTCGAATCCAATAACTACAATGGCCTAGGGGGAAAATACACATACCGCTGTAATCCGGCGAGTTTCTACTTTCAGATGAAACAGGAATTTCTCGAGTTCGTCAATCCGTTAGCGAGATATGGGAGTTTGAAGTTAAGGAACGCTTGAGAAACCATCAAAATTTTCGCAAGTCTGATACTCGAAACCAATAACTAGTATGGCCTAGGGGAAAAGTACACACCACAATTGTAATCGGGCGAGTTTCTACTTTCAGATGCAACAGGAATTTCTCGAGTTCGTCAATCCGTTCGCGAGATGTGGGAGTTTGAAGTTAAGGAACGGTTGAGAAACCATCAAAGTTTTCGCAAGTCTGATTCCCGAAACCAATAACTACAAAGGCCTAGGGGAAAAATACACATACCGTTGTAATCGGGCGAGTTTCTGCTTTCAGATTCAATAGGAACTTCTCGAGTTCGTCAATCCGTTCGCGAGATATGGGAGTTTGAAGTTAAGGAATGGTTGAGAATCCATCAAAATTTTCGCAAGTTGATACTCGAAACCAATAACTACTATGGCCTAGGGCAAAAATGCACATACCGCTGTAATCGGGCGGGTTTCTTCTTTCAGATGCAACAGGACTTTCTCGAGTTCGTCAATCCGTTCGCGAGATATGGGAGTTTGAAGTTAAGGAATGGTTGAGAAACCACCAAAATTTTCGCTGATTTAATACTCGAAACCAATAACTGGAATGGCCTAGGGGAAAAGTACACACACATTGTAATGGGGCGAGTTTCTACTTTCAGATGCAACTGGAATTTCTCGAGTTCGTCAATGCGTTCGCGAGATATGGGTGTTTGAAGTTAAGGAATGGTTGAGAAACCACAAAAATTTTCGCTGATCTGATACTCGAAACAAATAACTGGAATGGCCTAAGGGAAAGGTACACATACCGTTGATATCGGGCGAGTTTCCGCTTTCCGATGCAAAAGGAATTTCCCGTGTTCGTCAATCCGTTCGCGAGATATGGGAGTTTGAAGTTAAGGAATGGTTGAGAAACCATCAAAATTTTCGCAAGTCTGATACTCGAAACCAATAACTACTATGGCCTAGTGCAAAAATACACACACCGCTGTAATCTGGCGAGTTTCTGCTTTCCGATGCAACAAAAATTTCTCGAGTTCGTCAATCCGTTCGCGAGATATGGGAGTTTGAAATTAAGGAATGGTTGAGAAACCATCAAAATTTTCGCAAGTCTGATACTCGAAACCAATAACTACTATGGCCTAGGGCAAAAATACACATACCGTTGTAATCGGGCGAGTTTCTGCTTTCAGATGCAATAGGAATTTCTCGTGTTCGTCAATCCGTTCGCGAGATATGGGAGTTTGAAATTAAGGAATGGTTGAGCAACCATCAAAATTTTCGCAAGTCTGATACTCGAAACCAATAACTACTATGGCCTAGGGCAAAAATACACATACCGCTGTAATCGGGCGAGTTTCTGCTTTCAGATGCAACAAGAAATTCTCGAGTTCGTCAATTCGTTCGCGAGATATGGGAGTTTGAAGTTAAGGAATGGTTGAGCAACCATCACAATTTTCGCAAGTCTGATTCCCGAAACCAATAACTACAAAGGCCTAGGGGAAGAATACACATACCGTTGTAATCGGGCGAGTTTCTACTTTCAGATGCAACAGGAATTTATCGAGTTCTTCAATCCGTTCGCGAGATATGGGAGTTTGATGTTAAGGAACGGTTCAGAAACCATCAAAATTTTCGCGTGTCTGATGATCGAAACCAATAACTACAATGGCCTAGGGGGAAAATACACATACCGTTGTAATCGGGCGAGTTTCTACTTTCAGATGCAACAGGAATTTGTCGAGTTCGTCAATTCGTTCGCGAGATGTGGGAGTTTGAAGTTAAGGAATGGTTGAGAAACCATCACAATTTTCGCAAGTCTGATTCCCGAAACCAATAACTACAAAGGCCTAGGGGAAAAATACACATACCGTTGAAATCGGGCGAGTTTCTGCTTTCAGATGAAATAGGAATTTCTCGTGTTCGTCAATCCGTTCGCGAGATATGGGTGTTTGAAGTTAAGGAGTGGTTGAGAAACCATCAAAATTTTCGCATGTCTGATACTCGAAACCAATAACTACTATGGCCCAGGGCAAAAATACACATACCCTTGTAATCGGGCGAGTTTCTGCTTTCAGATGCAATAGGAATTTCTCGAGTTCGTCAATCCGTTCGCGAGATATGGGAGTTTGAAGTTAAGGAACGCTTGAGAAGCCATCAAAATTTTCGCAAGTCAGACACTCGAAACCAATAACTACTATGGCCTAGGGGAAAAGTACACACACCATTGTAATCGAGCGAGTTTCTACTTTCAGATGCAACAGGAATTTCTCGACTTCGTCAATCCGTTCGCGAGATATGGGAGTTTGAAGTTAAGGAATGGTTGAGAAACCACAAAAATTTTCGCTGATCTGATACTCGAAACAAATAACTGGAATGGCCTAAGGGAAAGGTACACATACCGTTGTAATCGGGCGAGTTTCTGCTTTCAGATGCAACAGGAATTTCTCGAGTTCGTCAATCCGTTCGCGAGATATGGGAGTTTGAAGTTAAGGAATGGTTGAGAAACCACAAAAATTTTCGCCGGTCTGATACTCGAAACCAATAACTGGAATGGCCCAAGGGAAAAGTACACATACCGTTGTAATCCGGCGAGTTTCTGCTTTCAGATGCAACAGGAATTTCTCGAGTTCGTCAATCCGTTCACGAGATATGGGAGTTTGAAGTTAAGGAATGGTTGAGAATCCATCAAAATTTTCGCAAGTCTGATGCTCGAAACCAATAACTACTATGGGCTAGGGGAAAAGTACACACACCATTGTAATCGGGCGAGTTTCTACTTTCAGATGCAACAGGAATTTCTCGAGTTCGTCAATCCGTTCGCGAGATGTGGGAGTTTGAAGTTAAGGAATGGTTGAGAAACCATCAAAATTTTTGCAAGTCTGATTCCCGAAACCAATAACAACAAAGGCCTAGGGGAAAAATGCACATACCGTTGTAATCGGGCGAGTTTCTACTTTCAGATGCAACAGGAATTTCTCGAGTTCGTCAATCCGTTCGCGAGATATGGGAGTTTGAAGTTAAGGAATGGTTGAGAAACCATCAAAATTTTCGCATGTCTGATACTCGAAACCAATAACTACAATGGCCTGGGGCAAAAATACACATACCGTTGTAATCGGGCGAGTTTCTGCTTTCAGATGCAATAGGAATTTCTCGTGTTCGTCAATCCGTTCGCGAGATATGGGAGTTTGAAGTTAAGGAATGGTTGAGCAACCATCAAAATTTTCGCAAGTCTGATACTCGAAACCAATAACTACTATGGCCTAGGGCAAAAATACACATACCGCTGTAATCGGGCGAGTTTCTGCTTTCAGATGCAACAAGAAATTCTCGAGTTCGTCAATTCGTTCGCGAGATATGGGAGTTTGAAGTTAAGGAATGGTTGAGCAACCATCACAATTTTCGCAAGTCTGATTCCCGAAACCAATAACTACAAAGGCCTAGGGGAAGAATACACATACCGTTGTAATCGGGCGAGTTTCTACTTTCAGATGCAACAGGAATTTATCGAGTTCTTCAGTCCGTTCGCGAGATATGGGAGTTTGAAGTTAAGGAACGGTTCAGAAACCATCAAAATTTTCGCGTGTCTGATAATCGAAACCAATAACTACAATGGCCTAGGGGGAAAATGCACATACCGTTGTAATCGGGCGAGTTTCTTCTTTCAGACGATACAGGAATTTCTCGAGTTCGTCAATCCGTTCGCGAGATATGGGAGTTTGAAGTTAAGGAATGGTTCAGATACCATCAAAAATTTCGCTGGTCTGATACTCGAAAACAATAACTGGATTGGCCTAGGGGAAAAGTACACACACCATTGTAATGGGGCGAGTTTCTATATTCAGATGCAACAGGAATTTCTCGAGTTCGTCAACCGTTCGCGAGATATGGGAGTTTGAAATTAAGGAATGGTTGAGAAACCATCAAAATTTTCGCAAGTCTGATACTCAAAACCAATAACTACTATGGCCTAGGGCAAAAATACACACACCGCTGTAATCGGGCGAGTTTCTGCTTTCAGATGCAACAAGAATTTCTCGAGTTCGTCAATTCGTTCGCGAGATGTGGGAGTTTGAAGTTAAGGAATGGTTGAGCAACCATCAAATTTTTCGCAAGTCTGATTCCCGAAACCAATAACTACAAAGGCCTAGGGGAAAAATACACACACCGTTGTAATCGGGCGAGTTTCTGCTTTCAGATGTAATAGGAATTTCTCGAGTTCGTCAATCCGTTCGCGAGATATGGGAGTTTGATATTAAGGAATGGTTCAGAAACTATCGAAATATTCGCACCTCTGATTCCCGAAACCAATAACTACAAAGGCCTAGGGGAAAAGTACACATACCGTTGAAATCGGGCGAGTTTCTGCTTTCAGATGAAATAGGAATTTCTCGTGTTCGTCAATCCGTTCGCGAGATATGGGTGTTTGAAGTTAAGGAATGGTTGAGAAACCATCAAAATTTTCGCATGTCTGATACTCGAAACCAATAACTACTATTGCCCAGGGCAAAAATACACATACCCTTGTAATCGGGCGAGTTTCTGCTTTCAGATGCAATAGGAATTTCTCGAGTTCGTCAATCCGTTCGCGTGATATGGGAGTTTGAAGTTAAGGAATGGTTGAGAAACCATCAAAATTTTCGCATGTCTGATACTCGAAACCAATAACTACAATGGCCTAGGGGGAAAATACACATACCGTTGTAATCCGGCGAGTTTCTACTTTCAGATGAAACAGGAATTTCTCGAGTTCGTCAATCCGTTCGCGAGATATGGGAGTTTGAAGTTAAGGAACGCTTGAGAAACCATCAAAATTTTCGCAAGTCTGATACTCGAAACCAATAACTAGTATGGCCTAGGGGAAAAGTACATACAACAAATGTAATCGGGCGAGTTTCTACTTTCAGATGCAACAGGAATTTCTCGAGTTCGTCAATCCGTTCGCGAGATGTGGGAGTTTGAAGTTAAGGAACGGTTGAGAAACCATCAAAATTTTCGCAAGTCTGATTCCCGAAACCAATAACTACAAAGGCCTAGGGGAAAAATACACATGCCGTTGTAACCGGGCGAGTTTCTGCTTTCAGATGCAATAGGTATTTCTCGTGTTCGTCAATCCGTTCGCGAGATATGGGAGTTTGAAATTAAGGAATGGTTGAGCAACCATCAAAATTTTCGCAAGTCTGATACTCGAAACCAATAACTACTATGGCCTAGGGCAAAAATATACATACCGCTGTAATCGGGCGAGTTTCTGCTTTCAGATGCAACAAGAAATTCTCGAGTTCGTCAATTCGTTCGCGAGATATGGGAGTTTGAAGTTAAGGAATGGTTGAGCAACCATCACAATTTTCGCAAGTCTGATTCCCGAAACCAATAACTACAAAGGCCTAGGGGAAGAATACTCATACCGTTGTAATCGGGCGAGTTTCTACTTTCAGATGCAACAGGAATTTATCGAGTTCTTCAATCCGTTCGCGAGATATGGGAGTTTGAAGTTAAGGAACGGTTCAGAAACCATCAAAATTTTCGCGTGTCTGATAATCGAAACCAATAACTACAATGGCCTAGGGGGAAAATACACATACCGTTGTAATCGGGCGAGTTTCTTCTTTCAGACGAAACAGGAATTTCTCGAGTTCGTCAATCCGTTCGCGAGATATGGGAGTTTGAAGTTAAGGAACGCTTGAGAAACCATCAAAATTTTCGCAAGTCTGATACTCGAAACCAATAACTAGTATGGCCTAGGGGAAAAGTACACACAACAATTGTAATCGGGCGAGTTTCTACTTTCAGATGCAACAGGAATTTCTCGAGTTCGTCAATCCGTTCGCGAGATGTGGGAGTTTGAAGTTAAGGAACGCTTGAGAAACCATCAAAATTTTCGCAAGTCTGATACTCGAAACCAATAACTGGAATGGCCTAGGGGAAAAGTACACACACTACTGTAATCGGGCGTGTTTCTTCTTTCAGATGCAACAGGAATTTCTCGAGTTCATCAATCCGTTCGCGAGATATGGGAGTTTGAAGTTAAGGAATGGTTGAGAATCCATCAAAATTTTCGCAAGTCTGATGCTCGAAACCAATAACTACTATGGACTAGGGGAAAAGTACACACACCATTGTAATCGGGCGAGTTTCTGCTTTCAGATGCAACAGGAATTTCTCGAGTTCGTCGATCTGTTCGCGAGATATGGGAGTTTGAAGTTAAGGAATGGTTGAGAAACCATCAAAATTTTCGCAAGTCTGATACTCGAAACCAATAACTACTATGGCCTAGGGCAAAAATACACACACCGTTGTAATCGGGCGAGTTTCTACTTTCAGATGCAACAGGAATTTCTCGAGTTCGTCAATCCGTTCGCGAGATATGGGAGTTTGAAGTTAAGGAATGGTTGAGAAACCACCAAAATTTTCGCTGATTTGATTCTCGAAACCAATAACTAGAATGGCCTAGGGGAAGAGTATACATACCGTTGAAATCGGGCGAGTTTCTGCTTTCAGATGCAATAGGAATTTCTCGAGTTAGTCAATCCGTTCGCGAGATATGGGAGTTTGATGTTAAGGAATGGTTGAGAAACCATCAAAATTTTCGCATGTCTGATACTCGAAACTAATAACTACTATGGCCTTTGGCAAAAATACACATACCCTTGTAATCGGGCGAGTTTCTGCTTTCGGATGCTATAGGAATTTCTCGAGTTCGTCAATCCGTTCGCGTGTTATGGGAGTTTGAAGTTAAGCAATGGTTGAGAAACCATCAAAGTTTTCGCATGTCTGATACTCGAAACCAATAACTACAATGGCCTAGGGGGAAAATACACATACCGTTGTAATCCGGCGAGTTTCTACTTTCAGATGAAACAGGAATATCTCGAGTTCGTCAATCCGTTCGCGTGATATGGGAGTTTGAAGTTAAGGAACGCTTGAGAAACCATCAAAATTTTCGCAAGTCTGATACTCGAAACCAATAACTAGTATGGCCTAGGGGAAAAGTACACACAACAATTGTAATCGTGCGAGTTTCTACTTTCAGATGCAACAGGAATTTCTCGAGTTCGTCATTCCGTTCGCGAGATATGGGAGTTTGAAGTTAAGGAACGTTTGAGAAACCATAAAAATTGTCTCAATTATGATACTCGAAACCAATAACTACTACGGCCTAGGGCAAAAATACACACACCGTTGTAATCGGGCTAGTTTCTACTTTCAGATGCAACAGGAATTTCTCGAGTTCGTCAATCCGTTCGCGAGATATGGGAGTTTGAAGTTAAGGAATGGTTGAGAAACCACCAAAATTTTCGCTGATTTGATACTCGAAACCAATAACTGGAATGGCATAGCGGAAGAGTATACATACCGTTGAAATCGGGCGAGTTTCTGCTTTCAGATGCAATAGGAATTTCTCGTGTTCGTCAATCCGTTCGCGTGATATGGGAGTTTGAAGTTAAGGAACGCTTGAGAAACCATCAAAATTTTCGCAAGTCTGATACTCGAAACCAATAACTAGTATGGCCTAGGGGAAAAGTACACACAACAATTGTAATCTGGCGAGTTTCTACTTTCAGATGCAACAAGAATTTCTCGAGTTCGTCAATCCGTTCGAGAGATGTGGGAGTTTGAAGTTAAGGAATGGTTGAGAGACCATCCAAATTTTCGCAAGTCTGATTCCCGAAACCAATAACTACAAAGGCCTAGGGGAAAAATACACATGCCGTTGTAATCGTGCGAGTTTCCACTTTCAGATGCAACAGGAATTTCTCTAGTTCGTCATTCCGTTCGCGAGATATGGGAGTTTGAAGTTAAGGAACGTTTGAGAAACCATAAAAATTTTCTCAATTCTGATACTCGAAACCAATAACGACTATGGCCTAGGGCAAAAATACACATACCCTTGTAATCGGGCGAGCTTTTGCTTTCAGATGCAACAGGAATTTCTCGAGTTCGTCGATCTGTTCGCGAGATATGGGAGTTTGAAGTTAAGGAATGGTTGAGAAACCATCAAAATTTTCGCAAGTCTGATACTCGAAACCACTACCTAAAAAGGCCTAGGGGGAAAATACACATACCGTTGTAATCCGGCGAGATTCTACTTTCAGATGAAACAGGAATTTCTCGAGTTCGTCAATCCGTTCGCGAGATATGGGAGTTCGAATTTAAGGAATGGTTGGGAAACCATCAAAATTTTCGCATGTCTGATACTCGGAACCAGTAACAACTATGGCCTAGGGCAAAAATACACATACCGTTGTAATCGGGCGGGTCTCTGCTTTCAGATGCAATCGGAATTTCTCGAGTTCGTCAATCCGTTCGCGAGATATGGGAGTTTGATGTTAAGGAATGGTTGAGAAACCATCAAAATTTTCGCACCTCTGATTCCCGAAACCAATAACTACAAAGGCCTAGGGGAAAAGTATACATACCGTTGAAATCGGGCGAGTTTCTGCTTTCGGATGCAACAGGAATTTCTCGAGATCGTCAATCCGTTCGCGAGAAATGGGAGTTTGAAATTAAGGAATGGTTGAGAAACCATCAAAATTTTCGCAACTCTGATACTCGAAACCAATAACTACTATGGCCTGGGGCAAAAATACACATACCCCTGTAATCGGGCGAGTTTCTACTTTCAGATGCTACAGGAATTTCTCGAGTTCGTCAATCCGTTCGCGAGATATGGGAGTTTAAAATTAAGGAATGGTTGAGAAACCATCAAAATTTTCGCTGGTCTGATCCTCGAAACCAATAATTGGAATGGCCTAGGGGAAAAGTACTCACACCATTGTAATCGGGCGAGTTTCTACTTTCAGATGCAACAGGAAGTTCTCGAGTTCGTCAATCCGTTCGGGAGATATGGGAGTTAGAAGTTAAGGAATGGTTGAGAGACCATCAAAATTTTCGCTGGTCTGATACTCGAAACCAATAACTGGAATGGTCTAGGGGAAAAGTACACACACCATTGTAATGGGGCGAGTTTCTACTTTCAGATGCAACAGGAAGTTCTCGAGTTCGTCAATCCGTTCGCGAGGTATGGGAGCTGGAATTTCAGGAATGGTTGAGAAACCATCAAAATTTTCGCAATTCTGATTCCCGAAACCAAAAACTACAAAGGCCTAGGGGAAAAATACACATACCGCTTTAATCGGGCGAGTTTCTACTTTCAGATGCAACAGGAATTTCTCGAGTTCGTCAATCCGTTCGCGAGATATGGGAGTTTGAAGTTAAGGAATGGTTGAGAAACCATCAAAATTTTCGCAAGTCTGATACTCGAAAACAATAACTACTATGGCCTAGGGCAAAAATACACATACCGGTGTAATCGGGCGAGTTTCTACTTTCAGATGCAACAGGAATTTCTCGAGTTCGTCAATCCGTTCGCGAGATATGGGAGTTTAAAGTTAAGGAATGGTTGAGAAACCATCAAAATTTTCGCTGGTCTGATACTCGAAACCAATAATTGGAATGGCCTAGGGGAAAAGTACACACACCATTGTAATCGGGCGAGTTTCTACTTTCAGATGCAACAGGAAGTTCTCGAGTTCGTCAATCCGTTCGGGAGATATGGGAGTTAGAAGTTAAGGAATGGTTGAGAGACCATAAAAATTTTCGCAATTCTGATTCCCGAAACCAATAACTACTATGGCCTAGGGCAAAAATACACATACCGGTGTAATCGGGCGAGTTTCTACTTTCAGATGGAACAGCAATTTCTCGAGTTCGTCAATCCGTTCGCGAGATATGGGAGTTTGAAGTTAAGGAATGGTTGAGAATACATCAAAATTTTCGCTGGTCTGATACTCGAAACCAATAACTGGAATGGTCTAGGGGAAAAGTACACACACCATTGTAATGGGGCGAGTTTCTACTTTCAGATGCAACAGGAATTTCTCGAGTTCGTCAATCCGTTCGCGAGATATGGGAGTTTGAAGTTAAGGAATGGTTGAGAAACCATCAAAATTTTCGCAAGTCTGATACTCGAAACCACTAACTAAAAAGGCCTAGGGGGAAAATACACATACCGTTGTAATCCGGCGAGATTCTACTTTCAGATGAAACAGGAATTTCTCGAGTTCGTCAATCCGTTCGCGAGATATGGGAGTTCGAATTTAAGGAATGGTTGGGAAACCATCAAAATTTTCGCATGTCTGATACTCGGAACCAGTAACAACTATGGCCTAGGGCAAAAATACACATACCGTTGTAATCGGGCGGGTCTCTGCTTTCAGATGCAATCGGAATTTCTCGAGTTTGTCAATCCGTTCGCGAGATATGGGAGTTTGATGTTAAGGAATGGTTGAGAAACCATCAAAATTTTCGCACCTCTGATTCCCGAAACCAATAACTACAAAGGCCTAGTGGAAAAGTATACATACCGTTGAAATCGGGCGAGTTTCTGCTTTCGGATGCAACAGGAATTACTCGAGATCGTCAATCCGTTCGCGAGAAATGGGAGTTTGAAATTAAGGAATGGTTGAGAAACCATCAAAATTTTCGCAACTCTGATACTCGAAACCAATAACTACTATGGCCTGGGGCAAAAATACACATACCCCTGTAATCGGGCGAGTTTCTACTTTCAGATGCTACAGGAATTTCTCGAGTTCGTCAATCCGTTCGCGAGATATGGGAGTTTAAAATTAAGGAATGGTTGAGAAACCATCAAAATTTTCGCTGGTCTGATACTCGAAACCAATAATTGGAATGGCCTAGGGGAAAAGTACTCACACCATTGTAATCGGGCGAGTTTCTACTTTCAGATGCAACAGGAAGTTCTCGAGTTCGTCAATCCGTTCGGGAGATATGGGAGTTAGAAGTTAAGGAATGGTTGAGAGACCATCAAAATTTTCGCTGGTCTGATACTCGAAACCAATAACTGGAATGGTCTAGGGGAAAAGTACACACACCATTGTAATGGGGCGAGTTTCTACTTTCAGATGCAACAGGAAGTTCTCGAGTTCGTCAATCCGTTCGCGAGGTATGGGAGCTGGAATTTCAGGAATGGTTGAGAAACCATCAAAATTTTCGCAAGTCTGATTCCCGAAACCAATAACTACTATGGCCTAGGGCAAAAATACACATACCGGTGTAATCGGGCGAGTTTCTACTTTCAGATGGAACAGCAATTTCTCGAGTTCGTCAATCCGTTCGCGAGATATGGGAGTTTGAAGTTAAGGAATGGTTGAGAATACATCAAAATTTTCGCTGGTCTGATACTCGAAACCAATAACTGGAATGGTCTAGGGGAAAAGTACACACACCATTGTAATGGGGCGAGTTTCTACTTTCAGATGCAACAGGAATTTCTCGAGTTCGTCAATCCGTTCGCGAGATATGGGAGTTTGAAGTTAAGGAATGGTTGAGAAACCATCAAAATTTTCGCAAGTCTGATACTCGAAAACAATAACTACTATGGCCTAGGGCAAAAATACACATACCGGTGTAATCGGGCGAGTTTCTACTTTCAGATGCAACAGGAATTTCTCGAGTTCGTCAATCCGTTCGCGAGATATGGGAGTTTAAAGTTAAGGAATGGTTGAGAAACCATCAAAATTTTCGATGGTCTGATACTCGAAACCAATAATTGGAATGGCCTAGGGGAAAAGAACACACACCATTGTAATCGGGCGAGTTTCTACTTTCAGATGCAACAGGAATTTCTCGAGTTCGTCAATCCGTTCGGGAGATATGGGAGTTTGAAGGTAACGAATGGTTGAGAGACCATCAAAAATTTCGCAAGTCTGATACTCCAAAATCAAAACTACTATGGCCTAGGGCAAAAATACACATACCGTTGCAATCGGGCGAGTTTCTACTTTCAGATGAAGCAGGAATTTCTCTAGTTTGTCAATCCGTTCGCGAGATATGGGAGTTTGAAGGTAACGAATGGTTGAGAGACCATCAAAAATTTCGCTGGTCTGATACTCGAAACCAATAACTGGAATGGCCTATGGGAAACGTTCACACACCATTGTAATGGGGCGAGTTTCTACTTTCAGATGCAACAGGAAGTTCTCGAGTTCGTCAATCCGTTCGCGAGATATGGGAGTTTGAAATTAAGGAATGGTTGAGAAACCATCAAAATTTTCGCAAGTCTGATACTCGAAAATCAAAACTACTATGGCCTAGGGCAAAAATAAACATACCGGTGTAATCGGGCGAGTTTCTACTTTCAGATTGAACAGGAATTTCTCGAGTTCGTCAATCCGTTCGCGAGATATGGGAGTTTGAAGTTAAGGAATGGTTGAGAAACCATCAAAATTTTCGCATGTCTGATACTCGAAACCAATAACTGCTATGGCCTAGGGCAAAAATACACATACCGTTGTAATCGGGCGAGTTTCTGATTTCAGATGCAACAGGAATTTCTCGAGTTCGTCAATTCGTTCCCGAGATATGGGAGTTTGAAATTAAGGAATGGTTGAGCAACCATCAAAATTTTCGCAAGTCTGATTCCCGAAACCAATAACTACAAAGGCCTAGGGGAAAAATACGCATACCGTTCTTTTCGGGCGAGTTTCTACTTTCAGATGCAAAAGGAATTTCTGGAGTTCGTCAATCCGTTCGCGAGATATGGGAGTTTGAAGTTAAGAAATGGTTGAGAAACCATCAAAATTTCCGCAAGTCTGATACTCGAAACCAATAACTACAATGGCCTAGGGCAAAAATACACATACCGTTGCAATCGGGCGAGTTTCTACTTTCAGATGAAGCAGGAATTTCTCGAGTTCGTCAATCCGTTCGCGAGATATGGGAGTTTGAAGGTAACGAATGGTTGAGAGACCATCAAAAATTTCGCTGGTCTGATACTCGAAACCAATAACTGGAATGGCCTATGGGAAACGTTCACACACCATTGTAATGGGGCGAGTTTCTACTTTCAGATGCAACAGGAAGTTCTCGAGTTCGTCAATCCGTTCGCGAGATATGGGAGTTTGAAATTAAGGAATGGTTGAGAAACCATCAAAATTTTCGCATGTCTGATACTCGAAACCAATAACTGCTATGGCCTAGGGCAAAAATACACATACCGTTCTTTTCGGGCGAGTTTCTACTTTCAGATGCAAAAGGAATTTCTCGAGTTCGTCAATCCGTTCGCGAGATATGGGAGTTTGAAGTTAAGGAATGGTTGACAAACCATCAAAATTTTCGCAAGTCTGATACTCGAAACCAATAACTGGATTGGCCTAGTGGAAAAGTACACACACCATTGTAATGGAGCGAGTTTCTACATTCAGATGCAACAGGAATTTCTCGAGTTCGTCAATCCGTTCGCGAGATATGGGAGTTTGAAGTTAAGGAATGGTTCAGATACCATCAAAAATTTCGCTGGTCTGATACTCGAAACCAATAACTACAATGGCCTAGGGCAAAAATACACATACCGTTGTAATCGGGCGTGTTTCTACTTTCAGATGCAACAGGAATTTATCGAGTTCTTCAATCCGTTCGCGAGATATGGGAGTTTGAAGTTAAGGAACGGTTCAGAAACCATGAAAATTTTCGCGTGTCTGATAATCGAAACCAATAACTACAATGGCCTAGGGGGAAAATACACATACCGTTGTAATCGGGCGAGTTTCTTCTTTCAGACGAAACAGGAATTTCTCGAGTTCGTCAATCCGTTCGCGAGATATGGGAGTTTGAAGTTAAGGAATGGTTCAGATACCATCAAAAATTTCGCTGGTCTGATACTCGAAACCAATAACTGGATTGGCCTAGTGGAAAAGTACACACACCATTGTAATGGAGCGAGTTTCTACATTCAGATGCAACAGGAATTTCTCGAGTTCGTCAATCCGTTCGCGAGATATGGGAGTTTGAAGTTAAGGAATGGTTCAGATACCATCAAAAATTTCGCTGGTCTGATACTCGAAACCAATAACTGGATTGGCCTAGTGGAAAAGTACACACACCATTGTAATGGGGCGAGTTTCTACATTCAGATGCAACAGGAATTTCTCGAGATCGTCAACCGTTCGCGAGATATGGGAGTTTGAAATTAAGGAATGGTTGAGAAACCATCAAAATTTTCGCAAGTCTGATACTCAAAACCAATAACTACTATGGCCTAGGGCAAAAATACACACACCGCTGTAATCGGGCGAGTTTCTGCTTTCAGATGCAACAAGAATTTCTCGAGTTCGTCAATTCGTTCGCGAGATGTGGGAGTTTGAAGTTAAGGAATGGTTGAGCAGCCATTAAATTTTTCGCAAGTCTGATTCCGGAAACCAATAACTACAAAGGCCTAGGGGAAAAATACACATACCGTTGTAATCGAGCGAGTTTCTACTTTCAGATGCAACAGGAATTTGTCGAGTTCGTCAATTCGTTCGCGAGATGTGGGAGTTTGAAGTTAAGGAATGGTTGAGAAACCATCAAAATTTTCGCAAGTCTGATTCCCGAAACCAATAACTACAAATGCCTAGGGGAAAAATACACATACCGTTGTAATCGGGCGAGTTTCTACTTTCAGACGCAACAGGAATTTTTCGAGTTCGTCAATCCGTTCGCGAGGTATGGGAGTTTGAAGTTAAGGAATGGTTGAGAAACCATCAAAATTTTCGCTGGTCTGATACTCGAAACCAATAACTGGAATGGCCTAGGGGAAAAGTACACACACCATTGTAATCGGGCGAATTTCTGCTTTCAGACGCAACAGGAATTTTTCGTGTTCGTCAATCCGTTCGCGAGGTATGGGAGTTTGAAGTTAAGGAATGGTTGAGAAACCATCAAAATTTTCGCAAGTCTGATTCCCGAAACCAATAACTACAAAGGCCTAGGGGAAAAATACACATACCGTTGTAATCGGGCGAGTTTCTACTTTCAGACGCAACAGGAATTTTTCGAGTTCGTCAATCCGTTCGCGAGGTATGGGAGTTTGAAGTTAAGGAATGGTTGAGAAACCATCAAAATTTTCGCTGGTCTGATACTCGAAACCAATAACTGGAATGGCCTAGGGGAAAAGTACACACACCATTGTAATCGGGCGAATTTCTGCTTTCAGATGTAATAGGAATTTCTCGAGTTCGTCAATCCGTTCGCGAGATATGGGAGTTTGATGTTAAGGAATGGTTGAGAAACCATCGAAATTTTCGCAACTCTGATTCCCGAAACCAATAACTACAAAGGCCTAGGGGAAAAGTACACATACCGTTGAAATCGGGCGAGTTTCTGCTTTCAGATGAAATAGGAATTTCTCGTGTTCGTCAATCCGTTCGCGAGATATGGGTGTTTGAAGTTAAGGAATGGTTGAGAAACCATCAAAATTTTCGCATGTCTGATACTCGAAACCAATAACTACTATGGCCCAGGGCAAAAATACACATACCCTTGTAATCGGGCGAGTTTCTGCTTTCAGATGCAATAGGAATTTCTCGAGTTCGTCAGTCCGTTCGCGAGATATGGGAGTTTGAAGTTAAGGAATGGTTGAGAAACCATCGAAATTTTCGCACCTCTGATTCCCGAAACCAATAACTACAAAGGCCTAGGGGAAAAGTACACATACCGTTGTAATCCGGCGAGTTTCTACTTTCAGATGAAACAGGAATTTCTCGAGTTCGTCAATCCGTTCGCGAGATATGGGAGTTTGAAGTTAAGGAACGCTTGAGAAACCATCAAAATTTTCGCAAGTCTGATACTCGAAACCAATAACTAGTATGGCCTAGGGGAAAAGTACACACAACAATTGTAATCGGGCGAGTTTCTACTTTCAGATGCAACAGGAATTTCTCGAGTTCGTCAATCCGTTCGCGAGATGTGGGAGTTTGAAGTTAAGGAACGGTTGAGATACCATCAAAATTTTCGCAAGTCTGATTCCCGAAACCAATAACTACAAAGGCCTAGGGGAAAAATACACATACCGTTGTAATCGGGCGTGTTTCTGCTTTCAGATGCAATAGGAATTTCTCGAGTTCGTCAATCCGTTCGCGAGATATGGGAGTTTGAAGTTAAGGAACGGTTCAGAAACCATCAAAATTTTCGCATGTGTGATAATCGAAACCAATAACTACAATGGCCTAGGGGAAAAATACACATACCGTTGTAATCGGGCGAGTTTCTACTTTCAGATGAAAGAGGAATTTCTCGAGTTCGTCAATCCGTTCGCGATATATGGGAGTTTGAAGTTAAGGAATGGTTGAGAGACCATCAAAATTTTCGCTGATCTGATACTCGAAACAAATAACTGGAATGGCCTAAGGGAAAAGTACACATACCGTTGATATCGGGCGAGTTTCAGCTTTCCGATGCAAAAGGAATTTCCCGTGTTCGTCAATCCGTTCGCGAGATATGGGAGTTTGAAATTAAGGAATGGTTGAGCATCCATCAAAATTTTCGCAAGTCTGATACTCGAAACCAATAACTACTATGGCCTAGGGCAAAAATACACATAGCGCTGTAATCGGGCGAGTTTCTGCTTTCAGATGCAACAAGAAATTCTCGAGTTCGTCAATTCGTTCGCGAGATATGGGAGTTTGAAGTTAAGGAATGGTTGAGCAACCATCACAATTTTCGCAAGTCTGATTCCCGAAACCAATAACTACAAAGGCCTAGGGGAAGAATACACATACCGTTGTAATCGGGCGAGTTTCTACTTTCAGATGCAACAGGAATTTATCGAGTTCTTCAATCCGTTCGCGAGATATGGGAGTTTGATGTTAAGGAACGGTTCAGAAACCATCAAAATTTTCGCGTGTCTGATAATCGAAACCAATAACTACAATGGCCTAGGGGGAAAATACACATACCGTTGTAATCGGGCGAGTTTCTACTTTCAGATGCAACAGGAATTTGTCGAGTTCGTCAATTCGTTCGCGAGATGTGGGAGTTTGAAGTTAAGGAATGGTTGAGAAACCATCACAATTTTCGCAAGTCTGATTCCCGAAACCAATAACTACAAAGGCCTAGGGGAAAAATACACATACCGTTGAAATCGGGCGAGTTTCTGCTTTCAGATGAAATAGGAATTTCTCGTGTTCGTCAATCCGTTCGCGAGATATGGGTGTTTGAAGTTAAGGAAAGGTTGAGAAACCATCAAAATTTTCGCATGTCTGATACTCGAAACCAATAACTACAATGGCCTAGGGGGAAAATACACATACCGCTGTAATCCGGCGAGTTTCTACTTTCAGATGAAACAGGAATTTCTCGAGTTCGTCAATCCGTTAGCGAGATATGGGAGTTTGAAGTTAAGGAACGCTTGAGAAACCATCAAAATTTTCGCAAGTCTGATACTCGAAACCAATAACTAGTATGGCCTAGGGGAAAAGTACACACAACAATTGTAATCGGGCGAGTTTCTGCTTTCAGATTCAATAGGAACTTCTCGAGTTCGTCAATCCGTTCGCGAGATATGGGAGTTTGAAGTTAAGGAATGGTTGAGAATCCATCAAAATTTTCGCAAGTTGATACTCGAAACCAATAACTACTATGGCCTAGGGCAAAAATACACATACCGCTGTAATCGGGCGAGTTTCTTCTTTCAGATGCAACAGGACTTTCTCGAGTTCGTCAATCCGTTCGCGAGATATGGGAGTTTGAAGTTAAGGAATGGTTGAGAAACCACCAAAATTTTCGCTGATTTAATACTCGAAACCAATAACTGGAATGGCCTAGGGGAAAAGTACACACACATTGTAATGGGGCGAGTTTCTACTTTCAGATGCAACTGGAATTTCTCGAGTTCGTCAATGCGTTCGCGAGATATGGGTGTTTGAAGTTAAGGAATGGTTGAGAAACCACAAAAATTTTCGCTGATCTGATACTCGAAACAAATAACTGGAATGGCCTAAGGGAAAGGTACACATACCGTTGATATCGGGCGAGTTTCCGCTTTCCGATGCAAAAGGAATTTCCCGTGTTCGTCAATCCGTTCGCGAGATATGGGAGTTTGAAGTTAAGGAATGGTTGAGAAACCATCAAAATTTTCGCAAGTCTGATACTCGAAACCAATAACTACTATGGCCTAGTGCAAAAATACACACACCGCTGTAATCTGGCGAGTTTCTGCTTTCCGATGCAACAAAAATTTCTCGAGTTCGTCAATCCGTTCGCGAGATATGGGAGCTTGAAATTAAGGAATGGTTGAGAAACCATCAAAATTTTCGCAAGTCTGATACTCGAAACCAATAACTACTATGGCCTAGGGCAAAAATACACATACCGTTGTAATCGGGCGAGTTTCTGCTTTCAGATGCAATAGGAATTTCTCGTGTTCGTCAATCCGTTCGCGAGATATGGGAGTTTGAAATTAAGGAATGGTTGAGCAACCATCAAAATTTTCGCAAGTCTGATACTCGAAACCAATAACTACTATGGCCTAGGGCAAAAATACACATACCGTTGTAATCGGGCGAGTTTCTACTTTCAGATGCAACAGGAATTTGTCGAGTTCGTCAATTCGTTCGCGAGATGTGGGAGTTTGAAGTTAAGGAATGGTTGAGAAACCATCACAATTTTCGCAAGTCTGATTCCCGAAACCAATAACTACAATGGCCTAGGGGGAAAATACACATACCGTTGTAATCGGGCGAGTTTCTACTTTCAGATGCAACAGGAATTTGTCGAGTTCGTCAATTCGTTCGCGAGATGTGGGAGTTTGAAGTTAAGGAATGGTTGAGAAACCATCACAATTTTCGCAAGTCTGATTCCCGAAACCAATAACTACAAAGGCCTAGGGGAAAAATACACATACCGTTGAAATCGGGCGAGTTTCTGCTTTCAGATGAAATAGGAATTTCTCGTGTTCGTCAATCCGTTCGCGAGATATGGGTGTTTGAAGTTAAGGAGTGGTTGAGAAACCATCAAAATTTTCGCATGTCTGATACTCGAAACCAATAACTACTATGGCCCAGGGCAAAAATACACATACCCTTGTAATCGGGCGAGTTTCTGCTTTCAGATGCAATAGGAATTTCTCGAGTTCGTCAATCCGTTCGCGAGATATGGGAGTTTGAAGTTAAGGAACGCTTGAGAAGCCATCAAAATTTTCGCAAGTCAGACACTCGAAACCAATAACTACTATGGCCTAGGGGAAAAGTACACACACCATTGTAATCGAGCGAGTTTCTACTTTCAGATGCAACAGGAATTTCTCGACTTCGTCAATCCGTTCGCGAGATATGGGAGTTTGAAGTTAAGGAATGGTTGAGAAACCACAAAAATTTTCGCTGATCTGATACTCGAAACAAATAACTGGAATGGCCTAAGGGAAAGGTACACATACCGTTGTAATCGGGCGAGTTTCTGCTTTCAGATGCAACAGGAATTTCTCGAGTTCGTCAATCCGTTCGCGAGATATGGGAGTTTGAAGTTAAGGAATGGTTGAGAAACCACAAAAATTTTCGCCGGTCTGATACTCGAAACCAATAACTGGAATGGCCCAAGGGAAAAGTACACATACCGTTGTAATCCGGCGAGTTTCTGCTTTCAGATGCAACAGGAATTTCTCGAGTTCGTCAATCCGTTCGCGAGATATGGGAGTTTGAAGTTAAGGAATGGTTGAGAATCCATCAAAATTTTCGCAAGTCTGATGCTCGAAACCAATAACTACTATGGGCTAGGGGAAAAGTACACACACCATTGTAATCGGGCGAGTTTCTACTTTCAGATGCAACAGGAATTTCTCGAGTTCGTCAATCCGTTCGCGAGATGTGGGAGTTTGAAGTTAAGGAATGGTTGAGAAACCATCAAAATTTTTGCAAGTCTGATTCCCGAAACCAATAACAACAAAGGCCTAGGGGAAAAATGCACATACCGTTGTAATCGGGCGAGTTTCTACTTTCAGATGCAACAGGAATTTCTCGAGTTCGTCAATCCGTTCGCGAGATATGGGAGTTTGAAGTTAAGGAATGGTTGAGAAACCATCAAAATTTTCGCATGTCTGATACTCGAAACCAATAACTACAATGGCCTGGGGCAAAAATACACATACCGTTGTAATCGGGCGAGTTTCTGCTTTCAGATGCAATAGGAATTTCTCGTGTTCGTCAATCCGTTCGCGAGATATGGGAGTTTGAAATTAAGGAATGGTTGAGCAACCATCAAAATTTTCGCAAGTCTGATACTCGAAACCAATAACTACTATGGCCTAGGGCAAAAATACACATACCGCTGTAATCGGGCGAGTTTCTGCTTTCAGATGCAACAAGAAATTCTCGAGTTCGTCAATTCGTTCGCGAGATATGGGAGTTTGAAGTTAAGGAATGGTTGAGCAACCATCACAATTTTCGCAAGTCTGATTCCCGAAACCAATAACTACAAAGGCCTAGGGGAAGAATACACATACCGTTGTAATCGGGCGAGTTTCTACTTTCAGATGCAACAGGAATTTATCGAGTTCTTCAGTCCGTTCGCGAGATATGGGAGTTTGAAGTTAAGGAACGGTTCAGAAACCATCAAAATTTTCGCGTGTCTGATAATCGAAACCAATAACTACAATGGCCTAGGGGGAAAATGCACATACCGTTGTAATCGGGCGAGTTTCTTCTTTCAGACGAAACAGGAATTTCTCGAGTTCGTCAATCCGTTCGCGAGATATGGGAGTTTGAAGTTAAGGAATGGTTCAGATACCATCAAAAATTTCGCTGGTCTGATACTCGAAAACAATAACTGGTTTGGCCTAGGGGAAAAGTACACACACCATTGTAATGGGGCGAGTTTCTATATTCAGATGCAACAGGAATTTCTCGAGTTCGTCAACCGTTCGCGAGATATGGGAGTTTGAAATTAAGGAATGGTTGAGAAACCATCAAAATTTTCGCAAGTCTGATACTCAAAACCAATAACTACTATGGCCTAGGGCAAAAATACACACACCGCTGTAATCGGGCGAGTTTCTGCTTTCAGATGCAACAAGAATTTCTCGAGTTCGTCAATTCGTTCGCGAGATGTGGGAGTTTGAAGTTAAGGAATGGTTGAGCAACCATCAAATTTTTCGCAAGTCTGATTCCCGAAACCAATAACTACAAAGGCCTAGGGGAAAAATACACACACCGTTGTAATCGGGCGAGTTTCTGCTTTCAGATGTAATAGGAATTTCTCGAGTTCGTCAATCCGTTCGCGAGATATGGGAGTTTGATATTAAGGAATGGTTCAGAAACTATCGAAATATTCGCACCTCTGATTCCCGAAACCAATAACTACAAAGGCCTAGGGGAAAAGTGCACATACCGTTGAAATCGGGCGAGTTTCTGCTTTCAGATGAAATAGGAATTTCTCGTGTTCGTCAATCCGTTCGCGAGATATGGGTGTTTGAAGTTAAGGAATGGTTGAGAAACCATCAAAATTTTCGCATGTCTGATACTCGAAACCAATAACTACTATTGCCCAGGGCAAAAATACACATACCCTTGTAATCGGGCGAGTTTCTGCTTTCAGATGCAATAGGAATTTCTCGAGTTCGTCAATCCGTTCGCGTGATATGGGAGTTTGAAGTTAAGGAATGGTTGAGAAACCATCAAAATTTTCGCATGTCTGATACTCGAAACCAATAACTACAATGGCCTAGGGGGAAAATACACATACCGTTGTAATCCGGCGAGTTTCTACTTTCAGATGAAACAGGAATTTCTCGAGTTCGTCAATCCGTTCGCGAGATATGGGAGTTTGAAGTTAAGGAACGCTTGAGAAACCATCAAAATTTTCGCAAGTCTGATACTCGAAACCAATAACTAGTATGGCCTAGGGGAAAAGTACATACAACAATTGTAATCGGGCGAGTTTCTACTTTCAGATGAAACAGGAATTTCTCGAGTTCGTCAATCCGTTCGCGAGATGTGGGAGTTTGAAGTTAAGGAACGGTTGAGAAACCATCAAAATTTTCGCAAGTCTGATTCCCGAAACCAATAACCACAAAGGCCTAGGGGAAAAATACACATGCCGTTGTAACCGGGCGAGTTTCTGCTTTCAGATGCAATAGGTATTTCTCGTGTTCGTCAATCCGTTCGCGAGATATGGGAGTTTGAAATTAAGGAATGGTTGAGCAACCATCAAAATTTTCGCAAGTCTGATACTCGAAACCAATAACTACTATGGCCTAGGGCAAAAATATACATACCGCTGTAATCGGGCGAGTTTCTACTTTCAGATGCAACAGGAATTTATCGAGTTCTTCAATCCGTTCGCGAGATATGGGAGTTTGAAGTTAAGGAACGGTTCAGAAACCATCAAAATTTTCGCGTGTCTGATAATCGAAACCAATAACTACAATGGCCTAGGGGGAAAATACACATACCGTTGTAATCGGGCGAGTTTCTTCTTTCAGACGAAACAGGAATTTCTCGAGTTCGTCAATCCGTTCGCGAGATATGGGAGTTTGAAGTTAAGGAACGCTTGAGAAACCATCAAAATTTTCGCAAGTCTGATACTCGAAACCAATAACTAGTATGGCCTAGGGGAAAAGTACACACAACAATTGTAATCGGGCGAGTTTCTACTTTCAGATGCAACAGGAATTTCTCGAGTTCGTCAATCCGTTCGCGAGATGTGGGGGTTTGAAGTTAAGGAACGCTTGAGAATCCATCAAAATTTTCGCAAGTCTGATACTCGAAACCAATAACTGGAATGGCCTAGGGGAAAAGTACACACACTACTGTAATCGGGCGTGTTTCTACTTTCAGATGCAACAGGAATTTCTCGAGTTCATCAATCCGTTCGCGAGATATGGGAGTTTGAAGTTAAGGAATGGTTGAGAATCCATCAAAATTTTCGCAAGTCTGATGCTCGAAACCAATAACTACTATGGACTAGGGGAAAAGTACACACACCATTGTAATCGGGCGAGTTTCTGCTTTCAGATGCAACAGGAATTTCTCGAGTTCGTCGATCTGTTCGCGAGATATGGGAGTTTGAAGTTAAGGAATGGTTGAGAAACCATCAAAATTTTCGCAAGTCTGATACTCGAAACCAATAACTACTATGGCCTAGGGCAAAAATACACACACCGTTGTAATCGGGCGAGTTTCTACTTTCAGATGCAACAGGAATTTCTCGAGTTCGTCAATCCGTTCGCGAGATATGGGAGTTTGAAGTTAAGGAATGGTTGAGAAACCACCAAAATTTTCGCTGATTTGATTCTCGAAACCAATAACTAGAATGGCCTAGGGGAAGAGTATACATACCGTTGAAATCGGGCGAGTTTCTGCTTTCAGATGCAATAGGAATTTCTCGAGTTAGTCAATCCGTTCGCGAGATATGGGAGTTTGAAGTTAAGGAACGTTTGAGAAACCATAAAAATTGTCTCAATTATGATACTCGAAACCAATAACTACTACGGCCTAGGGCAAAAATACACACACCGTTGTAATCGGGCGAGTTTCTACTTTCAGATGCAACAGGAATTTCTCGAGTTCGTCAATCCGTTCGCGAGATATGGGAGTTTGAAGTTAAGGAATGGTTGAGAAACCACCAAAATTTTCGCTGATTTGATACTCGAAACCAATAACTGGAATGGCATAGCGGAAGAGTATACATACCGTTGAAATCGGGCGAGTTTCTGCTTTCAGATGCAATAGGAATTTCTCGTGTTCGTCAATCCGTTCGCGTGATATGGGAGTTTGAAGTTAAGGAACGCTTGAGAAACCATCAAAATTTTCGCAAGTCTGATACTCGAAACCAATAACTAGTATGGCCTAGGGGAAAAGTACACACAACAATTGTAATCTGGCGAGTTTCTACTTTCAGATGCAACAAGAATTTCTCGAGTTCGTCAATCCGTTCGAGAGATGTGGGAGTTTGAACTTAAGGAATGGTTGAGAGACCATCCAAATTTTCGCAAGTCTGATTCCCGAAACCAATAACTACAAAGGCCTAGGGGAAAAATACACATGCCGTTGTAATCGTGCGAGTTTCCACTTTCAGATGCAACAGGAATTTCTCTAGTTCGTCATTCCGTTCGCGAGATATGGGAGTTTGAAGTTAAGGAACGTTTGAGAAACCATAAAAATTTTCTCAATTCTGATACTCGAAACCAATAACGACTATGGCCTAGGGCAAAAATACACATACCCTTGTAATCGGGCGAGCTTTTGCTTTCAGATGCAACAGGAATTTCTCGAGTTCGTCGATCTGTTCGCGAGATATGGGAGTTTGAAGTTAAGGAATGGTTGAGAAACCATCAAAATTTTCGCAAGTCTGATACTCGAAACCACTACCTAAAAAGGCCTAGGGGGAAAATACACATACCGTTGTAATCCGGCGAGATTCTACTTTCAGATGAAACAGGAATTTCTCGAGTTCGTCAATCCGTTCGCGAGATATGGGAGTTCGAATTTAAGGAATGGTTGGGAAACCATCAAAATTTTCGCATGTCTGATACTCGGAACCAGTAACAACTATGGCCTAGGGCAAAAATACACATACCGCTGTAATCGGGCGAGTTTCTACTTTCAGATGCAACAGGAATTTCTCGAGTTCGTCAATCCGTTCGCGAGATATGGGAGTTTGAAGTTAAGGAACGCTTGAGAAACCATCAAAATTTTCGCCAGTCTGATACTCGAAACCAATAACTAGTATGGCCTAGGGGAAAAGTACATACAACAATTGTAATCGGGCGAGTTTCTACTTTCAGATGAAACAGGAATTTCTCGAGTTCGTCAATCCGTTCGCGAGATGTGGGAGTTTGAAGTTAAGGAACGGTTGAGAAACCATCAAAATTTTCGCAAGTCTGATTCCCGAAACCAATAACCACAAAGGCCTAGGGGAAAAATACACATGCCGTTGTAACCGGGCGAGTTTCTGCTTTCAGATGCAATAGGTATTTCTCGTGTTCGTCAATCCGTTCGCGAGATATGGGAGTTTGAAATTAAGGAATGGTTGAGCAACCATCAAAATTTTCGCAAGTCTGATACTCGAAACCAATAACTACTATGGCCTAGGGCAAAAATATACATACCGCTGTAATCGGGCGAGTTTCTACTTTCAGATGCAACAGGAATTTATCGAGTTCTTCAATCCGTTCGCGAGATATGGGAGTTTGAAGTTAAGGAACGGTTCAGAAACCATCAAAATTTTCGCGTGTCTGATAATCGAAACCAATAACTACAATGGCCTAGGGGGAAAATACACATACCGTTGTAATCGGGCGAGTTTCTTCTTTCAGACGAAACAGGAATTTCTCGAGTTCGTCAATCCGTTCGCGAGATATGGGAGTTTGAAGTTAAGGAACGCTTGAGAAACCATCAAAATTTTCGCAAGTCTGATACTCGAAACCAATAACTAGTATGGCCTAGGGGAAAAGTACACACAACAATTGTAATCGGGCGAGTTTCTACTTTCAGATGCAACAGGAATTTCTCGAGTTCGTCAATCCGTTCGCGAGATGTGGGGGTTTGAAGTTAAGGAACGCTTGAGAAACCATCAAAATTTTCGCAAGTCTGATACTCGAAACCAATAACTGGAATGGCCTAGGGGAAAAGTACACACACTACTGTAATCGGGCGTGTTTCTACTTTCAGATGCAACAGGAATTTCTCGAGTTCATCAATCCGTTCGCGAGATATGGGAGTTTGAAGTTAAGGAATGGTTGAGAATCCATCAAAATTTTCGCAAGTCTGATGCTCGAAACCAATAACTACTATGGACTAGGGGAAAAGTACACACACCATTGTAATCGGGCGAGTTTCTGCTTTCAGATGCAACAGGAATTTCTCGAGTTCGTCGATCTGTTCGCGAGATATGGGAGTTTGAAGTTAAGGAATGGTTGAGAAACCATCAAAATTTTCGCAAGTCTGATACTCGAAACCAATAACTACTATGGCCTAGGGCAAAAATACACACACCGTTGTAATCGGGCGAGTTTCTACTTTCAGATGCAACAGGAATTTCTCGAGTTCGTCAATCCGTTCGCGAGATATGGGAGTTTGAAGTTAAGGAATGGTTGAGAAACCACCAAAATTTTCGCTGATTTGATTCTCGAAACCAATAACTAGAATGGCCTAGGGGAAGAGTATACATACCGTTGAAATCGGGCGAGTTTCTGCTTTCAGATGCAATAGGAATTTCTCGAGTTAGTCAATCCGTTCGCGAGATATGGGAGTTTGATGTTAAGGAATGGTTGAGAAACCATCAAAATTTTCGCATGTCTGATACTCGAAACTAATAACTACTATGGCCTTTGGCAAAAATACACATACCCTTGTAATCGGGCGAGTTTCTGCTTTCGGACGCTATAGGAATTTCTCGAGTTCGTCAATCCGTTCGCGTGTTATGGGAGTTTGAAGTTAAGCAATGGTTGAGAAACCATCAAAGTTTTCGCATGTCTGATACTCGAAACCAATAACTACAATGGCCTAGGGGGAAAATACACATACCGTTGTAATCCGGCGAGTTTCTACTTTCAGATGAAACAGGAATATCTCGAGTTCGTCAATCCGTTCGCGTGATATGGGAGTTTGAAGTTAAGGAACGCTTGAGAAACCATCAAAATTTTCGCAAGTCTGATACTCGAAACCAATAACTAGTATGGCCTAGGGGAAAAGTACACACAACAATTGTAATCGTGCGAGTTTCTACTTTCAGATGCAACAGGAATTTCTCGAGTTCGTCATTCCGTTTGCGAGATATGGGAGTTTGAAGTTAAGGAACGTTTGAGAAACCATAAAAATTGTCTCAATTATGATACTCGAAACCAATAACTACTACGGCCTAGGGCAAAAATACACACACCGTTGTAATCGGGCGAGTTTCTACTTTCAGATGCAACAGGAATTTCTCGAGTTCGTCAATCCGTTCGCGAGATATGGGAGTTTGAAGTTAAGGAATGGTTGAGAAACCACCAAAATTTTCGCTGATTTGATACTCGAAACCAATAACTGGAATGGCATAGCGGAAGAGTATACATACCGTTGAAATCGGGCGAGTTTCTGCTTTCAGATGCAATAGGAATTTCTCGTGTTCGTCAATCCGTTCGCGTGATATGGGAGTTTGAAGTTAAGGAACGCTTGAGAAACCATCAAAATTTTCGCAAGTCTGATACTCGAAACCAATAACTAGTATGGCCTAGGGGAAAAGTACACACAACAATTGTAATCTGGCGAGTTTCTACTTTCAGATGCAACAAGAATTTCTCGAGTTCGTCAATCCGTTCGAGAGATGTGGGAGTTTGAACTTAAGGAATGGTTGAGAGACCATCCAAATTTTCGCAAGTCTGATTCCCGAAACCAATAACTACAAAGGCCTAGGGGAAAAATACACATGCCGTTGTAATCGTGCGAGTTTCCACTTTCAGATGCAACAGGAATTTCTCTAGTTCGTCATTCCGTTCGCGAGATATGGGAGTTTGAAGTTAAGGAACGTTTGAGAAACCATAAAAATTTTCTCAATTCTGATACTCGAAACCAATAACGACTATGGCCTAGGGCAAAAATACACATACCCTTGTAATCGGGCGAGCTTTTGCTTTCAGATGCAACAGGAATTTCTCGAGTTCGTCGATCTGTTCGCGAGATATGGGAGTTTGAAGTTAAGGAATGGTTGAGAAACCATCAAAATTTTCGCAAGTCTGATACTCGAAACCACTACCTAAAAAGGCCTAGGGGGAAAATACACATACCGTTGTAATCCGGCGAGATTCTACTTTCAGATGAAACAGGAATTTCTCGAGTTCGTCAATCCGTTCGCGAGATATGGGAGTTCGAATTTAAGGAATGGTTGGGAAACCATCAAAATTTTCGCATGTCTGATACTCGGAACCAGTAACAACTATGGCCTAGGGCAAAAATACACATACCGTTGTAATCGGGCGGGTCTCTGCTTTCAGATGCAATCGGAATTTCTCGAGTTCGTCAATCCGTTCGCGAGATATGGGAGTTTGATGTTAAGGAATGGTTGAGAAACCATCAAAATTTTCGCACCTCTGATTCCCGAAACCAATAACTACAAAGGCCTAGGGGAAAAGTATACATACCGTTGAAATCGGGCGAGTTTCTGCTTTCGGATGCAACAGGAATTTCTCGAGATCGTCAATCCGTTCGCGAGAAATGGGAGTTTGAAATTAAGGAATGGTTGAGAAACCATCAAAATTTTCGCAACTCTGATACTCGAAACCAATAACTACTATGGCCTGGGGCAAAAATACACATACCCCTGTAATCGGGCGAGTTTCTACTTTCAGATGCTACAGGAATTTCTCGAGTTCGTCAATCCGTTCGCGAGATATGGGAGTTTAAAATTAAGGAATGGTTGAGAAACCATCAAAATTTTCGCTGGTCTGATCCTCGAAACCAATAATTGGAATGGCCTAGGGGAAAAGTACTCACACCATTGTAATCGGGCGAGTTTCTACTTTCAGATGCAACAGGAAGTTCTCGAGTTTGTCAATCCGTTCGGGAGATATGGGAGTTAGAAGTTAAGGAATGGTTGAGAGACCATCAAAATTTTCGCTGGTCTGATACTCGAAACCAATAACTGGAATGGTCTAGGGGAAAAGTACACACACCATTGTAATGGGGCGAGTTTCTACTTTCAGATGCAACAGGAAGTTCTCGAGTTCGTCAATCCGTTCGCGAGGTATGGGAGCTGGAATTTCAGGAATGGTTGAGAAACCATCAAAATTTTCGCAATTCTGATTCCCGAAACCAAAAACTACAAAGGCCTAGGGGAAAAATACACATACCGCTTTAATCGGGCGAGTTTCTACTTTCAGATGCAACAGGAATTTCTCGAGTTCGTCAATCCGTTCGCGAGATATGGGAGTTTGAAGTTAAGGAATGGTTGAGAAACCATCAAAATTTTCGCAAGTCTGATACTCGAAAACAATAACTACTATGGCCTAGGGCAAAAATACACATACCGGTGTAATCGGGCGAGTTTCTACTTTCAGATGCAACAGGAATTTCTCGAGTTCGTCAATCCGTTCGCGAGATATGGGAGTTTAAAGTTAAGGAATGGTTGAGAAACCATCAAAATTTTCGCTGGTCTGATACTCGAAACCAATAATTGGAATGGCCTAGGGGAAAAGTACACACACCATTGTAATCGGGCGAGTTTCTACTTTCAGATGCAACAGGAAGTTCTCGAGTTCGTCAATCCGTTCGGGAGATATGGGAGTTAGAAGTTAAGGAATGGTTGAGAGACCATAAAAATTTTCGCAATTCTGATTCCCGAAACCAATAACTACTATGGCCTAGGGCAAAAATACACATACCGGTGTAATCGGGCGAGTTTCTACTTTCAGATGGAACAGCAATTTCTCGAGTTCGTCAATCCGTTCGCGAGATATGGGAGTTTGAAGTTAAGGAATGGTTGAGAATACATCAAAATTTTCGCTGGTCTGATACTCGAAACCAATAACTGGAATGGTCTAGGGGAAAAGTACACACACCATTGTAATGGGGCGAGTTTCTACTTTCAGATGCAACAGGAATTTCTCGAGTTCGTCAATCCGTTCGCGAGATATGGGAGTTTGAAGTTAAGGAATGGTTGAGAAACCATCAAAATTTTCGCAAGTCTGATACTCGAAAACAATAACTACTATGGCCTAGGGCAAAAATACACATACCGGTGTAATCGGGCGAGTTTCTACTTTCAGATGCAACAGGAATTTCTCGAGTTCGTCAATCCGTTCGCGAGATATGGGAGTTTAAAGTTAAGGAATGGTTGAGAAACCATCAAAATTTTCGATGGTCTGATACTCGAAACCAATAATTGGAATGGCCTAGGGGAAAAGAACACACACCATTGTAATCGGGCGAGTTTCTACTTTCAGATGCAACAGGAATTTCTCGAGTTCGTCAATCCGTTCGGGAGATATGGGAGTTTGAAGGTAACGAATGGTTGAGAGACCATCAAAAATTTCGCAAGTCTGATACTCCAAAATCAAAACTACTATGGCCTAGGGCAAAAATACACATACCGTTGCAATCGGGCGAGTTTCTACTTTCAGATGAAGCAGGAATTTCTCTAGTTTGTCAATCCGTTCGCGAGATATGGGAGTTTGAAGGTAACGAATGGTTGAGAGACCATCAAAAATTTCGCTGGTCTGATACTCGAAACCAATAACTGGAATGGCCTATGGGAAACGTTCACACACCATTGTAATGGGGCGAGTTTCTACTTTCAGATGCAACAGGAAGTTCTCGAGTTCGTCAATCCGTTCGCGAGATATGGGAGTTTGAAATTAAGGAATGGTTGAGAAACCATCAAAATTTTCGCAAGTCTGATACTCGAAAATCAAAACTACTATGGCCTAGGGCAAAAATAAACATACCGGTGTAATCGGGCGAGTTTCTACTTTCAGATTGAACAGGAATTTCTCGAGTTCGTCAATCCGTTCGCGAGATATGGGAGTTTCAAGTTAAGGAATGGTTGAGAAACCATCAAAATTTTCGCATGTCTGATACTCGAAACCAATAACTGCTATGGCCTAGGGCAAAAATACACATACCGTTGTAATCGGGCGAGTTTCTGATTTCAGATGCAACAGGAATTTCTCGAGTTCGTCAATTCGTTCCCGAGATATGGGAGTTTGAAATTAAGGAATGGTTGAGCAACCATCAAAATTTTCGCAAGTCTGATTCCCGAAACCAATAACTACAAAGGCCTAGGGGAAAAATACGCATACCGTTCTTTTCGGGCGAGTTTCTACTTTCAGATGCAAAAGGAATTTCTGGAGTTCGTCAATCCGTTCGCGAGATATGGGAGTTTGAAGTTAAGAAATGGTTGAGAAACCATCAAAATTTTCGCAAGTCTGATACTCGAAACCAATAACTACAATGGCCTAGGGCAAAAATACACATACCGTTGCAATCGGGCGAGTTTCTACTTTCAGATGAAGCAGGAATTTCTCGAGTTCGTCAATCCGTTCGCGAGATATGGGAGTTTGAAGGTAACGAATGGTTGAGAGACCATCAAAAATTTCGCTGGTCTGATACTCGAAACCAATAACTGGAATGGCCTATGGGAAACGTTCACACACCATTGTAATGGGGCGAGTTTCTACTTTCAGATGCAACAGGAAGTTCTCGAGTTCGTCAATCCGTTCGCGAGATATGGGAGTTTGAAATTAAGGAATGGTTGAGAAACCATCAAAATTTTCGCAAGTCTGATACTCGAAAATCATAACTACTATGGCCTAGGGCAAAAATAAACATACCGGTGTAATCGGGCGAGTTTCTATTTTCAGATTGAACAGGAATTTCTCGAGTTCGTCAATCCGTTCGCGAGATATGGGAGTTTGAAGTTAAGGAATGGTTGAGAAACCATCAAAATTTTCGCATGTCTGATACTCGAAACCAATAACTGCTATGGCCTAGGGCAAAAATACACATACCGTTGTAATCGGGCGAGTTTCTGATTTCAGATGCAACAGGAATTTCTCGAGTTCGTCAATTCGTTCGCGAGATATGGGAGTTTGAAATTAAGGAATAGTTGAGCAACCATCAAAATTTTCGCAAGTCTGATTCCCGAAACCAATAACTACAAAGGCCTAGGGGAAAAATACGCATACCGTTCTTTTCGGGCGAGTTTCTACTTTCAGATGCAAAAGGAATTTCTCGAGTTCGTCAATCCGTTCGCGAGATATGGGAGTTTGAAGTTAAGGAATGGTTGACAAACCATCAAAATTTTCGCAAGTCTGATACTCGAAACCAATAACTACTATGGCCTAGGGCAAAAATACACATACCGTTGTAATCGGGCGAGTTTCTACTTTCAGATGAAACAGGAATTTCTCGAGTTCGTCAATCCGTTCGCGAGATATGGGAGTTTGAAGGTAACGAATGGTTGAGAGACCATAAAAAATTTCGCTGGTCTGATACTCGAAACCAATAACTGGAATGGCCTAAGGGAAACGTTCACACACCATTGTAATGGGGCGAGTTTATACTTTCAGATGCAACAGGAATTTCTCGAGTTCGTCAATCCGTTCGCGAGATATGGGAGTTTGAAATTATGGAATGGTTGAGAAACCATCAAAATTTTGGCAAGTCTGTTACTCGAAACCAATAACTACTATGGCCTAGGGCAAAAATACACATACCGCTGTTATCGGGCGAGTTTCTGCTTTCAGATGCATCAAGATTTACTCGAGTTCGTCAATTCGTTCGCGAGATATGGGAGTTTGAAGTTAAGGAATGGTTGAGCAACCGTCAAAATTTTCGCAAGTCTGATTCCCGAAACCAATAACTACAAAGGCCTAGGGGAACAATACACACCGTTGTAATCGGGCGAGTTTCTACTTTCAGATGGAACAGCAATTTCTCGAGTTCGTCAATCCGTTCGCGAGATATGGGAGTTTGAAGTTAAGGAATGGTTGAGAAACCATCAAAATTTTCACAAGTCTGATTCCCCAAACCAATAACTACAAAGGTCTAGGGGAAAAATACACATACCGTTGTAATCGTGCGAGTTTCTAATTTCAGATGCAACAGGAATTTCTCGAGTTCGTCAATCCGTTCGCGAGATATGGGAGTTTGAAGTTAAGGAACGCTTGGGAAACCATCAAAATTTTCGCAAGTCTGATTCCCGAAACCAATAACTACAAAGGCCTCGGGGAAAAATACACATACCGTTGTAATCGTGCGAGTTTCTAATTTCAGATGCAACAGGAATTTCTCGAGTTCGTCAATTCGTTCGCGAGATATGGGAAGTTGAAGATAAGGAATGGTTGAGAAACCATCATAATTTTCGCAAGTCTGATTCCCGAAACCAATAACTGGAATGGCCTAGGGGAAAAATACACATACCGTTGGAATCGGTCGAGTTTCTGCTTTCAGATGCAACAAGATTTCCTCGAGTTCGTCAATTCGTTCGCGAGATATGGGAGTTTGAAGTTAAGGAATGGTTGAGCAACCATCAAAATTTTCGCAAGTCTGATTCCCGAAACCAATAACTACAAAGGCCTAGGGGAACAATACACACCGTTGTAATCGGGCGAGTTTCTACTTTCAGATGGAACAGCAATTTCTCGAGTTCGTCAATCCGTTCGCGAGATATGGGAGTTTGAAGTTAAGGAATGGTTGAGAAACCATCAAAATTTTCTCTGGTCTGATACTCGAAACCAATAACAGGAATAGCCTAGCGGAAAACTACACACACCTTTGTAATCGGGCGACTTTCTACTTTCAGATGCAACAGGAATTTCTCGAGTTCGTCAATCCGTTCGCGAGATACGGGAGTTAGATGTTAAGGAATGGTTGAGAAACCATCAAAATTTTCACAAGTCTGATTCCCCAAACCAATAACTACAAAGGTCTAGGGGAAAAATACACATACCGTTGTAATCGTGCGAGTTTCTAATTTCAGATGCAACAGGAATTTCTCGAGTTCGTCAATTCGTTCGCGAGATATGGGAAGTTGAAGATAAGGAATGGTTGAGAAACCATCAAAATTTTCGCAAGTCTGATACCCGAAACCAATAACTGGAATGGCCTAGGGGAAAAGTACACACACCGTTGTAATCGGGCGAGTTTCTATTTTCAGATGCAACAGGAATTTCTCGAGATCGTCAATCCGTTTGCGAGATATGGGAGTTAGAAGTTAAGGAATGGTTGAGAAACCATCAAAATATTCGCAAGTCTGATTCCCGAAACCAATAACTACAAAGGCCTAGGGGAAAAATACACATACCGTTGTAATCGGGCGAGTTTCTACTTTCAGATGGAACAGCAATTTCTCGAGTTCGTCAATCCGTTCGCGAGATATGGGAGTTTGAAGTTAAGGAATGGTTAAGAAACCATCAAAATTTTCGCACGTCTGATACTCGAAACCAATAATTACAACGGCCTAGGGGAAAAATACACACACCACTGTATTCGGGCGAGTTTCTACTTTCAGATGCAACAGGAATTTCTCGAGATCGTCAATCTGTTCGCGAGATATGGGAGTTTGAAGTTAAGGAATGGTTGAGAATCCATCAAAATTTCTCTGGTCTGGTACTCGAAACCAATAACTGGAATGGCCTAGCGGAAAAGTACACACACCATTGTAATCGGGGGCCTTTGTACTTTCAGATGCAACAGGACCTTCTCGAGTTCGTCAATCCGTTCGCGAGATATGGGAGTTAGAAGTTAAGGAATGGTTGAGAAACCATCAAAATTTTCGCAAGTCTGATTCCCGAAAACAATAACTACAAAGGCCTAGGGGAAGAATACATATACCGTTGTAATCGTGCGAGTTTCTAATTTCAGATGCAACAGGAATTTCTCGAGTTCGTCACTCCGTTCGCGAGATATGGGAGTTTGAAGTTAAGGAACGCTTGAGCAAACATCCAAATTTCCGCAAGTCTGATACTCGAAACCAATAACTACTGTGGCCTAGCGGAAAAATACACACACCATTGTAATCGGGCGACTTTCTACTTTCAGATGCAACAGGAATTTCTCGAGTTCGTCAATCCGTTCGCGTGATATGGGAGTTTGAAGTTAAGAAATGGTTGAGAAACCATCAAAATTTTCGCAAGTCTGATACTCGAAACCAATAACTACTATGGCCTAGGGCAAAAATACACACACAGTTGTAATCGGGCGAGTTTCTACTTTCAGATGGAACAGCAATTTCTCGAGTTCGTCTATCTGTTCGCGAGATATGGGAGTTTGAAGTTAAGGGATGGTTGAGCAACCATCAAAATTTTCGCAAGTCTGATTCCCGAAACCAATTACTACAGAAGCCTAGGGGAAAAATACACATACCGTTGGAATCAGTCGAGTTTCTGCTTTCAGATGCAACAATATTTCCTGGAGTTCGTCAATTCGTTCGCGAGATATGGGAGTTTGAAGTTAAGGAATGGTTGAGCAACCATCAAAATTTTCGCAAGTCTGATTCCCGAAACCAATAACTACAAAGGCCTAGGGGAAAAATACACACCGTTGTAATCGGGCGAGTTTCTACTTTCAGATGGAACAGCAATTTCTCGAGTTCGTCAATCCGTTCGCGAGATATGGGAGTTTGAAGTTAAGGAATGGTTGAGAAACCATCAAAATTTTCTCTGGTCTGATACTCGAAACCAATAACTGGAATGGCATAGCGGAAAACTACACACACCTTTGTAATCGGGCGACTTTCTAATTTCTGATGCAACAGGAATTTCTCGAGTTCGTCAATTCGTTCGCGAGATATGGGAAGTTGAAGATAAGGAATGGTTAAGAAACCATCAAAATTTTCGCAAGTCTGATACCCGAAACCAATAACTGGAATGGCCTAGGGGAAAAGTACACATTCCGTTGTAATCGGGCGCGTTTCTACTTTCAGATGGAACAGCAATTTCTCGAGTTCGTCAATCCGTTCGCGAGATATGGGAGTTTGAAGTTAAGGAATGGTTGAGAAACCATCAAAATTTTCTCTGGTCTGATACTCGAAACCAATAACTGGAATGGCCTTGAGGAAAAGTACACACACCGTTGTAATCGGGCGAGTTTCTACTTTCAGATGCAACAGGAATTTCTCGAGATCGTCAATCCGTTTGCGAGATATGGGAGTTAGAAGTTAAGGAATGGTTGAGAAACCATCAAAATTTTCTCTGGTCTGATACTCGAAACCAATAACTGGAATGGCCTAGAGGAAAAGTACACACACCATTGTAACCGGGCGAGTTTCTACTTTCAGGTGCAACAGGAATTTCTCGAGTTCGTCAATCCGTTCGCGAGGTATAGGAGTTTGAAGTTAAGGAACGCTTGAGCAAACATCAAAATTTTCGCAAGTCTGATACTCGAAACCAATAACTACTATGGCCTAGGGGAAAAGTACACACACCATTGTAATCGGGCGAGTTTCTACTTTCAGATGCAACAGGAATTTCTCGAGTTCGTCAATCCGTTCGCGTGATATGAGAGTTTGAAGTTAAGGAATGGTTAAGAAACCATCAAAATTTTCGCACGTCTGATACTCGAAACCAATAATTACAACGGCCTAGGGGAAAAATACACACACCACTGTAATCGGGCGAGTTTCTACTTTCAGATGCAACAGGAATTTCTCGAGATCGTTAATCTGTTCGCGAGATATGGGAGTTTGAAGTTAAGGAATGGTTGAGAATCCATCAAAATTTTCTCTGGTCTGATACTCGAAACCGATAACTGGAATGGCCTAGCGGAAAAGTACACACACCATTGTAATCGGGGGCCTTTGTACTTTCAGATGCAACAGGACCTTCTCGAGCTCGTCAATCCGTTCGCGAGATATGGGAGTTCGAAGTTAAGGAATGGTTGAGAAACCATCAAAATTTTCGCAAGTCTGATACTCGAAACCAATAACTCCAAAGGCCTAGGGGAAAAATACACATACCGTTCTAATCGGGCGAGTATCTACTTTCAGATGGAACAGCAATTTCTCGAGTTCGTCAATCCGTTCCGAGATATGGGAGTTTGAAGTTAAGGAATGGTTGAGAAACCATCAAAATTTTCGCAAGTCTGATTCCCGAAAACAATAACTACAAAGGCCTAGGGGAAGAATACACATACCGTTGTAATCGTGCGAGTTTCTAATTTCAGATGCAACAGGAATTTCTCGAGTTCGTCACTCCGTTCGCGAGATATGGGAGTTCGAAGTTAAGGAATGGTTGAGAAACCATCAAAGTTTTCGCAAGTCTGATACTCGAAACCAATAACTACTATGGCCTAGGGGAAAAGTACACACACCTATGTAATCGGGCGAGTTTCTACCTTCAGATGCAACAGGAATTTCTCGAGTTCGTCAATCCGTTCGCGAGTTATGGGCGTTTGAAGTTAAGGAACGCTTGAGCAAACATCCAAATTTTCGCAAGTCTGATACTCGAAACCAATAACTACTATGGCCTAGGGGAAAAGTACAAACACCATTGTAATGGGGCGAGTTTCTACTTTCAGATGCAACAGGAATTTCTCGAGTTCGTCAATCCGTTCGCGAGGTATGGGAGTTTGAAGTTAAGGAATGGTTGAGAAACCATCAAAATTTTCGCATGTCTGATACTCGAAACCAATAACTACAATGGCCTAGGGGAAAAATACACATACCGTTGTAATCGGGCGAGTTTCTACTTTCAGATGAAACAGGAATTTCTCGAGTTCGTCAATCCTTTCGCGAGATATGGGAGTTTGAAGTTAACGAATGGTTGAGAAACCATCAAAAATTTCGCTGGTCTGATACACGAAACCAATAACTGGAATGGCCTAGCGGAAAAGTACACACACCATTGTAATCGGGGGCCTTTGTACTTTCAGATGCAACAGGACCTTCTCGAGTTCGTCAATCCGTTCGCGAGATATGGGAGTTTGAAGTTAACGAATGGTTGAGAAACCATCAAAAATTTCGCCCGTCTGATACTCGAAACCAATAACTGGAATGGCCTAGGGGAAAAGTACACACCATTGTAATGTGGCTGGTTTCTACTTTCAGATGCAACAGGAATTTCTCGAGTTCGTCAATCCGTTCGCGAGATATGGGAGTTTGAAATTAAGGAATGGTTGAGAAACCATCAAAATTTTCGCAAGTCTGATACTCGAAACCAATAACTCCAAAGGCCTAGGGGAAAAATACACATACCGTTCTAATCGGGCGAGTATCTACTTTCAGATGGAACAGCAATTTCTCGAGTTCGTCAATCCGTTCCGAGATATGGGAGTTTGAAGTTAAGGAATGGTTGAGAAACCATCAAAATTTTCGCAAGTCTGATACTCGAAACCAATAACTACAATGGCCTAGGGGAAAAATACACATACCGTTGTAATCGGGCGAGTTTCTACTTTTAGATGAAACAGGAATTTCTCGAGTTCGTCAATCCTTTCGCGAGATATGGGAGTTTGAAGTTAACGAATGGTTGAGAAACCATCAATAATTTCGCTGGTCTGATACTCGAAACCAATAACTGGAATGGCCTAGGGGAAAAGTTCACACACCATTGTAATGGGGCGTGTTTCTACGATCAGATGCAACAGGAATTTCTCGAGTTCGTCAATCCGTTCGCGAGATATGGGAGTTTGAAATTAAGGAATGGTAGAGAAACCATCAAAATTTTCGCAAGTCTGATACTCGAAACCAATAACTACAAACGCCTAGGGGAAAAATACACATACCGTTCTAATCGGGCGAGTATCTACTTTCAGATGGAACAGCAATTTCTCGAGTTCGTCAATCCGTTCCGAGATATGGGAGTTTGAAGTTAAGGAATGGTTGAGAAACCATCAATAATTTCGCTGGTCTGATACTCGAAACCAATAACTGGAATGGCCTAGGGGAAAAGTTCACACACCATTGTAATGGGGCGAGTTTCTACGTTCAGATGCAACAGGAATTTCTCGAGTTCGTCACTCCGTTCGCGAGATATGGGAGTTCGAAGTTAAGGAATGGTTTAGAAACCATCAAAATTTTCGCAAGTCTGATACGCGAAACCAATAACTACTATGGCCTAGGGGAAAAGTACACACACCTATGTAATCGGGCGAGTTTCTACCTTCAGATGCAACAGGAATTTCTCGAGTTCGTCAATCCGGTCGCGAGATATGGGAGTTAGAAGTTAAGGAATGGTTGAGAAACCATCAAAATTTTCGCAAGTCTGGTACTCGAAACCAATAACTACTATGGCCTAGGGGAAAAGCACAAACACCATTGTAATCGGGCGAGATTCTACTTTCAGATGCAACAGGAATTTCTCGAGTTCGTCAATCCGTTCGCGAGATATGGGAGTTGGAATTTAAGGAATGGTTGAGAAACCATCAAAACTTTCGCAAGTCTGATACTCGAAAACAATAACTACTATGGCCTATGGCAAAAATACACATACCGCTGTAATCGGGCGAGTTTCTACCTTCAGATGCAACAGGAATTTCTCGAGTTCGTCAATCTGTTCGCGAGATATGGGAGTTTGAAGTTAAGGAATGGTTGAGAAACCATCAAAATTTTCGCTGGTCTGATACTCGAAACCAATAACTACTATGGCCTAGGGGAAAAGCACAAACACCATTGTAATCGGGGGAGATTCTACTTTCAGATGCAACAGGAATTTCTCGAGTTCGTCAATCCGTTCGCGAGATATGGGAGTTAGAAGTTAAGGAATGGCTGAGAAACCATCAAAATATTCGCAAGTCTGATTCCCGAAACCAATAACTACAAAGGCCTAGAGGAAAAATACACATGCCGTTGTAATCGTGCGGGTTTCTACTTTCAGATGCAACACGAATTTCTCGAGTTCGTCAATCCGTTCGCGAGATATGTGAGTTCGAAGTTAACGAATGGCTGAGAAACCATCAAAATTTTCTCTGGTCTGATACTCGAAACCAATAACTGGAATGGCCTAGCGGAAAAGTACACACACCAATGTAATCGGGCGCCTTTGTACTTTCAGATGCAACAGGACCTTCTCGAGTTCGTTAATCCGTTCGCGAGATATGGGAGTTAGAAGTTAAGGAATGGTTGAGAAACCATCAAAATTTTCGCAAGTCTGATACTCGAAACCAATAACTACAATGGCCTAGGGGAAAAATACACACACCACTGTAATCGGGCGAGTTTCTACTTTCAGATGCAACAGGAATTTCTCGAGATCGTTAATCTGTTCGCGAGATATGGGAGTTTGAAGTTAAGGAATGGTTGAGAATCCATCAAAATTTTCTCTGGTCTGATACTCGAAACCAATAACTGGAATGGCCTAGCGGAAAAGTACACACGCCATTGTAATCGGGGGCCTTTGTACTTTCAGATGCAACAGGACCTTCTCGAGCTCGTCAATCCGTTCGCGAGATATGGGAGTTCGAAGTTAAGGAATGGTTGAGAAACCATCAAAATTTTCGCAAGTCTGATACTCGAAACCAATAACTCCAAAGGCCTAGGGGAAAAATACACATACCGTTCTAATCGGGCGAGTATCTACTTTCAGATGGAACAGCAATTTCTCGAGTTCGTCAATCCGTTCCGAGATATGGGAGTTTGAAGTTAAGGGATGGTTGAGCAACCATCAAAATTTTCGCAAGTCTGATTCCCGAAACCAATTACTACAGAAGCCTAGGGGAAAAATACACATACCGTTGGAATCAGTCGAGTTTCTGCTTTCAGATGCAACAATATTTCCTGGAGTTCGTCAATTCGTTCGCGAGATATGGGAGTTTGAAGTTAAGGAATGGTTGAGCAACCATCAAAATTTTCGCAAGTCTGATTCCCGAAACCAATAACTACAAAGGCCTAGGGGAAAAATACACACCGTTGTAATCGGGCGAGTTTCTACTTTCAGATGGAACAGCAATTTCTCGAGTTCGTCAATCCGTTCGCGAGATATGGGAGTTTGAAGTTAAGGAATGGTTGAGAAACCATCAAAATTTTCTCTGGTCTGATACTCGAAACCAATAACTGGAATGGCATAGCGGAAAACTACACACACCTTTGTAATCGGGCGACTTTCTAATTTCTGATGCAACAGGAATTTCTCGAGTTCGTCAATTCGTTCGCGAGATATGGGAAGTTGAAGATAAGGAATGGTTAAGAAACCATCAAAATTTTCGCAAGTCTGATACCCGAAACCAATAACTGGAATGGCCTAGGGGAAAAGTACACATTCCGTTGTAATCGGGCGCGTTTCTACTTTCAGATGGAACAGCAATTTCTCGAGTTCGTCAATCCGTTCGCGAGATATGGGAGTTTGAAGTTAAGGAATGGTTGAGAAACCATCAAAATTTTCTCTGGTCTGATACTCGAAACCAATAACTGGAATGGCCTTGAGGAAAAGTACACACACCGTTGTAATCGGGCGAGTTTCTACTTTCAGATGCAACAGGAATTTCTCGAGATCGTCAATCCGTTTGCGAGATATGGGAGTTAGAAGTTAAGGAATGGTTGAGAAACCATCAAAATTTTCTCTGGTCTGATACTCGAAACCAATAACTGGAATGGCCTAGAGGAAAAGTACACACACCATTGTAACCGGGCGAGTTTCTACTTTCAGGTGCAACAGGAATTTCTCGAGTTCGTCAATCCGTTCGCGAGGTATAGGAGTTTGAAGTTAAGGAACGCTTGAGCGAACATCAAAATTTTCGCAAGTCTGATACTCGAAACCAATAACTACTATGGCCTAGGGGAAAAGTACACACACCATTGTAATCGGGCGAGTTTCTACTTTCAGATGCAACAGGAATTTCTCGAGTTCGTCAATCCGTTCGCGTGATATGAGAGTTTGAAGTTAAGGAATGGTTAAGAAACCATCAAAATTTTCGCACGTCTGATACTCGAAACCAATAATTACAACGGCCTAGGGGAAAAATACACACACCACTGTAATCGGGCGAGTTTCTACTTTCAGATGCAACAGGAATTTCTCGAGATCGTTAATCTGTTCGCGAGATATGGGAGTTTGAAGTTAAGGAATGGTTGAGAATCCATCAAAATTTTCTCTGGTCTGATACTCGAAACCAATAACTGGAATGGCCTAGCGGAAAAGTACACACACCATTGTAATCGGGGGCCTTTGTACTTTCAGATGCAACAGGACCTTCTCGAGCTCGTCAATCCGTTCGCGAGATATGGGAGTTCGAAGTTAAGGAATGGTTGAGAAACCATCAAAATTTTCGCAAGTCTGATACTCGAAACCAATAACTCCAAAGGCCTAGGGGAAAAATACACATACCGTTCTAATCGGGCGAGTATCTACTTTCAGATGGAACAGCAATTTCTCGAGTTCGTCAATCCGTTCCGAGATATGGGAGTTTGAAGTTAAGGAATGGTTGAGAAACCATCAAAATTTTCGCAAGTCTGATTCCCGAAAACAATAACTACAAAGGCCTAGGGGAAGAATACACATACCGTTGTAATCGTGCGAGTTTCTAATTTCAGATGCAACAGGAATTTCTCGAGTTCGTCACTCCGTTCGCGAGATATGGGAGTTCGAAGTTAAGGAATGGTTGAGAAACCATCAAAGTTTTCGCAAGTCTGATACTCGAAACCAATAACTACTATGGCCTAGGGGAAAAGTACACACACCTATGTAATCGGGCGAGTTTCTACCTTCAGATGCAACAGGAATTTCTCGAGTTCGTCAATCCGTTCGCGAGATATGGGAGTTTGAAGGTAACGAATGGTTGAGAAACCATCAAAAATTTCGCTGGTCTGATACACGAAACCAATAACTGGAATGGCCTAGCGGAAAAGTACACACACCATTGTAATCGGGGGCCTTTGTACTTTCAGATGCAACAGGACCTTCTCGAGTTCGTCAATCCGTTCGCGAGATATGGGAGTTTGAAGTTAAGGAATGGTTGAGAAACCATCAAAATTTTCGCATGTCTGATACTCGAAACCAATAACTACAATGGCCTAGGGGAAAAATACACATACCGTTGTAATCGGGCGAGTTTCTACTTTCAGATGAAACAGGAATTTCTCGAGTTCGTCAATCCTTTCGCGAGATATGGGAGTTTGAAGTTAACGAATGGTTGAGAAACCATCAAAAATTTCGCTGGTCTGATACACGAAACCAATAACTGGAATGGCCTAGCGGAAAAGTACACACACCATTGTAATCGGGGGCCTTTGTACTTTCAGATGCAACAGGACCTTCTCGAGTTCGTCAATCCGTTCGCGAGATATGGGAGTTTGAAGTTAACGAATGGTTGAGAAACCATCAAAAATTTCGCCCGTCTGATACTCGAAACCAATAACTGGAATGGCCTAGGGGAAAAGTACACACCATTGTAATGTGGCTGGTTTCTACTTTCAGATGCAACAGGAATTTCTCGAGTTCGTCAATCCGTTCGCGAGATATGGGAGTTTGAAATTAAGGAATGGTTGAGAAACCATCAAAATTTTCGCAAGTCTGATACTCGAAACCAATAACTCCAAAGGCCTAGGGGAAAAATACACATACCGTTCTAATCGGGCGAGTATCTACTTTCAGATGGAACAGCAATTTCTCGAGTTCGTCAATCCGTTCCGAGATATGGGAGTTTGAAGTTAAGGAATGGTTGAGAAACCATCAAAATTTTCGCAAGTCTGATACTCGAAACCAATAACTACAATGGCCTAGGGGAAAAATACACATACCGTTGTAATCGGGCGAGTTTCTACTTTTAGATGAAACAGGAATTTCTCGAGTTCGTCAATCCTTTCGCGAGATATGGGAGTTTGAAGTTAACGAATGGTTGAGAAACCATCAATAATTTCGCTGGTCTGATACTCGAAACCAATAACTGGAATGGCCTAGGGGAAAAGTTCACACACCATTGAAATGGGGCGTGTTTCTACGATCAGATGCAACAGGAATTTCTCGAGTTCGTCAATCCGTTCGCGAGATATGGGAGTTTGAAATTAAGGAATGGTAGAGAAACCATCAAAATTTTCGCAAGTCTGATACTCGAAACCAATAACTACAAACGCCTAGGGGAAAAATACACATACCGTTCTAATCGGGCGAGTATCTACTTTCAGATGGAACAGCAATTTCTCGAGTTCGTCAATCCGTTCCGAGATATGGGAGTTTGAAGTTAAGGAATGGTTGAGAAACCATCAATAATTTCGCTGGTCTGATACTCGAAACCAATAACTGGAATGGCCTAGGGGAAAAGTTCACACACCATTGTAATGGGGCGAGTTTCTACGTTCAGATGCAACAGGAATTTCTCGAGTTCGTCACTCCGTTCGCGAGATATGGGAGTTCGAAGTTAAGGAATGGTTTAGAAACCATCAAAATTTTCGCAAGTCTGATACGCGAAACCAATAACTACTATGGCCTAGGGGAAAAGTACACACACCTATGTAATCGGGCGAGTTTCTACCTTCAGATGCAACAGGAATTTCTCGAGTTCGTCAATCCGGTCGCGAGATATGGGAGTTAGAAGTTAAGGAATGGTTGAGAAACCATCAAAATTTTCGCAAGTCTGGTACTCGAAACCAATAACTACTATGGCCTAGGGGAAAAGCACAAACACCATTGTAATCGGGCGAGATTCTACTTTCAGATGCAACAGGAATTTCTCGAGTTCGTCAATCCGTTCGCGAGATATGGGAGTTGGAATTTAAGGAATGGTTGAGAAACCATCAAAACTTTCGCAAGTCTGATACTCGAAAACAATAACTACTATGGCCTATGGCAAAAATACACATACCGCTGTAATCGGGCGAGTTTCTACCTTCAGATGCAACAGGAATTTCTCGAGTTCGTCAATCTGTTCGCGAGATATGGGAGTTTGAAGTTAAGGAATGGTTGAGAAACCATCAAAATTTTCGCTGGTCTGATACTCGAAACCAATAACTACTATGGCCTAGGGGAAAAGCACAAACACCATTGTAATCGGGGGAGATTCTACTTTCAGATGCAACAGGAATTTCTCGAGTTCGTCAATCCGTTCGCGAGATATGGGAGTTAGAAGTTAAGGAATGGCTGAGAAACCATCAAAATATTCGCAAGTCTGATTCCCGAAACCAATAACTACAAAGGCCTAGAGGAAAAATACACATGCCGTTGTAATCGTGCGGGTTTCTACTTTCAGATGCAACACGAATTTCTCGAGTTCGTCAATCCGTTCGCGAGATATGTGAGTTCGAAGTTAACGAATGGCTGAGAAACCATCAAAATTTTCTCTGGTCTGATACTCGAAACCAATAACTGGAATGGCCTAGCGGAAAAGTACACACACCAATGTAATCGGGCGCCTTTGTACTTTCAGATGCAACAGGACCTTCTCGAGTTCGTTAATCCGTTCGCGAGATATGGGAGTTAGAAGTTAAGGAATGGTTGAGAAACCATCAAAATTTTCGCAAGTCTGATTCCCGAAAACAATAACTACAAAGGCCTAGGGGAAAAATACACACACAGTTGTAATCGGGCGAGTTTCTACTTTCTGATGTAACAGCAATTTCTCGAGTTCGTCAATCCGTTCGCGAGATATGGGAGTTTGAAATTAAGGAATGGTTTAGAAACCATCAAAATTTTCGCAAGTCTGATACTCGAAACCAATAACTACTATGGCCTATGGCAAAAATACACATACCGCTGTAATCGGGCGAGATTCTGCTTTCAGATGCAACAAGAATTTCCCAAGTTCGTCAATTCGCTCGCGAGATATGGGAGTTTGAAGTTAAGGAATGGTTGAGCAACCATCAAAATGTTCACAAGTCTGATTCCCGAAACCAATAACTACAAAGGCCTAGGGGAAAAATACACACACAGTTGTAATCGGGCGAGTTTCTACTTTCTGATGTAACAGCAATTTCTCGAGTTCGTCAATCCGTTCGCGAGATATGGGAGTTTGAAGTTAAGGAATGGTTGAGAAACCATCAAAATTTTCGCTGGTCTGATACTCGAAACCAATAACTGGAATGGCCTACGGGAAAAGTACACACACCATTGTAATCGGGCGAGTTTCTACATTCAGATGCAACAGGAATTTCTCGAGATCGTCAATCCGTTCGCGAGATATGGGAGTTAGAAGTTAAGGAATGGTTGAGAAACAATCAAAATATTCGCAAGACTGATTTCCGAAACCAATAACTACAAAGGCCTAGAGGAAAAAAACACATACCGTTGTAATCGGGCGAGTTTCTGCTTTCAGATGCAACAAGAATTTCTCGAGTTCGTCAATTCGTTCGCGAGATATGGGAGTTTGAAATTAAGGAATGGTTGAGCAACCATCAAAATTCTCGCAAGTCTGATACCCGAAACCAATAACTACAAAGGCCTAGGGGAAAAATACACACACCGTTGTAATCGGGCGAGTTTCTACTTTCAGATGGAACAGCAATTTCTCGAGTTCGTCAATCCGTTCGCGATATATGGGAGTTCGAAGTTAAGGAATGGTTGAGAAACCATCAAAAATTTCGCTGGTCTGATACTCGAAAACAAAAAATGGAATGGCCTAGGGCAAAAATACACATACCGTTGTAATCGGGCGAGTTTCTGCTTTCAGATGCAACAAGAATTTCTCGAGTTCGTCAATTCGTTCGCGAGATATGGGAGTTTGAAATTAAGAAATGGTTGAGCAACCATCAAAATTTTCGCAAGTCTGATTCCCGAAAATAATAACTACAAAGGCCTAGGGGAAAAATACACATACCGTTGTAATCGGGCGAGTTTCTACTTTCAGATGCAATAGGAATTTCTCGAGTTCGTCAATCCGTTCGCGAGATATGGGAGTTTGACGTTAAGGAATGGATGAGAAAACATCAAAATTTTCGCTGATCTGATACTCGAAACCAATAACTGGAATGGCCTAGGAGAAAAGTACACACAACATTGTAATGGGGCGAGTTTCTACTTTCAGATGCAACCGGAATTTCTCGAGTTCGTCAATCTGTTCGCGAGATATGGGAGTTTGAAGTTAAGGAATGGTTGATAAACCATCAAAATTTTCGCTGGTCTGATACTCGAAACCAATAACTGGAATGGCCTAGGGAAAAGTACACACAACAGTGTAATCGGGCGAGTTTCTACTTTCAGATGCAACAGGAATTTCTCGAGATCGTCAATCCGTTCGCGAGATATGGGAGTTAGAAGTTAAGGAATGGTTGAGAAACCATCAAAATATTCGCAAGTCTGATTCCCGAAACCAATAACTACAATGGCCTAGGGGAAAAGTACACACACCATTGTTACCGGGCGAGTTTCTACTTTCAGATGCAACAGGAATTTCTCGAGTTCGTCAATCCGTTCGCGAGATATGGGAGTTTGAAGTTAAGGAACGCTTGAGCAACCATCAAAATTTTCGCAAGTCTGATACTCGAAACCAATAAATACTATGGCCTAGGGGAAAAGTACACACACCATTGTAATCGGGCGAGTTTCTACTTTCAGATGCAACAGCAATTTCTCGAGTTCGTCAATCTGTTCGCGAGATATGGGAGTTTGAAGTTAAGGAATGGTTGAGAAACCATCAAAATTTTCGCTGGTCTGATACTCGAAACCAATAACTGGAATGGCCTACGGGAAAAGTACACACACCATTGTAATCGGGCGAGTTTCTACTTTCAGATGCAACAGGAATTTCTCGAGATCGTCAATCCGTTAGCGAGATATGGGAGTTAGAAGTTAAGGAATGGTTGAGAAACAATCAAAATATTCGCAAGTGTGATTTCCGAAACCAATAACTACAAAGGCCTAGAGCAAAAATACACATGCCGTTGTAATCGTGCGGGTTTCTACTTTCAGATGCAACACAAATTTCTCGAGTTCGTCAATCCGTTCGCGAGATATGTGAGTTCGAAGTTAAGGAATGGCTGAGAAACCATCAAAATTTTCTCTGGTCTGATACTCGAAACCAATAACTGGAATGGCCTAGCGGAAAAGTACACACACCAATGTAATCGGGCGCCTTTGTACTTTCAGATGCAACAGGACATTCTCGAGTTCGTCAATCCGTTCGCGAGATATGGGAGTTAGATGTTAAGGAATGGTTGAGAAACCATCAAAATTTTCGCAAGCCTGAATCCCGAAAACAATAACTACAAAGGCCTAGGGGAAGAATACACATACCTCTGTAATCGTGCGAGTTTCTAATTTCAGATGCAACAGGAATTTCTCGAGTTCGTCAATCCGTTCGCGAGATATGGGAGTTTGAAGTTAAGGAACGCTTGAGCAACCATCAAAATTTTCGCAAGTCTGATACTCGGAACCAATAACTACTATGGCCTAGGGGAAAAGTACACACACCATTGTAATCGGGCGAGTTTCTACTTTCAGATGCAACGGGAATTTCTCGAGTTCGTCAATCTGTTCGCGAGATATGGGAGTTTGAAGTTAAGGAATGGTTGATAAACCATCAAAATTTTCGCTGGTCTGATACTCGAAACCAATAACTGGAATGGCCTAGGGGAAAAGTACACACAACAGTGTAATCGGGCGAGTTTCTACATTCAGATGCAACAGGAATTTCTCGAGATCGTCAATCCGTTCGCGAGATATGGGAGTTAGAAGTTAAGGAATGGTTGAGAAACCATCAAAATATTCGCAAGTCTGATTCCCGAAACCAATAACTACAATGGCCTAGGGGAAAAGTACACACACCATTGTTACCGGGCGAGCTTCTACTTTCAGATGCAACAGGAATTTCTCGAGTTCGTCAATCCGTTCGCGAGATATGGGAGTTTGAAGTTAATGAACGCTTGAGCAACCATCAAAATTTTCGCAAGTCTGATACTCGAAACCAATAACTACTATGGCCTAGGGGAAAAGTACACACACCATTGTAATCGGGCGAGTTTCTACTTTCAGATGCAACAGCAATTTCTCGAATTCGTCAATCTGTTCGCGAGATATGGGAGTTTGAAGTTAAGGAATGGTTGAGAAACCATCAAAATTTTCGCTGGTCTGATACTCGAAACCAATAACTGGAATGGCCAACGGGAAAAGTACACACACCATTGTAATCGGGCGAGTTTCTACTTTCAGATGCAACAGGAATTTCTCGAGATCGTCAATCCGTTCGCGAGATATGGGAGTTAGAAGTTAAGGAATGGTTGAGAAACCATCAAAATTTTCGCAAGTCTGATTCCCGAAAACAATAACTACAAAGGCCTAGGGGAAGAATACACATACCTTTGTAATCGTGCGAGTTTCTAATTTCAGATGCAACAGGAATTTCTCGAGTTCGTCAATCCGTTCGCGAGAAATGGGAGTTCGAAGTTAAGGAATGGGTGAGAAACCATCAAAATTTTCGCAAGTCTGATACTCGAAACCAAAAACTACTATGGCCTAGGGGAAAAGTACACACACCACTGTAATCGGGCGAGTTTCTACCTCCAGATGCAACAGGAATTTCTCGAGTTCGTCTATCCGTTCGCGAGATATGGGAGTTTGAAGTTAAGGAACGCTTGAGCAAACATCCAAATTTTCGCAGGTCTGATACTCGAAACCAATAACTACTATGGGCTAGGGCAAAAATACACATACCGCTGTAATCGGGCGAGTTTCTGCTTTCAGATGCAACAAGAATTTCTCGAGTTCGTCAATTCTTTCGCGAGATATGGGAGTTTGAAGTTAAGGAATGGTTGAGCAACCATCAAAATTTTCGCAAGTCTGATTCCCGAAACCAATAACTACAAAGGCCCAGGGGAAAAATACACACACAGTTGTAATCGGGCGAGTTTCAACTTTCTGATGGAACAGCAATTTCTCGAGTTCGTCAATCCGTTCGCGAGATATGTGAGTTCGAAGTTAAGGAATGGCTGAGAAACCATCAAAATTTTCTCTGGTCTGATACTCGAAACCAATAACTGGAATGGCCTAGCGGAAAAGTACACACACCAATGTAATCGGGCGCCTTTGTACTTTCAGATGCAACAGGACCTTCTCGAGTTCGTCAATCCGTTCGCGAGATATGGGAGTTAGATGTTAAGGAATGGTTGAGAAACCATCAAAATTTTCGCAAGCCTGAATCCCGAAAACAATAACTACAAAGGCCTAGGGGAAGAATACACATACCTCTGTAATCGTGCGAGTTTCTAATTTCAGATGCAACAGGAATTTCTCGAGTTCGTCAATCCGTTCGCGAGATATGGGAGTTTGAAGTTAAGGAACGCTTGAGCAACCATCAAAATTTTCGCAAGTCTGATACTCGGAACCAATAACTACTATGGCCTAGGGGAAAAGTACACACACCATTGTAATCGGGCGAGTTTCTACTTTCAGATGCAACGGGAATTTCTCGAGTTCGTCAATCTGTTCGCGAGATATGGGAGTTTGAAGTTAAGGAATGGTTGATAAACCATCAAAATTTTCGCTGGTCTGATACTCGAAACCAATAACTGGAATGGCCTAGGGGAAAAGTACACACAACAGTGTAATCGGGCGAGTTTCTACATTCAGATGCAACAGGAATTTCTCGAGATCGTCAATCCGTTCGCGAGATATGGGAGTTAGAAGTTAAGGAATGGTTGAGAAACCATCAAAATATTCGCAAGTCTGATTCCCGAAACCAATAACTACAATGGCCTAGGGGAAAAGTACACACACCATTGTTACCGGGCGAGCTTCTACTTTCAGATGCAACAGGAATTTCTCGAGTTCGTCAATCCGTTCGCGAGATATGGGAGTTTGAAGTTAATGAACGCTTGAGCAACCATCAAAATTTTCGCAAGTCTGATACTCGAAACCAATAACTACTATGGCCTAGGGGAAAAGTACACACACCATTGTAATCGGGCGAGTTTCTACTTTCAGATGCAACAGCAATTTCTCGAATTCGTCAATCTGTTCGCGAGATATGGGAGTTTGAAGTTAAGGAATGGTTGAGAAACCATCAAAATTTTCGCTGGTCTGATACTCGAAACCAATAACTGGAATGGCCTACGGGAAAAGTACACACACCATTGTAATCGGGCGAGTTTCTACTTTCAGATGCAACAGGAATTTCTCGAGATCGTCAATCCGTTCGCGAGATATGGGAGTTAGAAGTTAAGGAATGGTTGAGAAACCATCAAAATTTTCGCAAGTCTGATTCCCGAAAACAATAACTACAAAGGCCTAGGGGAAGAATACACATACCTTTGTAATCGTGCGAGTTTCTAATTTCAGATGCAACAGGAATTTCTCGAGTTCGTCAATCCGTTCGCGAGAAATGGGAGTTCGAAGTTAAGGAATGGGTGAGAAACCATCAAAATTTTCGCAAGTCTGATACTCGAAACCAAAAACTACTATGGCCTAGGGGAAAAGTACACACACCACTGTAATCGGGCGAGTTTCTACCTCCAGATGCAACAGGAATTTCTCGAGTTCGTCTATCCGTTCGCGAGATATGGGAGTTTGAAGTTAAGGAACGCTTGAGCAAACATCCAAATTTTCGCAGGTCTGATACTCGAAACCAATAACTACTATGGGCTAGGGCAAAAATACACATACCGCTGTAATCGGGCGAGTTTCTGCTTTCAGATGCAACAAGAATTTCTCGAGTTCGTCAATTCTTTCGCGAGATATGGGAGTTTGAAGTTAAGGAATGGTTGAGCAACCATCAAAATTTTCGCAAGTCTGATTCCCGAAACCAATAACTACAAAGGCCCAGGGGAAAAATACACACACAGTTGTAATCGGGCGAGTTTCAACTTTCTGATGGAACAGCAATTTCTCGAGTTCGTCAATCCGTTCGCGAGATATGGGAGTTTGAAGTTAAGGAATGGTTGAGCAACCATCAAAATTTTCGCAAGTCTGATTCCCGAATCCAATAACTACAAGGCCTAGGGGGAAAATACACATACCGTTGTAATCGGGCGAGTTTCTGCTTTCAGATGCAACAAGAATTTCTCGAACTCGTCAATTCGTTCGCGAGATATGGGAGATTTAAGTTAAGGAATGGTTGAGAAACCATCAAAATTTTCGCATGTCTGATTCCCGAAACCAATAACTAAAAATGCCTAGGGGAAAAATACACATGCCGTTGTAATCGTGCGGGATTCTACTTTCAGATGCAACACGAATTTCTCGAGTTCGTCAATCCGTTCGCGAGATATGGGAATTCGAAGTTAAGGAATGGTTGAGAAACCATCAAAATTTTCGCAAGTCTGATACTCGAAACCAATAACTACAAAGGCCTAGGGGAAAAATACACATACCATTGTCATCGGGCGAGTTTCTGCTTTCAGATGCAATAGGAATTTCTCGTGTTCGTCAATCCGTTCGCGAGATATGGGAGTTTGAAGTTAAGGAATCGTTGAGAAACCATCAAAATTTTCGCAATTCTGATACTCGAAACCAATAACTACAAAGGCATAGGGGAAAAATACACATACAGTTGTAATCGGGCGAGTTTCTAATTTCAGATGCAACAGGAATTTCTCGAGTTCGTCAATCCGTTCGCGAGATATGGGAGTTCGAAGTTAAGGGATGGTTAAGACACCATCAAAATTTTCGCATGTCTGATACTCGAAACCAATAACTACAATGGCCTAGGGGAGAAATACACATACCGTTGTAATCGGGCGAGTTTCTACTTTCAGATGCAACAGGAATTTCTCGAGTTCGTCAATCCATTCGCGAGATATGGGAGTTCGAAGTTAAGGAATGGGTGAGAAACCATCAAAATTTTCGCAAGTCTGATACTCGAAACCAATAACTACTATGGCCTAGGGGAAAAATACACACACCATTGTAATCGGGCGAGTTTCTGCTTTCAGATGCAACAGGAATTTCTCGAGTTCGTCAAATCGTTCGCGAAATATGGGAAGTTGAAGATAAGGAATTGTTAAGAAACCATCAAAATTTTCGCAAGTCTGATACCCGAAACCAATAACTGGAATTGCCTAGGGGAAAAGTACACATTCCGTTGAAATCGGGCGAGTTTCTGCTTAAAGATGCAATAGGAATTTCTCGTGTTCGTCAATCCGTTCGCGAGATATGGGAGTTTGAAGTTAAGGAATGGTTGAGAAACCATCAAAATTTTCGCAATTCTGATACTCGAAACCAATAACTACAAAGGCATAGGGGAAAATACACATACAGTTGTAATCGGGCGAGTTTCTAATTTCAGATGCAACAGGAATTTCTCGAGTTCGTCAATCCGTTCGCGAGATATGGGAGTTCGAAGTTAAGGGATGGTTAAGAAACCATCAAAATTTTCGCATGTCTGATACTCGAAACCAATAACTACAAAGGCATAGGGGAAAAATAAACATACCGCTGTAATCGGGCGAGTTTCTACTTTCAGATGCAACACGAATTCCTCGAGTTCGTCGATCCGTTCGCGAGATATGGGAGTTTGAAGTTAAGGAACGCTTGAGCAACCATCAAAATTTTCGCAAGTCTGATACTCGAAACCAATATCTACAAAGGCCTAGGGGAAAAGTACACACACCATTGTAATCGGGCGAGTTTCTACATTCAGATGCAACAGGAATTTCTCGAGATCGTCAATCCGTTCGCGAGATATGGGAGTTTGAAGTTAAGGAACGCTTGAGCAACCATCAAAATTTTCGCAAGTCTGATACTCGAAACCAATAACTACAAAGGCCTAGGGGAAAAGTACACACACCATTGTAATCGGGCGAGTTTCTACATTCAGATGCAACAGGAATTTCTCGAGATCGTCAAACCGTTCGCGAGATATGGGAGTTAGAAGTTAAGGAATGGTTGAGAAACAATCAATATATTCGCAAGACTGATTTCCGAAACCAATAACTACAAAGGCCTAGAGGAAAAATACACATACCGTTGTAATCGGGCGAGTTTCTGCTTTCAGATGCAACAAGAATTTCTCGAGTTCGTCAATTCGTTCGCGAGATATGGGAGTTTGAAGTTAAGGAATGGTTGAGCAACCATCAAAATTCTCGCAAGTTTGATACCCGAAACCAATAACTACAAAGGCCTAGGGGAAAAATACACACACCGTTGTAATCGGGCGAGTTTCTACTTTCAGATGGAACAGCAATTTCTCGAGTTCGTCAATCCGTTCGCGATATATGGGAGTTTGAAGTTAAGGAATGGTTGAGAATCCATCAAAATTTTCTCTGGTCTGATACTCGAAACCAATAACTGGAATGGCCTAGCGGAAAAGTACACACACCATTGTAATCGGGCGACTTTCTACTTTCAGATGCAACAGGAATTTCTCGAGTTCGTCAATCCGTTCGCGAGATACGGGAGTTAGAAGATAAGGAATGGTTGAGAAACCATCAAAATCTTCGCAAGTCTGATTCCCGAAACCAATAACTACAAAGACCTAGGGGAAAAATACACATACCGTTGTAATCGTGCGAGTTTCTAATTTCAGATGCAACAGGAATTTCTCGAGTTCGTCAATCCGTTCGCGAGATATGGGAGTTCGAAGTTAAGGAATGGTTGAGAAACCATCAAAAATTTCGCTGGTCTGATACTCGAAAACAAAAAATGGAATGGCCTAGGGCAAAAATACACATACCGTTGTAATCGGGCGAGTTTCTGCTTTCAGATGCAACAAGAATTTCTCGAGTTCGTCAATTCGTTCGCGAGATATGGGAGTTTGACGTTAAGGAATGGATGAGAAAACATCAAAATTTTCGCAAGTCTGATTCCCGAATCCAATAACTACAAGGCCTAGGGGAAAAATACACATACCGTTGTAATCGTGCGGGATTCTACTTTCAGATGCAACACGAATTTCTCGAGTTCGTCAATCCGTTCGCGAGATATGGGAATTCGAAGTTAAGGAATGGTTGAGAAACCATCAAAATTTTCGCAAGTCTGATACTCGAAACCAATAACTACTATGGCCTAGGGGAAAAGTACACACACCACTGTAATCGGGCGAGTTTCTACCTCCAGATGCAACAGGAATTTCTCGAGTTCGTCAATCCGTTCGCGAGATATGGGAGTTCGAAGTTAAGGAATGGGTGAGAAACCATCAAAATTTTCGCAAGTCTGATACTCGAAACCAATAACTACTATGGCCTAGGGGAAAAGTACACACACCACTGTAATCGGGCGAGTTTCTACCTCCAGATGCAACAGGAATTTCTCGAGTTCGTCAATCCGTTCGCGAGATATGGGAGTTTGAAGTTAAGGAACGCTTGAGCAAACATCCAAATTTTCGCAGGTCTGATACTCGAAACCAATAACTACTATGGGCTAGGGCAAAAATACACATACCGCTGTAATCGGGCGAGTTTCTGCTTTCAGATGCAACAAGAATTTCTCGAGTTCGTCAATTCTTTCGCGAGATATGGGAGTTTGAAGTTAAGGAATGGTTGAGCAACCATCAAAATTTTCGCAAGTCTGATTCCCGAAACCAATAACTACAAAGGCCCAGGGGAAAAATACACACACAGTTGTAATCGGGCGAGTTTCAACTTTCTGATGGAACAGCAATTTCTCGAGTTCGTCAATCCGTTCGCGAGATATGGGAGTTTGAAGTTAAGGAATGGTTGAGCAACCATCAAAATTTTCGCAAGTCTGATTCCCGAATCCAATAACTACAAGGCCTAGGCGAAAAATACACATACCGTTGTAATCGGGCGAGTTTCTGCTTTCAGATGCAACAAGAATTTCTCGAACTCGTCAATTCGTTCGCGAGATATGGGAGATTTAAGTTAAGGAATGGTTGAGAAACCATCAATATTTTCGCATGTCTGATTCCCGAAACCAATAACTAAAAATGCCTAGGGGAAAAATACACATGCCGTTGTAATCGTGCGGGATTCTACTTTCAGATGCAACACGAATTTCTCGAGTTCGTCAATCCGTTCGCGAGATATGGGAATTCGAAGTTAAGGAATGGTTGAGAAACCATCAAAATTTTCGCAAGTCTGATACTCGAAACCAATAACTACAAAGGCCTAGGGGAAAAATACACATACCATTGTCATCGGGCGAGTTTCTGCTTTCAGATGCAATAGGAATTTCTCGTGTTCGTCAATCCGTTCGCGAGATATGGGAGTTTGAAGTTAAGGAATCGTTGAGAAACCATCAAAATTTTCGCAATTCTGATACTCGAAACCAATAACTACAAAGGCATAGGGGAAAAATACACATACAGTTGTAATCGGGCGAGTTTCTAATTTCAGATGCAACAGGAATTTCTCGAGTTCGTCAATCCGTTCGCGAGATATGGGAGTTCGAAGTTAAGGGATGGTTAAGAAACCATCAAAATTTTCGCATGTCTGATACTCGAAACCAATAACTACAATGGCCTAGGGGAAAAATACACATACCGTTGTAATCGGGCGAGTTTCTACTTTCAGATGCAACAGGAATTTCTCGAGTTCGGCAATCCATTCGCGAGTTATGGGAGTTTGATGTTAAGGAATGGTTGAGAATCCATCAAAATTTTCGCAAGTCTCATACTCGAAACCAATAACTACTATGGCCTAGGGGAAAAATACACATACCGTTGTAATCGGGCGAGTTTCTACTTTCAGATGCAACAGGAATTTCTCGAGTTCGTCAATCCGTTCGCGAGATATGGGAGTTTGAAGTTAAGGAATGGTTGAGAAACCATCAAAATTTTCTCTGGTCTGATTCTCGAAACCAATAACTGGAATGGCCTAGCGGAAAAGTACACTTACCGTTGAAATCGGGCGAGTTTCTGCTTTCAGATGCAACAGGAATTTCTCGTGTTCGTCAATCTGTTCGCGAGATATGGGAGTTTGAAGTTAAGGAACGCTTGAGCAACCATCAAAATTTTCGCAAGTCTGATTCCCGAAACCAATAACTACAAAGGCCTAGGGGAAAAATACACATACCGTTGTAATCGGGCGAGTTTCTGCTTCGAGATGCAACAGGAATTTCTAGAGTTCGTCAATCCGTTCGCGAGATATGGCAGTTTGAAGTTAAGGAATGGTTGAGAAACCACCAAAATTTTCGCTGATTTGATACTCGAAACCAATAACTACAAAGGCCTAGGGGAAAAATACACATACCGCTGTAATCGGGCGAGTTTCTGCTTTCAGATGCAACAAGAATTTCTCGAGTTCGTCAATTCTTTCGCGAGATATGGGAGTTTGAAGTTAAGGAATGGTTGAGCAACCATCAAAATTTTCGCAAGTCTGATTCCCGAAACCAATAACTACAAAGGCCCAGGGGAAAAATACACACACAGTTGTAATCGGGCGAGTTTCAACTTTCTGATGGAACAGCAATTTCTCGAGTTCGTCAATCCGTTCGCGAGATATGGGAGTTTGAAGTTAAGGAATGGTTGAGCAACCATCAAAATTTTCGCAAGTCTGATTCCCGAATCCAATAACTACAAGGCCTAGGCGAAAAATACACATACCGTTGTAATCGGGCGAGTTTCTGCTTTCAGATGCAACAAGAATTTCTCGAACTCGTCAATTCGTTCGCGAGATATGGGAGATTTAAGTTAAGGAATGGTTGAGAAACCATCAAAATTTTCGCATGTCTGATTCCCGAAACCAATAACTAAAAATGCCTAGGGGAAAAATACACATGCCGTTGTAATCGTGCGGGATTCTACTTTCAGATGCAACACGAATTTCTCGAGTTCGTCAATCCGTTCGCGAGATATGGGAATTCGAAGTTAAGGAATGGTTGAGAAACCATCAAAATTTTCGCAAGTCTGATACTCGAAACCAATAACTACAAAGGCCTAGGGGAAAAATACACATACCATTGTCATCGGGCGAGTTTCTGCTTTCAGATGCAATAGGAATTTCTCGTGTTCGTCAATCCGTTCGCGAGATATGGGAGTTTGAAGTTAAGGAATCGTTGAGAAACCATCAAAATTTTCGCAATTCTGATACTCGAAACCAATAACTACAAAGGCATAGGGGAAAAATACACATACAGTTGTAATCGGGCGAGTTTCTAATTTCAGATGCAACAGGAATTTCTCGAGTTCGTCAATCCGTTCGCGAGATATGGGAGTTCGAAGTTAAGGGATGGTTAAGAAACCATCAAAATTTTCGCATGTCTGATACTCGAAACCAATAACTACAATGGCCTAGGGGAAAAATACACATACCGTTGTAATCGGGCGAGTTTCTACTTTCAGATGCAACAGGAATTTCTCGAGTTCGGCAATCCATTCGCGAGTTATGGGAGTTTGATGTTAAGGAATGGTTGAGAATCCATCAAAATTTTCGCAAGTCTCATACTCGAAACCAATAACTACTATGGCCTAGGGGAAAAATACACATACCGTTGTAATCGGGCGAGTTTCTACTTTCAGATGCAACAGGAATTTCTCGAGTTCGTCAATCCGTTCGCGAGATATAGGAGTTTGAAGTTAAGGAATGGTTGAGAAACCATCAAAATTTTCTCTGGTCTGATTCTCGAAACCAATAACTGGAATGGCCTAGCGGAAAAGTACACTTACCGTTGAAATCGGGCGAGTTTCTGCTTTCAGATGCAACAGGAATTTCTCGTGTTCGTCAATCTGTTCGCGAGATATGGGAGTTTGAAGTTAAGGAACGCTTGAGCAACCATCAAAATTTTCGCAAGTCTGATTCCCGAAACCAATAACTACAAAGGCCTAGGGGAAAAATACACATACCGTTGTAATCGGGCGAGTTTCTGCTTCGAGATGCAACAGGAATTTCTAGAGTTCGTCAATCCGTTCGCGAGATATGGCAGTTTGAAGTTAAGGAATGGTTGAGAAACCACCAAAATTTTCGCTGATTTGATACTCGAAACCAATAACTACAAAGGCCTAGGGGAAAAATACACATACCGTTGTAATCGGGCGAGTTTCTGCTTCGAGATGCAACAGGAATTTCTCGAGTTCGTCAATCCGTTCGCGAGATATGGGAGTTTGAAGTTAAGGAATGGTTGAGAAACCATCAAAATTTTCTCTGGTCTGATTCTCGAAACCAATAACTGGAATGGCCTAGCGGAAAAGTACACTTACCGTTGAAATCGGGCGAGTTTCTGCTTTCAGATGCAACAGGAATTTCTCGTGTTCGTCAATCTGTTCGCGAGATATGGGAGTTTGAAGTTAAGGAACGCTTGAGCAACCATCAAAATTTTCGCAAGTCTGATTCCCGAAACCAATAACTACAAAGGCCTAGGGGAAAAATACACATACCGTTGTAATCGGGCGAGTTTCTGCTTCGAGATGCAACAGGAATTTCTAGAGTTCGTCAATCCGTTCGCGAGATATGGCAGTTTGAAGTTAAGGAATGGTTGAGAAACCACCAAAATTTTCGCTGATTTGATACTCGAAACCAATAACTACAAAGGCCTAGGGGAAAAATACACATACCGTTGTAATCGGGCGAGTTTCTGCTTCGAGATGCAACAGGAATTTCTCGAGTTCGTCAATCCGTTCGCGAGATATGGGAGTTTGAAGTTAAGGAATGGTTGAGAATACATCAAAATTTTCGCAAGTCTGATTCTCGAAACCAATAACTGGAATGGCCTAGCGGAAAAGTACACTTACCGTTGTAATCGGGCGAGTTTCTGCTTTCAGATGCAACAGGAATTTCTCGAGTTCGTCAATCCGTTCGCGAGATATGGGAGTTTGAAGTTAAGGAATGGTTGAGAAACCATCAAAATTTTCGCAAGTCTGATACTCGAAACCAATAACTACTATGGCCTAGGGCAAAAATACACATACCTTTGTAATCGGGCGAGTCTCTGCTTTCAGATGCAACAGGAATTTCTCGAGTTCGACAATCCGTTAGCGAGATATGGGAGTTAGAAGTTAAGGAATGGTTGAGAAACCATCAAAATTTTCGCAGGTCTGATAATCGAAACCAATATCTGGAATGGCCTAGGGGAAAAGTACTCACACCATTGTAATCGGGCGAGCTTCTACTTTCAGATGCAACAGGAATTTCTCGAGTTCGTCAATCCGTTCGCGAGATATGGGAGTTTGAATTTAAGGAACGCTTGAGCAACCATCAAAATTTTCGCAAGTCTGATACTCGAAACCAATAACTACTATGGCCTAGGGGAAAAATACACATACCGTTGTAACCGGGCGAGTTTCTACTTTCAGATGCAACAGGAATTTCTCGAGTTCGTCAAACCATTCGCGAGATATGGGTGTTTGAAGTTAAGGAATGGTTGAGAATCCATCAAAATTTTCGCAAGTCTGATACTCGACACCAATAACTACTATGGCTTGGGGAAAAAGTACACATACCTTTGTAATCGGGCGAGTCTCTGCTTTCAGATGCAACAGGAATTTCTCGAGTTCGACAATCCGTTAGCGAGGTATGGGAATTTGAAATTAAGGAACGCTTGAGAAACCATCAAAATTTTCGCAAGTCTGATACTCGAAACCAATAACTACTATGGCCTAGGGCAAAAATACACATACCGTTGTAATCGGGCGAGTTTCTGCTTTCAGATGCAACCGAAATTTCTCGAGTTCGTCAATCCGTTCGCGAGATGTGGGAGTTTGAAGTTAAGGAATGGTTGAGAATCCACCAAAATTTTCGCTGATTTGATACTCGAAACCAATAACTACATAGGCCTAGGGGAATAATACACATACCGTTGTAATCGGGCGAGTTTCTACTTTCAGATGCAACAGGAATTTCTCGAGTTCGTCAATCCGTTCGCGAGATATGGGAGTTTGAAGTTAAGGAATGGTTGAGAAACCATCAAAATTTTCGCTGGTCTGATACTCGAAACCAATAACTGGAATGGCCTAGGCGAAAAGTACACACACCATTGCAATCGGGCGACTTTCTACTTTCAGATGCAACAGGAATTTCTCGAGTTCGTCAAACCATTCGCGAGATATGGGAGTTTGAAGTTAAGGAATGGTTGAGAATCCATCAAAATTTCGCAAGTCTGATACTCGAAACCAATAACTACTATGGCTTGGGGGAAAAGTACACATACCTTTGTAATCGGGCGAGTCTCTGCTTTCAGATGCAACAGGAATTTCTCGAGTTCGGCAATCCATTCGCGAGTTATGGGAGTTTGATGTTAAGGAATGGTTGAGAATCCATCAAAATTTTCGCAAGTCTCATACTCGAAACCAATAACTACTATGGCCTAGGGGAAAAATACACATACCGTTGTAATCGGGCGAGTTTCTACTTTCAGATGCAACAGGAATTTCTCGAGTTCGTCAATCCGTTCGCGAGATATGGGAGTTTGAAGTTAAGGAATGGTTGAGAAACCATCAAAATTTTCTCTGGTCTGATTCTCAAAACCAATAACTGGAATGGCCTAGCGGAAAAGTACACTTACCGTTGAAATCGGGCGAGTTTCTGCTTTCAGATGCAACAGGAATTTCTCGTGTTCGTCAATCTGTTCGCGAGATATGGGAGTTTGAAGTTAAGGAACGCTTGAGCAACCATCAAAATTTTCGCAAGTCTGATTCCCGAAACCAATAACTACAAAGGCCTAGGGGAAAAATACACATACCGTTGTAATCGGGCGAGTTTCTGCTTCGAGATGCAACAGGAATTTCTAGAGTTCGTCAATCCGTTCGCGAGATATGGCAGTTTGAAGTTAAGGAATGGTTGAGAAACCACCAAAATTTTCGCTGATTTGATACTCGAAACCAATAACTACAAAGGCCTAGGGGAAAAATACACATACCGTTGTAATCGGGCGAGTTTCTGCTTCGAGATGCAACAGGAATTTCTCGAGTTCGTCAATCCGTTCGCGAGATATGGGAGTTTGAAGTTAAGGAATGGTTGAGAAACCATCAAAATTTTCTCTGGTCTGATTCTCGAAACCAATAACTGGAATGGCCTAGCGGAAAAGTACACTTACCGTTGAAATCGGGCGAGTTTCTGCTTTCAGATGCAACAGGAATTTCTCGTGTTCGTCAATCTGTTCGCGAGATATGGGAGTTTGAAGTTAAGGAACGCTTGAGCAACCATCAAAATTTTCGCAAGTCTGATTCCCGAAACCAATAACTAGAAAGGCCTAGGGGAAAAATACACATACCGTTGTAATCGGGCGAGTTTCTGCTTCGAGATGCAACAGGAATTTCTAGAGTTCGTCAATCCGTTCGCGAGATATGGCAGTTTGAAGTTAAGGAATGGTTGAGAAACCACCAAAATTTTCGCTGATTTGATACTCGAAACCAATAACTACAAAGGCCTAGGGGAAAAATACACATACCGTTGTAATCGGGCGCGTTTCTGCTTCGAGATGCAACAGGAATTTCTCGAGTTCGTCAATCCGTTCGCGAAATATGGGAGTTTGAAGTTAAGGAATGGTTGAGAATACATCAAAATTTTCGCAAGTCTGATTCTCGAAACCAATAACTGGAATGGCCTAGCGGAAAAGTACACTTACCGTTGTAATCGGGCGAGTTTCTGCTTTCAGATGCAACAGGAATTTCTCGAGTTCGTCAATCCGTTCGCGAGATATGGGAGTTTGAAGTTAAGGAATGGTTGAGAAACCATCAAAATTTTCGCAAGTCTGATACTCGAAACCAATAACTACTATGGCCTAGGGCAAAAATACACATACCTTTGTAATCGGGCGAGTCTCTGCTTTCAGATGCAACAGGAATTTCTCGAGTTCGACAATCCGTTAGCGAGATATGGGAGTTAGAAGTTAAGGAATGGTTGAGAAACCATCAAAATTTTCGCAGGTCTGATAATCGAAACCAATATCTGGAATGGCCTAGGGGAAAAGTACACACACCATTGTAATCGGGCGAGCTTCTACTTTCAGATGCAACAGGAATTTCTCGAGTTCGTCAATCCGTTCGCGAGATATGGGAGTTTGAATTTAAGGAACGCTTGAGCAACCATCAAAATTTTCGCAAGTCTGATTCCCGAAACAAATATCTACAAAGGCCTAGGGGAAAAATACACATACCGTTGTAATCGGGCGAGTTTCGACTTTCAGATGCAAGAGGAATTTCTCGAGTTCGTCAATCCATTCGCGAGATATGGTAGTTTGAAATTAAGGAATGGTTGAGAAACCATCAAAATTTTCGCTGGTCTGATAATCGAAACAAATAACTGGAATGGCCTAGCGGAAAAGTACACTTACCGTTGAAATCGGGCTAGTTTCTGCTTTCAGATGCAATAGGAATTACTCGAGTTCGTCAATCCGTTCGCGAGATATGGTAGTTTGAAGTTAAGGAATGGTTGAGAAACCATCAAAATTTTCGCAAGTCTGATACTCGAAACCAATAACTACTATGGCCTAGGGGAAAAATACACATACCGTTGTAACCGGGCGAGTTTCTACTTTCAGATGCAACAGGAATTTCTCGAGTTCGTCAAACCATTCGCGAGATATGGGTGTTTGAAGTTAAGGAATGGTTGAGAATCCATCAAAATTTTCGCAAGTCTGATACTCGAAACCAATAACTACTATGGCTTGGGGAAAAAGTACACATACCTTTGTAATCGGGCGAGTCTCTGCATTCAGATGCAACAGGAATTTCTCGAGTTCGACAATCTGTTAGCGAGGTATGGGAGTTTGAAATTAAGGAACGCTTGAGAAACCATCAAAATTTTCGCAAGTCTGATACTCGAAACCAATAACTACTATGGCCTAGGGCAAAAATACACATACCGTTGTAATCGGGCGAGTTTCTGCTTTCAGATGCAACAGGAATTTCTCGAGTTCGTCAATCCGTTCGCGAGATGTGGGAGTTTGAAGTTAAGGAATGGTTGAGAATCCACCAAAATTTTCGCTGATTTGATACTCGAAACCAATAACTACATAGGCCTAGGGGAATAATACACATACCGTTGTAATCGGGCGAGTTTCTACTTTCAGATGCAACAGGAATTTCTCGAGTTCGTCAATCCGTTCGCGAGATATGGGAGTTTGAAGTTAAGGAATGGTTGAGAAACCATCGAAATTTTCGCTGGTCTGATACTCGAAACCAATAACTGGAATGGCCTAGGCGAAAAGTACACACACCATTGCAATCGGGCGACTTTCTACTTTCAGATGCAACAGGAATTTCTCGAGTTCGTCAAACCATTCGCGAGATATGGGAGTTTGAAGTTAAGGAATGGTTGAGAATCCATCAAAATTTCGCAAGTCTGATACTCGAAACCAATAACTACCATGGCTTGGGGGAAAAGTACACATACCTTTGTAATCGGGCGAGTCTCTGCTTTCAGATGCAACAGGAATTTCTCGAGTTCGACAATCCGTTAGCGAGGTATGGGAGTTTGAAATTAAGGAACGCTTGAGAAACCATCAAAATTTTCGCAAGTCTGATAATCGAAACCAATAACTACTATGGCCTAGGGCAAAAATACGCATACCGTTGTAATCGGGCGAGATTCTGCTTTCAGATGCAAGAGGAATTTCTCGAGTTCGTCAATCCGTTCGCGAGATATGGGAGTTTGAAGTTAAGGAATGGTTGAGAAACCACCAAAATTTCGCTGATTTGATACTCGAAACCAATAACTACAAAGGCCTAGGGGAAAAATACACATACCGTTGTAATCGGGCGAGTTTCTACTTTCAGATGCAACAGGAATTTCTCGAGTTCGTCAATCTGTTCGCGAGATATGGGAGTTTGAAATTAAGGAATGGTTGAGAAACCATCAAAATTTTCGCAAGTCTGATACCCGAAACCAATAACTGGAATGGCCCAGGGAAAAAGTACACATACCGTTGAAATCGGGCGAGTTTGTGCTTTCAGATGCAATAGGAATTACTCGAGTTCGTCAATCCGTTCGCGCGATATGGGAGTTTGAAATTAAGGAATGGTTGAGAAACCACCAAAATTTTCGCTGATTTGATACTCGAAACCAATAACTACAAAGGCCTAGGGGAAAAATACACATACCGTTGTAATCGGGCGAGTTTCTACTTTCAGATGCAACAGGAATTTCTCGAGTTCGGCAATCCATTCGCGAGGTATGGGAGTTTGATGTTAAGGAATGGTTGAGAATCCATCAAAATTTTCGCAAGTCTGATGCTCGAAACCAATAACTACTATGGCCTAGGGGAAAAATACACATACCGTTGTAATCGGGCGAGTTTCTACTTTCAGATGCAACAGGAATTTCTCGAGTTCGTCAAACCATTCGCGAGATATGGGTGTTTGAAGTTAAGGAATGGTTGAGAATCCATCAAATTTTCGCAAGTCTGATACTCGAAACCAATAACTACTATGGCTTGGGGAAAAAGTACACATACCTTTGTAATCGGGCGAGTCTCTGCTTTCAGATGCAACAGGAATTTCTCGAGTTCGACAATCCGTTAGCGAGGTATGGGAGTTTGAAATTAAGGAACGCTTGAGAAACCATCAAAATTTTCGCAAGTCTGATACTCGAAACCAATAACTACTATGGCCTAGGGCAAAAATACACATACCGTTGTAATCGGGCGAGTTTCTGCTTTCAGATGCAACAGGAATTTCTCGAGTTCGTCAATCCGTTCGCGAGATATGGGAGTTTGAAGTTAAGGAATGGTTGAGAATCCACCAAAATTTTCGCTGATTTCATACTCGAAACCAATAACTACAAAGGCCTAGGGGAAAAATACACATACCGTTGTAATCGGGCGAGTTTCTACCTTCAGATGCAACAGGAATTTCTCGAGTTCGTCAATCTGTTCGCGAGATATGGGAGTTTGAAATTAAGGAATGGTTGAGAAACCATCAAAATTTTCGCAAGTCTGATACCCGAAACCAATAACTGGAATGGCCCAGGGAAAAAGTACACATACCGTTGAAATCGGGCGAGTTTGTGCTTTCAGATGCAATAGGAATTACTCGAGTTCGTCAATCCGTTCGCGCGATATGGGAGTTTGAAATTAAGGAATGGTTGAGAAACCACCAAAATTTTCGCTGATTTGATACTCGAAACCAATAACTACAAAGGCCTAGGGGAAAAATACACATACCGTTGTAATCGGGCGAGTTTCTACTTTCAGATGCAACAGGAATTTCTCGAGTTCGGCAATCCATTCGCGAGGTATGGGAGTTTGATGTTAAGGAATGGTTGAGAATCCATCAAAATTTTCGCAAGTCTGATGCTCGAAACCAATAACTACTATGGCCTAGGGGAAAAATACACATACCGTTGTAATCGGGCGAGTTTCTACTTTCAGATGCAACAGGAATTTCTCGAGTTCGTCAAACCATTCGCGAGATATGGGTGTTTGAAGTTAAGGAATGGTTGAGAATCCATCAAAATTTTCGCAAGTCTGATACTCGAAACCAATAACTACTATGGCTTGGGGAAAAAGTACACATACCTTTGTAATCGGGCGAGTCTCTGCTTTCAGATGCAACAGGAATTTCTCGAGTTCGACAATCCGTTAGCGAGGTATGGGAGTTTGAAATTAAGGAACGCTTGAGAAACCATCAAAATTTTCGCAAGTCTGATACTCGAAACCAATAACTACTATGGCCTAGGGCAAAAATACACATACCGTTGTAATCGGGCGAGTTTCTGCTTTCAGATGCAACAGGAATTTCTCGAGTTCGTCAATCCGTTCGCGAGATATGGGAGTTTGAAGTTAAGGAATGGTTGAGAATCCACCAAAATTTTCGCTGATTTCATACTCGAAACCAATAACTACAAAGGCCTAGGGGAAAAATACACATACCGTTGTAATCGGGCGAGTTTCTACCTTCAGATGCAACAGGAATTTCTCGAGTTCGTCAAACTGTTCGCGAGATATGGGAGTTTGAAGTTAAGGAATGGTTGAGAAACCATCAAAATTTTCGCTGGTCTGATACTCGAAACCAATAACTGGAATGGCCTAGGCGAAAAGTACACACACCGTTGCAATCGGGCGACTTTCTACTTTCAGATGCAACAGGAATTTCTCGAGTTCGTCAAACCATTCGCGAGATATGGGAGTTTGAAGTTAAGGAATGGTTGAGAATCCATCAAAATTTCGCAAGTCTGATACTCGAAACCAATAACTACCATGGCTTGGGGGAAAAGTACACATACCTTTGTAATCGGGCGAGTCTCTGCTTTCAGATGCAACAGGAATTTCTCGAGTTCGACAATCCGTTAGCGAGGTATGGGAGTTTGAAATTAAGGAACGCTTGAGAAACCATCAAAATTTTCGCAAGTCTGATAATCGAAACCAATAACTACTATGGCCTAGGGCAAAAATACGCATACCGTTGTAATCGGGCGAGATTCTGCTTTCAGATGCAAGAGGAATTTCTCGAGTTCGTCAATCCGTTCGCGAGATATGGGAGTTTGAAGTTAAGGAATGGTTGAGAAACCACCAAAATTTCGCTGATTTGATACTCGAAACCAATAACTACAAAGGCCTAGGGGAAAAATACACATACCGTTGTAATCGGGCGAGTTTCTACTTTCAGATGCAACAGGAATTTCTCGAGTTCGTCAATCTGTTCGCGAGATATGGGAGTTTGAAATTAAGGAATGGTTGAGAAACCATCAAAATTTTCGCAAGTCTGATACCCGAAACCAATAACTGGAATGGCCCAGGGAAAAAGTACACATACCGTTGAAATCGGGCGAGTTTGTGCTTTCAGATGCAATAGGAATTACTCGAGTTCGTCAATCCGTTCGCGCGATATGGGAGTTTGAAATTAAGGAATGGTTGAGAAACCACCAAAATTTTCGCTGATTTGATACTCGAAACCAATAACTACAAAGGCCTAGGGGAAAAATACACATACCGTTGTAATCGGGCGAGTTTCTACTTTCAGATGCAACAGGAATTTCTCGAGTTCGGCAATCCATTCGCGAGGTATGGGAGTTTGATGTTAAGGAATGGTTGAGAATCCATCAAAATTTTCGCAAGTCTGATGCTCGAAACCAATAACTACTATGGCCTAGGGGAAAAATACACATACCGTTGTAATCGGGCGAGTTTCTACTTTCAGATGCAACAGGAATTTCTCGAGTTCGTCAAACCATTCGCGAGATATGGGTGTTTGAAGTTAAGGAATGGTTGAGAATCCATCAAAATTTTCGCAAGTCTGATACTCGAAACCAATAACTACTATGGCTTGGGGAAAAAGTACACATACCTTTGTAATCGGGCGAGTCTCTGCTTTCAGATGCAACAGGAATTTCTCGAGTTCGACAATCCGTTAGCGAGGTATGGGAGTTTGAAATTAAGGAACGCTTGAGAAACCATCAAAATTTTCGCAAGTCTGATACTCGAAACCAATAACTACTATGGCCTAGGGCAAAAATACACATACCGTTGTAATCGGGCGAGTTTCTGCTTTCAGATGCAACAGGAATTTCTCGAGTTCGTCAATCCGTTCGCGAGATATGGGAGTTTGAAGTTAAGGAATGGTTGAGAATCCACCAAAATTTTCGCTGATTTCATACTCGAAACCAATAACTACAAAGGCCTAGGGGAAAAATACACATACCGTTGTAATCGGGCGAGTTTCTACCTTCAGATGCAACAGGAATTTCTCGAGTTCGTCAAACTGTTCGCGAGATATGGGAGTTTGAAGTTAAGGAATGGTTGAGAAACCATCAAAATTTTCGCTGGTCTGATACTCGAAACCAATAACTGGAATGGCCTAGGCGAAAAGTACACACACCGTTGCAATCGGGCGACTTTCTACTTTCAGATGCAACAGGAATTTCTCGAGTTCGTCAAACCATTCGCGAGATATGGGAGTTTGAAGTTAAGGAATGGTTGAGAAACCATCAAAATTTTCGCAAGTCTGATAATCGAAACCAATAACTACTATGGCCTAGGGCAAAAATACGCATACCGTTGTAATCGGGCGAGATTCTGCTTTCAGATGCAACAGGAATTTCTCGAGTTCGTCAATCCGTTCGCGAGATATGGGAGTTTGAAGTTAAGGAATGGTTGAGAAACCACGAAAATTTTCGCTGATTTGATACTCGAAACCAATAACTACAAAGGCCTAGGGGAAAAATACACATACCGTTGTAATCGGGCGAGTTTCTACTTTCAGATGCAACAGGAATTTCTCGAGTTCGTCAATCTGTTCGCGAGATATGGGAGTTTGAAGTTAAGGAATGGTTGAGAAACCATCAAAATTTTCGCAAGTCTAATTCCCGAAACCAATAACTAGAATGGCCTAGGGGAAAAGCACACACACCATTGTAATCGGGCGTGTTTCTACTTTCAGATGATACAGGAATTTCTCGAGTTCGTCAATCCGTTCGCGAGATATGGGAGTTTGAAGTTAAGGAATGGTTGAGAAACCATCAAAATTTTCGCAGGTCTGATACTCGAAACCAATAACTGGAATGGCCTAGGGGAAAAGTACACACACCGTTGTAATCGGGCGAGTTTCTACTTTCTGATGCAACAGGAAATTCTCGAGTTCGTCAATCCATTCGCGAGATATGGGAGTTTGAAGTTAAGGAATGGTTGAGAATCCATCAAAATTTTCGCAAGTCTGACACTCGAAACCAATAACTACTATGGCCTAGGGCAAATATACACATACCGTTGTAATCGGGCGAGTTTCTGCTTCGAGATGCAACAGGAATTTCTCGAGTTCCTCAATCCGTTCGCGAGATATGGGAGTTTGAAGTTAAGGAATGGTTGAGAAACCACCAAAATTTTCGCTGATTTGATACTCGAAACCAATAACAGGCATGGCCTAGGGGAAAAGTACACACACCATTGCAATAGGGCGTGTTTCTAATTTCAGATGCAACAGGAAATTCTCGAGTTCGTCAATCCATTCGCGAGATATGGGAGTTTGAAATTAAGGAATTGTTGAGAAACCATCAAAATTTTCGCAAGTCTGATACCCGAAACCAATAACTGGAATGGCCCAGGGCAAAAGTACACATACCGTTGAAATCGGGCGAGTTTCTGCTTTCAGATGCAATAGGAATTACTCGAGTTCGTCAATCCATTCGCGAGATATGGTAGTTTGAAATTAAGGAATGGTTGAGAAACCATCAAAATTTTCGCTGGTCGGATAATCGAAATCAATAACTGGAATGGCCCATGGAAAAAGTACACATACCGTTGAGATCGGGCTAGTTTCTGCTTTCAGATGCAATAGGAATTACTCGAGTTCGTCAATCCGTTCGCGAGATATGGGAGTTTGAAATTAAGGAATGGTTGAGAAACCATCAAAATTTTCGCAAGTCTGATACCCGAAACCAATAACTGGAATTGCCCATGGAAAAAGTACACATACCGTTGAAATCGGGCGAGTTTCTGCTTTCAGATGCAACAGGAATTTCTCGAGTTCGTCAATCCGTTCGCGAGATATGGGAGTTTGAAGTTAAGGAATGGTTGAGAAACCACCAAAATTTTCGCTGATTTGATACTCGAAACCAATAACTACAAAGGCCTAGGGGAAAAATACACATACCGTTGTAATCGAGCGAGTTTCTACTTTCAGATGCAACAGGAATGTCTCGAGTTCGTCAATCCGTTCGCGAGATATGGGAGTTTGAAGTTAAGGAATGGTTGAGAAACCATCAAAATTTTCGCTGGTCTGATACTCGAAACCAATAACTGGAATGGCCTAGGCGAAAAGTACACACACCATTGCAATCGGGCGACTTTCTACTTTCAGATGCAACAGGAATTTCTCGAGCTCGTCAAACCATTCGCGAGATATGGGAGTTTGAAGTTAAGGAATGGTTGAGAATCCATCAAAATTTCGCAAGTCTGATACTCGAAACCAATAACTACTATGGCTTGGGGGAAAAGTACACATACCTTTGTAATCGGGCGAGTCTCTGCTTTCAGATGCAACAGGAATTTCTCGAGTTCGACAATCCGTTAGCGAGGTATGGGAGTTTGAAATTAAGGAACGCTTGAGAAACCATCAAAATTTTCGCAAGTCTGATAATCGAAACCAATAACTACTATGGCCTAGGGCAAAAATACGCATACCGTTGTAATCGGGCGAGATTCTGCTTTCAGATGCAACAGGAATTTCTCGAGTTCGTCAATCCGTTCGCGAGATATGGGAGTTTGAAGTTAAGGAATGGTTGAGAAACCACCAAAATTTTCGCTGATTTGATACTCGAAACCAATAACTACAAAGGCCTAGAGGAAAAATACACATACCGTTGTAATCGGGCGAGTTTCTACTTTCAGATGCAACAGGAATTTCTCGAGTTCGTCAATCTGTTCGCGAGATATGGGAGTTTGAAATTAAGGAATGGTTGAGAAACCATCAAAATTTTCGCAAGTCTGATACCCGAAACCAATAACTGGAGTGGCCCAGGGAAAAAGTACACATACCGTTGAAATCGGGCGAGTTTGTGCTTTCAGATGCAATAGGAATTACTCGAGTTCGTCAATCCGTTCGCGCGATATGGGAGTTTGAAGTTAAGGAATGTTTGAGAAACCACCAAAATTTTCGCTGATTTGATACTCGAAACCAATAACTACAAAGGCCTAGGGGAAAAATACACATACCGTTGTAATCGGGCGAGTTTCTACTTTCAGATGCAACAGGAATTTCTCGAGTTCGGCAATCCATTCGCGAGGTATGGGAGTTTGATGTTAAGGAATGGTTGAGAATCCATCAAAATTTTCGCAAGTCTGATACTCGAAACCAATAACTACTATGGCCTAGGGGAAAAATACACATACCGTTGTAATCGGGCGAGTTTCTACTTTCAGATGCAACAGGAATTTCTCGAGTTCGTCAAACCATTCGCGAGATATGGGTGTTTGAAGTTAAGGAATGGTTGAGAATCCATCAAAATTTTCGCAAGTCTGATACTCGAAACCAATAACTACTATGGCTTGGGGAAAAAGTACACATACCTTTGTAATCGGGCGAGTCTCTGCTTTCAGATGCAACAGGAATTTCTCGAGTTCGACAATCCGTTAGCGAGGTATGGGAGTTTGAAATTAAGGAACGCTTGAGAAACCATCAAAATTTTCGCAAGTCTGATACTCGAAACCAATAACTACTATGGCCTAGGGCAAAAATACACATACCGTTGTAATCGGGCGAGTTTCTGCTTTCAGATGCAACAGGAATTTCTCGAGTTCGTCAATCCGTTCGCGAGATATGGGAGTTTGAAGTTAAGAAATGGTTGAGAATCCACCAAAATTTTCGCTGATTTGATACTCGAAACCAATAACTACAAAGGCCTAGGGGAAAAATACACATACCGTTGTAATCGGGCGAGTTTCTACTTTCAGATGCAACAGGAATTTCTCGAGTTCGTCAATCTGTTCGCGAGATATGGGAGTTTGAAGTTAAGGAATGGTTGAGAAACCATCAAAATTTTCGCTGGTCTGATACTCGAAACCAATAACTACTATGGCCTAGGGCATATATACACATACCGTTGTAATCGGGCGAGTTTCTGCTTCGAGATGCAACAGGAATTTCTCCAGTTCCTCAATCCGTTCGCGAGATATGGGAGTTTGAAGTTAAGGAATGGTTGAGAAACCACCAAAATTTTCGCTGATTTGATACTCGAAACCAATAACAGGCATGGCCTAGGGGAAAAGTACACACACCATTGCAATAGGGCGTGTTTCTAATTTCAGATGCAACAGGAATTTCTCGAGTTCGTCAATCCGTTCGCGAGATATGGGAGTTTGAAATTAAGGAATTGTTGAGAAACCATCAAAATTTTCGCAAGTCTGATACCCGAAACCAATAACTGGAATGGCCCAGGGAAAAAGTACACATACCGTTGAAATCGGGCGAGTTTCTGCTTTCAGATGCAATAGGAATTACTCGAGTTCGTCAATCCGTTCGCGAGATATGGTACTTTGAAATTAAGGAATGGTTGAGAAACCATCAAAATTTTCGCTGGTCTGATAATCGAAACCAATATCTGGAATGGCCTAGGGGAAAAGTACACACACCATTGTAATCGGGCGAGCTTCTACTTTCAGATGCAACAGGAATTTCTCGAGTTCGTCAATCCGTTCGCGAGATATGGGAGTTTGAATTTAAGGAACGCTTGAGCAACGATCAAAATTTTCGCAAGTCTGATTCCCGAAACAAATAACTACAAAGGCCTAGGGGAAAAATACACATACCGTTGTAATCGGGCGAGTTTCTACTTTCAGATGCAACAGGAATTTCTCGAGTTCGTCAATCCATTCGCGAGATATGGTAGTTTGAAATTAAGGAATGGTTGAGAAACCATCAAAATTTTCGCTGGTCTGATAATCGAAATCAATAACTGGAATGGCCCATGGAAAAAGTACACATACCGTTGAAATCGGGCTAGTTTCTGCTTTCAGATGCAATAGGAATTACTCGAGTTCGTCAATCCGTTCGCGAGATATGGGAGTTTGAAATTAAGGAATGGTTGAGAAACCATCAAAATTTTCGCAAGTCTGATACCCGAAACCAATAACTGGAATTGCCCATGGAAAAAGTACACATACCGTTGATATCGGGCGAGTTTCTGCTTTCAGATGCAACAGGAATTTCTCGAGTTCGTCAATCTGTTCGCGAGATATGGGAGTTCGAAGTTAAGGAATGGTTGAGAAACCATCAAAATTTTCGCAAGTCTGATACTCGAAACCAATAACTACTATGGCCTAGGGGAAAATTACACATACCGTTGTAATCGGGCGAGTTTCTACTTTCAGATGCAACAGGAGCTTCTCGAGTTCGTCAATCCGTTCGCGAGATATGGGAGTTTGAAGTTAAGGAATGGTTGAGAATACATCAAAATTTTCGCAAGTCTGATACTCGAAACCAATAACTACTATGGCTTGGCGGAAAAGTACACACACCATTGTAATCGGGCGAGTTTCTACTTTCAGATGCAACAGGAATTTCTCGAGTTCGTCAATCTGTTCGCGAGATATGGGAGTTCGAAGTTGAGGAATGGTTGAGAAACCATCAACATTTTCGCAAGTCTGATACTCGAAACCAATAACTACTATGGCCTAGGGGAAAAATACACATACCGTTGTAATCGGGCGAGTTTCTACTTTCAGATGCAACAGGAATTTCTCGAGTTCGTCAATCCGTTCGCGAGATATGGGAGTTTGAAGTTAAGGAATGGTTGAGAAACCATCAAAATTATCGCAAGTCTGATACTCGAAACCAATAACTACTATGGCCTAGGGCAAAAATAGACATACCTTTGTAATCGGGCGAGTCTCTGCTTTCAGATGCAACAGGAATTTCTCGAGTTCGACAATCCGTTAGCGAGGTATGGGAGTTTGAAATTAAGGAACGCTTGAGAAACCATCAAAGTTTTCGCAAGTCTAATACTCGAAACCAATAACTACTATGGCCTAGGGCAAAAATACACATACCGTTGTAATCGGGCGAGTTTCTGCTTTCAGATGCAACAGGAGTTTCTCGAGTTCGTCAATCCGTTCGCGAGATATGGGAGTTTGAAGTTAAGCAATGGTTGAGAAACTACCAAAATTTTCGCAAGTCTGATTCCCGAAACCAATAACTACAAAGGCCTAGGGGAAAAATACACATACCGTTGTAATCGAGCGAGTTTCTACTTTCAGATGCAACAGGAATGTCTCGAGTTCGTCAATCCGTTCGCGAGATATGGGAGTTTGAAGTTAAGGAATGGTTGAGATGCCATCAAAATTTTCGCTGGTCTGATACTCGAAACCAATAACTGGAATGGCCTAGGGGAAAAGTACACACACCATTGCAATCGGGCGAGTGTCTACTTTCAGATGCAACAGGAATTTCTCGAGTTCGTCAATCCGTTCGCGAGATATGGGAGTTGGAAGTTAAGGAACGTTTGAGAAACCATCAAAATTTTCGCAAGTCTGATACTCGAAACCAATAACTACTATGGCCTAGGGCAAAAATACACATACCTTTGTAATCGGGCGAGTCTCTGCTTTCAGATGCAACAGGAATTTCTCGAGTTCGACAATCCGTTAGCGAGGTATGGGAGTTTGAAATTAAGGAACGCTTGAGAAACCATCAAAATTTTCGCAAGTCTGATACCCGAAACCAGTAACTACTATGACCTAGGGCAAAAATACACATACCGTTGTAATCGGGCGAGTTTCTGCTTTCAGATGCAACAGGAATTTCTCGAGTTCGTCAATCCGTTCGCGAGATATGGGAGTTTGAAGTTAAGGAATGGTTGAGAATACATCAAAATTTTCGCAAGTCTGATACTCGAAACCAATAACTACTATGGCTTGGCGGAAAAGTACACACACCATTGTAATCGGGCGAGTTTCTACTTTCAGATGCAACAGGAATTTCTCGAGTTCGTCAATCTGTTCGCGAGATATGGGAGTTCGAAGTTGAGGAATGGTTGAGAAACCATCAACATTTTCGCAAGTCTGATACTCGAAACCAATAACTACTATGGCCTAGGGGAAAAATACACATACCGTTGTAATCGGGCGAGTTTCTACTTTCAGATGCAACAGGAATTTCTCGAGTTCGTCAATCCGTTCGCGAGATATGGGAGTTTGAAGTTAAGGAATGGTTGAGAAACCATCAAAATTATCGCAAGTCTGATACTCGAAACCAATAACTACTATGGCCTAGGGCAAAAATAGACATACCTTTGTAATCGGGCGAGTCTCTGCTTTCAGATGCAACAGGAATTTCTCGAGTTCGACAATCCGTTAGCGAGGTATGGGAGTTTGAAATTAAGGAACGCTTGAGAAACCATCAAAGTTTTCGCAAGTCTAATACTCGAAACCAATAACTACTATGGCCTAGGGCAAAAATACACATACCGTTGTAATCGGGCGAGTTTCTGCTTTCAGATGCAACAGGAGTTTCTCGAGTTCGTCAATCCGTTCGCGAGATATGGGAGTTTGAAGTTAAGCAATGGTTGAGAAACTACCAAAATTTTCGCAAGTCTGATTCCCGAAACCAATAACTACAAAGGCCTAGGGGAAAAATACACATACCGTTGTAATCGAGCGAGTTTCTACTTTCAGATGCAACAGGAATGTCTCGAGTTCGTCAATCCGTTCGCGAGATATGGGAGTTTGAAGTTAAGGAATGGTTGAGATGCCATCAAAATTTTCGCTGGTCTGATACTCGAAACCAATAACTGGAATGGCCTAGGGGAAAAGTACACACACCATTGCAATCGGGCGAGTGTCTACTTTCAGATGCAACAGGAATTTCTCGAGTTCGTCAATCCGTTCGCGAGATATGGGAGTTGGAAGTTAAGGAACGTTTGAGAAACCATCAAAATTTTCGCAAGTCTGATACTCGAAACCAATAACTACTATGGCCTAGGGCAAAAATACACATACCTTTGTAATCGGGCGAGTCTCTGCTTTCAGATGCAACAGGAATTTCTCGAGTTCGACAATCCGTTAGCGAGGTATGGGAGTTTGAAATTAAGGAACGCTTGAGAAACCATCAAAATTTTCGCAAGTCTGATACCCGAAACCAGTAACTACTATGACCTAGGGCAAAAATACACATACCGTTGTAATCGGGCGAGTTTCTGCTTTCAGATGCAACAGGAATTTCTCGAGTTCGTCAATCCGTTCGCGAGATATGGGAGTTTGAAGTTAAGGAATGGTTGAGAAACCACCAAAATTTTCGCTGATTTGATACTCGAAACCAATAACTACGAAGGCCTAGGGGAAAAATACACATATCGTTGTAATCGGGCGAGTTTCTGCTTTCAGATGCAACAGGAATTTCTCGAGTTCGTCAATCCGTTCGCGAGATATGGGAGTTTGAAGTTAAGGAATGGTTGAGAAACCATCAAAATTTTCTCTGGTCTGATTCTCGAAACCAATAACTGGAATGGCCTAGCGGAAAAGTACACTTACCGTTGAAATCGGGCGAGTTTCTGCTTTCAGATGCAACAGGAATTTCTCGTGTTCGTCAATCTGTTCGCGAGATATGGGAGTTTGAAGTTAAGGAACGCTTGAGCAACCATCAAAATTTTCGCAAGTCTGATTCCCGAAACCAATAACTACAAAGGCCTAGGGGAAAAATACACATACCGTTGTAATCGGGCGAGTTTCTGCTTCGAGATGCAACAGGAATTTCTAGAGTTCGTCAATCCGTTCGCGAGATATGGCAGTTTGAAGTTAAGGAATGGTTGAGAAACCACCAAAATTTTCGCTGATTTGATACTCGAAACCAATAACTACAAAGGCCTAGGGGAAAAATACACATACCGTTGTAATCGGGCGAGTTTCTGCTTCGAGATGCAACAGGAATTTCTAGAGTTCGTCAATCCGTTCGCGAGATATGGGAGTTTGAAGTTAAGGAATTGTTGAGAATCCATCAAAATTTTCGCAAGTCTGATACTCGAAACCAATAACTACTATGGCTTGGGGGAAAAGTACACACACCATTGTAATCGGGCGAGTGTCTACTTTCAGATGCAACAGGAATTTCTCGAGTTCGTCAATCCGTTCGCGAGATATGGGAGTTGGAAGTTAAGGAACGTTTGAGAAACCATCAAAATTTTCGCAAGTCTGATACTCGAAACCAATAACTACTATGGCCTAGGGCAAAAATACACATACCTTTGTAATCGGGCGAGTCTCTGCTTTCAGATGCAACAGGAATTTCTCGAGTTCGACAATCCGTTAGCGAGATATGGGAGTTAGAAGTTAAGGAATGGTTGAGAAACCATCAAAATTTTCGCAGGTCTGATAATCGAAACCAATATCTGGAATGGCCTAGGGGAAAAGTACACACACCATTGTAATCGGGCGAGCTTCTGCTTTCAGATGCAACAGGAATTTCTCGAGTTCGTCAATCCGTTCGCGAGATATGGGAGTTTGAATTTAAGGAACGCTTGAGCAACCATCAAAATTTTCGCAAGTCTAATTCCCGAAACCAATAACTAGAATGGCCTAGGGGAAAAGCACACACACCATTGCAATCGGGCGTGTTTCTACTTTCAGATGAAACAGGAATTTCTCGAGTTCGTCAATCCGTTCGCGAGATATGGGAGTTTGAAGTTAAGGAATGGTTGAGAAACCATCAAAATTTTCGCAGGTCTGATACTCGAAACCAATAACTGGAATGGCCTAGGGGAAAAGTACACACACCGTTGTAATCGGGCGAGTTTCTACTTTCTGATGCAACAGGAAATTCTCGAGTTCGTCAATCCATTCGCGAGATATGGGAGTTTGAAGTTAAGGAATGGTTGAGAATCCATCAAAATTTTCGCAAGTCTGATACTCGAAACCAATAACTACTATGGCCTAGGGCAAATATACACATACCGTTGTAATCGGGCGAGTTTCTGCTTCGAGATGCAACAGGAATTTCTCGAGTTCCTCAATCCGTTCGCGAGATATGGGAGTTTGAAGTTAAGGAATGGTTGAGAAACCACCAAAATTTTCGCAAGTCTGATACCCGAAACCAATAACTGGAATGGCCCAGGGAAAAAGTACACATACCGTTGAAATCGGGCGAGTTTCTGCTTTCAGATGCAATAGGAATTACTCGAGTTCGTCAATCCGTTCGCGAGATATGGTAGTTTGAAATTAAGGAATGGTTGAGAAACCATCAAAATTTTCGCTGGTCTGATAATCGAAACCAATATCTGGAATGGCCTAGGGGAAAAGTACACACACCATTGTAATCGGGCGAGCTTCTACTTTCAGATGCAACAGGAATTTCTCGAGTTCGTCAATCCGTTCGCGAGATATGGGAGTTTGAATTTAAGGAACGCTTGAGCAACGATCAAAATTTTCGCAAGTCTGATTCCCGAAACAAATAACTACAAAGGCCTAGGGGAAAAATACACATACCGTTGTAATCGGGCGAGTTTCTACTTTCAGATGCAACAGGAATTTCTCGAGTTCGTCAATCCATTCGCGAGATATGGTAGTTTGAAATTAAGGAATGGTTGAGAAACCATCAAAATTTTCGCTGGTCTGATAATCGAAATCAATAACTGGAATGGCCCATGGAAAAAGTACACATACCGTTGAAATCGGGCTAGTTTCTGCTTTCAGATGCAATAGGAATTACTCGAGTTCGTCAATCCGTTCGCGAGATATGGGAGTTTGAAATTAAGGAATGGTTGAGAAACCATCAAAATTTTCGCAAGTCTGATACCCGAAACCAATAACTGGAATTGCCCATGGAAAAAGTACACATACCGTTGATATCGGGCGAGTTTCTGCTTTCAGATGCAACAGGAATTTCTCGAGTTCGTCAATCTGTTCGCGAGATATGGGAGTTCGAAGTTAAGGAATGGTTGAGAAACCATCAACATTTTCGCAAGTCTGATACTCGAAACCAATAACTACTATGGCCTAGGGGAAAAATACACACACCGTTGTAATCGGGCGAGTTTCTACTTTCAGATGCAACAGGAATTTCTCGAGTTCGTCAATCCGTTCGCGAGATATGGGAGTTGGAAGTTAAGGAACGTTTGAGAAACCATCAAAATTTTCGCAAGTCTGATACTCGAAACCAATAACTACTATGGCCTAGGGCAAAAATACACATACCTTTGTAATCGGGCGAGTCTCTGCTTTCAGATGCAACAGGAATTTCTCGAGTTCGACAATCCGTTAGCGAGATATGGGAGTTAGAAGTTAAGGAATGGTTGAGAAACCATCAAAATTTTCGCAGGTCTGATAATCGAAACCAATATCTGGAATGGCCTAGGGGAAAAGTACACACACCATTGTAATCGGGCGAGCTTCTGCTTTCAGATGCAACAGGAATTTCTCGAGTTCGTCAATCCGTTCGCGAGATATGGGAGTTTGAATTTAAGGAACGCTTGAGCAACCATCAAAATTTTCGCAAGTCTAATTCCCGAAACCAATAACTAGAATGGCCTAGGGGAAAAGCACACACACCATTGCAATCGGGCGTGTTTCTACTTTCAGATGAAACAGGAATTTCTCGAGTTCGTCAATCCGTTCGCGAGATATGGGAGTTTGAAGTTAAGGAATGGTTGAGAAACCATCAAAATTTTCGCAGGTCTGATAATCGAAACCAATATCTGGAATGGCCTAGGGGAAAAGTACACACACCATTGTAATCGGGCGAGCTTCTGCTTTCAGATGCAACAGGAATTTCTCGAGTTCGTCAATCCGTTCGCGAGATATGGGAGTTTGAATTTAAGGAACGCTTGAGCAACCATCAAAATTTTCGCAAGTCTGATTCCCGAAACAAATATCTACAAAGGCCTAGGGGAAAAATACACATACCGTTGTAATCGGGCGAGTTTCGACTTTCAGATGCAACAGGAATTTCTCGAGTTCGTCAATCCATTCGCGAGATATGGTAGTTTGAAATTAAGGAATGGTTGAGAAACCATCAAAATTTTCGCTGGTCTGATAATCGAAACAAATAACTGGAATGGCCCATGGAAAAAGTACACATACCGTTGAAATCGGGCTAGTTTCTGCTTTCAGATGCAATAGGAATTACTCGAGTTCGTCAATCCGTTCGCGAGATATGGTAGTTTGAAGTTAAGGAATGGTTGAGAATACATCAAAATTTTCGCAAGTCTGATACTCGAAACCAATAACTACTATGGCTTGGGGGAAAAGTACACACACCATTGTAATCGGGCGAGTTTCTACTTTCAGATGCAACAGGAATTTCTCGAGTTCGTCAATCTGTTCGCGAGATATGGGAGTTCGAAGTTAAGGAATGGTTGAGAAACCATCAAAATTTTCGCAAGTCTGATACTCGAAACCAATAACTACTATGGCCTAGGGGAAAAATACACATACCGTTGTAACCGGGCGAGTTTCTACTTTCAGATGCAACAGGAACTTCTCGAGTTCGTCAATCCGTTCGCGAGATATGGGAGTTTGAAGTTAAGGAATGGTTGAGAATACATCAAAATTTTTGCAAGTCTGATACTCGAAACCAATAACTACTATGGCTTGGCGGAAAAGTACACACACCATTGTAATCGGGCGAGTTTCTACTTTCAGATGCAACAGGAATTTCTCGAGTTCGTCAATCTGTTCGCGAGATATGGGAGTTCGAAGTTAAGGAATGGTTGAGAAACCATCAACATTTTCGCAAGTCTGATACTCGAAACCAATAACTACTATGGCCTAGGGGAAAAATACACATACCGTTGTAATCGGGCGAGTTTCTACTTTCAGATGCAACAGGAATTTCTCGAGTTCGTCAATCCGTTCGCGAGATATGGGAGTTTGAAGTTAAGGAATGGTTGAGAAACCATCAAAATTTTCGCAAGTCTGATACTCGAAACCAATAACTACTATGGCCTAGGGCAAAAATATACATACCTTTGTAATCGGGCGAGTCTCTGCTTTCAGATGCAACAGGAATTTCTCGAGTTCGACAATCCGTTAGCCAGGTATGGGAGTTTGAAATTAAGGAACGCTTGAGAAACCATCAAAATTTTCGCAAGTCTAATACTCGAAACCAATAACTACTATGGCCTAGGGCAAAAATACACATACCGTTGTAATCGGGCGAGTTTCTGCTTTCAGACGCAACAGGAGTTTCTCGAGTTCGTCAATCCGTTCGCGAGATATGGGAGTTTGAAGTTAAGCAATGGTTGAGAAACTACCAAAATTTTCGCTGATTTGATACTCGAAACCAATAACTACAAAGGCCTAGGGGAAAAATACACATATCGTTGTAATCGGTCGAGTTTCTACTTTCAGATGCAACAGGAATTTCTCGAGTTCGTCAATCCGTTCGCGAGATATGGGAGTTTGAAGTTAAGAAACGCTTGAGCAACCATCAAAATTTTCGCAAGTCTGATTCCCGAAACCAATAACTACAAAGGCCTAGGGGAAAAATACACATACCGTTGTAATCGAGCGAGTTTCTACTTTCAGATGCAACAGGAATGTCTCGAGTTCGTCAATCCGTTCGCGAGATATGGGAGTTTGAAGTTAAGGAATGGTTGAGAAACCATCAAAATTTTCGCTGGTCTGATACTCGAAACCAATAACTGGAATGGCCTAGGGGAAAAGTACACACACTATTGCAATCGGGCGAGTGTCTACTTTCAGATGCAACAGGAATTTCTCGAGTTCGTCAATCCGTTCGCGAGATATGGGAGTTGGAAGTTAAGGAACGTCTGTGAAACCATCAAAATTTTCGCAAGTCTGATACTCGAAACCAATAACTATTATGGCCTAGGGCAAAAATACACATACCGTTGTAATCGGGCGAGTTTCTGCTTTCAGATGCAACAGGAATTTCTCGAGTTCGTCAATCCGTTCGCGAGATATGGGAGTTTGAAGTTAAGGAATGGTTGAGAAACCACCAAAATTTTCGCTGATTTGATACTCGAAACCATTAACTACAAAGGCCTAGGGGAAAAATACACATATCGTTGTAATCGGGCGAGTTTCTACTTTCAGATGCAACAGGAATTTCTCGAGTTCGTCAATCCGTTCGCGAGATATGGGAGTTTGAAGTTAAGGAATGGTTGAGAAACCATCAAAATTTTCTCTGGTCTGATTCTCGAAACCAATAACTGGAATGGCCTAGCGGAAAAGTACACACACTATTGTAATGGGGCCACTTTCTACTTTCAGATGCAACAGGAATTTCTCAAGTTCGTCAATCCGTTCGCGAGATATGGGAGTTTGAAGTTAAGGAATGGTTGAGAAACCACCAAAATTTTCGCTGATTTGATACTCGAAACCAATAACTGGAATGGCCTAGGGGAAAAGTACACTTACCGTTGAAATCGGGCGAGTTTCTGCTTTCAGATGCAATAGGAATTTCTCGAATTCGTCAATCCGGTCGCGAGATATGGGAGTTGGAAGTTAAGGAATGGTTGAGAAACCATCAAAATTTATTCTCTGGTCTGATACTCGAAACCAGTAACTGGAATGGCCTAGGGGAAAAGTACACACACCATTGTAATCGGGCGAGATTCTACTTTCAGATGCAACAGGAATTTCTCGAGTTCGTCAATCCATTCGCGAGATATGGGAGTTTGAAGTTAAGGAATTGTTGAGAATCCATCAAAATTTTCGCAAGTCTGATACTCGAAACCAATAACTACTATGGCTTGGGGGAAAAGTACACACACCATTGTAATCGGGCGAGTGTCTACTTTCAGATGCAACAGGAATTTCTCGAGTTCGTCAATCCGTTCGCGAGATATGGGAGTTGGAAGTTAAGGAACGTTTGAGAAACCATCAAAATTTTCGCAAGTCTGATACTCGAAACCAATAACTGGAATGGCCTAGTGGAAAAGTACACTTACCGTTGAAATCGGGCGAGTTTCTGCTTTCAAATGCAATAGGAATTTCTCGAATTCGTCAATCCGTTCGCGAGATATGGGAGTTCGAAGTTAAGGAATGGTTGAGAAACCATCAAAATTTTCGCTGGTCTGATTCCCGAAACCAATAACTACAAAGGCCTAGGGGAAAAATACACATACCGTTGTAATCGGGCCACTTTCTACTTTCAGATGCAACAGGAATTTCTCGAGTTCGTCAATCCGTTCGCGAGATATGGGAGTTTGAAGTTAAGGAATGGTTGAGAAACCATCAAAATTTTCGCTGGTCTGATAGTCGAAACCAATAACTGGAATGGCCTAGGGGAAATGTACACACACCATTGCAATCGGGCGAGTTTCTACTTTCAGATGCAACAGGAATTTCTCGAGTTCGTCAATCCATTCGCGAGATATGGGAGTTAGAAGTTAAGGAATGGTTGAGAAAACATCAAAATTTTCGCAAGTCTGATTCCCGAAACCAATAACTACAAAGGCCTAGGTGAAAAATACACATACCTTTGTAATCGGGCCACTTTCTACTTTCAGATGCAACAGGAATTTCTCAAGTTCGTCAATCCGTTCGCGAGATATGGGAGTTCGAAGTTAAGGAATGGTTGAGAAACCACCAAAATTTTCGCTGATTTGATACTCGAAACCAATAACTGGAATGGCCTAGGGGAAAAGTACACTTACCGTTGAAATCGGGCGAGTTTCTACTTTCAGATGCAACAGGAATTTCTCGAGTTCGTCAATCCGTACGCGAGATATGGGTGTTAGAAGTTAAGGAACGTTTGAGAAACCATCAAAATTTTCGCAAGTCTGATACTCGAAACCAATAACTACTATGGCCTAGGGCAAAAACACACATACCTTTGTAATCGGGCGAGTCTCTGCTTTCAGATGCAACAGGAATTTCTCGAGTTCGACAATCCGTTAGCGAGGTATGGGAGTTTGAAATTAAGGAACGCTTGAGAAACCATCAAAATTTTCGCAAGTCTGATACTCGAAACCAATAACTACTATGGCCTAGGGCAAAAATACACATACCGTTGTAATCGGGCGAGTTTCTGCTTTCAGGTGCAACAGGAATTTCTCGAGTTCGTCAATCCGTTCGCGAGATATGGGAGTTTGAAGTTAAGGAATGGTTGAGAAACCATCAAAATTTTCGCTGGTCTGATACTCGAAACCAATAACTGGAATGGGCTAGGGGAAAAGTACACACACCATTGTAATCGGGCGAGTTTCTACTTTCAGATGCAACAGGAATTTGTCGAGTTCGTCAATCCGTTCGCGAGATATGGGAGTTAGAAGTTAAGGAATGGTTGAGAAACCATCAAAATTTTCGCTGGTCTGATTCCCGAAACCAATAACTACAAAGGCCTAGGGCAAAAATACACATACCGTTGTAATCGGGCCACTTTCTACTTTCAGATGCAACAGGAATTTCTCGAGTTCGTCAATCCGTTCGCGAGATATGGGAGTTTGAAGTTAAGGAATGGTTGAGAAACCATCAAAATTTTCGCTGGTCTGATAGTCGAAACCAATAACTGGAATGGCCTAGGGGAAATCTACACACACCATTGCAATCGGGCGAGTTTCTACTTTCAGATGCAACAGGAATTTCTCGAGTTCGTCAATCCATTCGCGAGATATGGGAGTTAGAAGTTAAGGAATGGTTGAGAAAACATCAAAATTTTCGCAAGTCTGATTCCCGAAACCAATAACTACAAAGGCCTAGGGCAAAAATACACATACCGTTGTAATCGGGCCACTTTCTACTTTCAGATGCAACAGGAATTTCTCGAGTTCGTCAATCCGTTCGCGAGATATGGGAGTTAGAAGTTAAGGAATGGTTGAGAAACCATCAAAATTTTCGCAAGTCTGATTCCCGAAACCAATAACTACAAAGGCCTAGGGGAAAAATACACATACCGTTGTAATCGTGCGTGTTTCTACTTTCAGATGCAACAGGAATTTCTCGAGTTCGTCAATCCGTTCGCGAGATATGGGAGTTCGAAGTTAAGGAATGGTTGAGAAACCATCAAAATTTTCTCTGGTCTGATACTCGAAACCAATAACTGGAATGGCCTAGGGGAAAAGTAGACACACCACTGTAATCGGGCGAGTTTCTACTTTCAGTTGCAACAGGAATTTCTCGAGTTCGTCAATCCGTTCGCGAGATATGGGAGTTTGAAGTTAAGGAATGGTTGAGAATCCATCAAAATTTTCGCTGGTCTGATAGTCGAAACCAATAACTGGAAAAGCCTAGGGGGAAAGTACACACACCATTACAATCGGGCGAGTTTCTGCTTTCAGATGCAATAGGAATTTCTCGAGTTCGTCAATCCATTCGCGAGATATGGGAGTTTGAAGTTAAGGAACGTTTGAGAAACCATCAAAATTTTCGCAAGTCTGATACTCGAAACCAATAACTACTATGGCCTAGGGCAAAAATACACATACCTTTGTAATCGGGCGAGTCTCTGCTTTCAGATGCAACAGGAATTTCTCGAGTTCGACAATCCGTTAGCGAGGTATGGGAGTTTGAAATTAAGGAACGCTTGAGAAACCATCAAAATTTTCGCAAGTCTGATACTCGAAACCAATAACTACTATGGCCTAGGGCAAAAATACACATACCTTTGTAATCGGGCGAGTCTCTGCTTTCAGATGCAACAGGAATTTCTCGAGTTCGTCAATCCGTTCGCGAGATATGGGAGTTTGAAGTTAAGGAATTGTTGAGAAACCATCAAAATTTTCGCTGGTCTGATACTCGAAACCAATAACTGGAATGGCCTAGGGGAAAAGTACACACACCATTGTAATCGGGCGAGTTTCTACTTTCAGATGCAACAGGAATTTCTCGAGTTCGTCAATCCGTTCGCGAGATATGGGAGTTAGAAGTTAAGGAATGGTTGAGAAGCCACCAAAATTTTCGCAGATTTGATACTCGAAACCAATAACTGGAATGGCCTAGGGGAAAAGTACACTTACCGTTGAAATCGGGCGAGTTTCTGCTTTCAGATGCAATAGGAATTTCTCGAATTCGTCAATCCGGTCGCGAGATATGGGAGTTGGAAGTTAAGGAATGGTTGAGAAACCTTCAAAATTTATTCTCTGGTCTGATACTCGAAACCAATAACTGGAATGGCCTAGGGGAAAAGTACACACACCATTGTAATCGGGCGAGTTTCTACTTTCAGATGCAACAGGAATTTCTCGAGTTCGTCAATCCGTTCGCGAGATATGGGAGTTTGAAGTTAAGGAACGCTTGAGCAACCATCAAAATTTTCGCAAGTCCGATTCCCGAAACCAATAACTACAAAGGCCTAGGGGAAAAATACACATACTGTTGTAATCGGGAGAGTTTCTACTTTCAGATGCAACAGGAATTTCTCGAGTTCGTCAATCCGTTCGCGAGATATGGGAGTTTGAAGTTAAGGAATGGTTGAGAAACCATCAAAATTTTCGCTGGTCTGATAGTCGAAATCAATAACTGGAATGGCCTAGGGGAAATGTACACACACCATTGCAATCGGGCGAGTTTCTGCTTTCAGATGCAACAGGAATTTCTCGAGTTCGTCAATCCATTCGCGAGATATGGGAGTTAGAAGTTAAGGAATGGTTGAGAAAACATCAAAATTTTCGCTGGTCTGATAGTCGAAACCAATAACTGGAATGGCCTAGGGGAAATGTACACACACCATTGCAATCGGGCGAGTTTCTACTTTCAGATGCAACAGGAATTTCTCGAGTTCGTCAATCCATTCGCGAGATATGGGAGTTTGAAGTTAAGGAATTGTTGAGAAACCATCAAAATTTTCGCTGGTCTGATACTCGAAACCAATAACTGGAATGGCCTAGGGGAAAAGTACACATACCTTTGTAATCGGGCCACTTTCTACTTTCAGATGCAACAGGAATTTCTCAAGTTCGTCAATCCGTTCGCGAGATATGGGAGTTTGAAGTTAAGGAATGGTTGAGAAACCACCAAAATTTTCGCTGATTTGATACTCGAAACCAATAACTGGAATGGCCTAGTGGAAAAGTACACTTACCGTTGAAATCGGGCGAGTTTCTGCTTTCAGATGCAATAGGAATTTCTCGAATTCGTCAATCCGTTCGCGAGATGTGGGAGTTTGAAGTTAAGGAATGGTTGAGAAACCACCAAAATTTTCGCTGATTTGATACTCGAAACCAATAACTGGAATGGCCTAGGGGAAAAGTACACACACCATTGCAATCGGGCGAGAGTCTACTTTCAGATGCAAAAGGAATTTCTCGAGTTCGTCAATCCGTTCGCGAGATATGGGAGTTTGAAGTTAAGGAATGGTTGAGAAACCATCAAAATTTTCGCTGGTCTGATAGTCGAAACCAATAACTGGAATGGCCTAGGGGAAATGTACACACACCATTGCAATCGGGCGAGTTTCTACTTTCAGATGCAACAGGAATTTCTCGAGTTCGTCAATCCATTCGCGAGATATGGGAGTTAGAAGTTAAGGAATGGTTGAGAAAACATCAAAATTTTCGCAAATCTGATTCCCGAAACCAATAACTACAAAGGCCTAGGTGAAAAATACACATACCTTTGTAATCGGGCCACTTTCTACTTTCAGATGCAATAGGAATTTCTCGAATTCGTCAATCCGTTCGCGAGATGTGGGAGTTTGAAGTTAAGGAATGGTTGAGAAACCATCAAAATTTTCGCTGGTCTGATTCCCGAAACCAATAACTACAAAGGCCTAGGGGAAAAATACACATACCGTTGTAATCGGGCCACTTTCTACTTTCAGATGCAACAGGAATTTCTCAAGTTCGTCAATCCGTTCGCGAGATATGGGAGTTTGAAGTTAAGGAATGGTTGAGAAACCACCAAAATTTTCGCTGATTTGATACTCGAAACCAATAACTGGAATGGCCTAGGGGAAAAGTACACACACCATTGCAATCGGGCGAGAGTCTACTTTCAGATGCAAAAGGAATTTCTCGAGTTCGTCAATCCGTTCGCGAGATATGGGAGTTGCAAGTTAAGGAACGTTTGAGAAACCATCAAAATTTTCGCAAGTCTGATACTCGAAACCAATAACTACTATGGCCTAGGGCAAAAATACACATACCTTTGTAATCGGGCGAGTCTCTGCTTTCAGATGCAACAGGAATTTCTCGAGTTCGACAATCCGTTAGCGAGGTATGGGAGTTTGAAATTAAGGAACGCTTGAGAAACCATCAAAATTTTCGCAAGTCTGATACACGAAACCAATAACTACTATGGCCTAGGGCAAAAATACACATACCGTTGTAATCGGGCGAGTTTCTGCTTTCAGATGCAACAGGAATTTCTCGAGTTCGTCAATCCGTTCGCGAGATATGGGAGTTTGAAGTTAAGGAATGGTTGAGAAACCCTCAAAATTTTCGCTGGTCTGATACTCGAAACCAATCATTGGAATGGCCTAGGGGAAAAGTACACACACCATTGTAATCGGGCGAGTTTCTACTTTCAGATGCAACAGGAATTTCTCGAGGTCGTCAATCCGTTCGCGAGATATGGGAGTTAGAAGTTAAGGAATGGTTGAGAAACCATAAAAATTTTCACAAGTCTGATTCCCGAAACCAATAACTACAAAGGCCTAGGGGAAAAATACACATACCGTTGTAATCGTGCGAGTTTCTACTTTCAGATGCAACAGGAATTTCTCGAGTTTGTCAATCCGTTCGCGAGATATGGGAGTTCGAAGTTAAGGAATGGTTGAGAAACCATCAAAATTTTCTCTGGTCTGATACTCGAAACCAATAACTGGAATGGCCTAGGGGAAAAGTACACACACCATTGTAATCGGGCGAGTGTCTACTTTCAGATGCAACAGGAATTTCTCGAGTTCGTCAATCCGTACGCGAGATATGGGAGTTAGAAGTTAAGGAACGTTTGAGAAACCATCAAAATTTTCGCAAGTCTGATACTCGAAACCAATAACTACTATTGCCTAGGGCAAAAACACACATACCTTTGTAATCGGGCGAGTCTCTGCTTTCAGATGCAACAGGAAGTTCTCGAGTTCGACAATCCGTTAGCGAGGTATGGGAGTTTGAAATTAAGGAACGCTTGAGAAACCATCAAAATTTTCGCAAGTCTGATACTCGAAACCAATAACTGGAATGGCCTAGGGGAAAAGTACACACACCATTGTAATCGGGCGAGTTTCTACTTTCAGATGCAACAGGAATTTGTCGAGTTCGTCAATCCGTTCGCGAGATATGGGAGTTTGAAGTTAAGGAATGGTTGAGAAACCATCAAAATTTTCGCTGGTCTGATAGTCGAAACCAATAACTGGAAAAGCCTAGGGGAAAAGTACACACACCATTGCAATCGGGCGAGTTTCTGCTTTCAGATGCAATAGGAATTTCTCGAGTTCGTCAATCCATTCGCGAGATATGGGAGTTTGAAGTTAAGGAATGGTTGAGAATCCATCAAAATTTTCGCAAGTCTGATACTCGAAATCAATAACTACTATGGCTTGGGGGAAAAGTACACACACCATTGTAATCGGGCGAGTGTCTACTTTCAGATGCAAAAGGAATTTCTCGAGTTCGTCAATCCGTTCGCGAGATATGGGAGTTTGAAGTTAAGGAATGGTTGAGAAACCATCAAAATTTTCGCTGGTCTGATAGTCGAAACCAATAACTGGAATGGCCTAGGGGAATAGTACACACACCATTGCAATCGGGCGAGTTTCTGCTTTCAGATGCAATAGGAATTTCTAGAGTTCGTCAATCCATTCGCGAGATATGGGAGTTTGAAGTTAAGGAATGGTTGAGAATCCATCAAAATTTTCGCAAGTCTGATACTCGAAACCAATAACTACTATGGCTTGGGGGAAAAGTACACACACTATTGTAATCGGGCGAGTGTCTACTTTCAGATGCAAAAGGAATTTCTCGAGTTCGTCAATCCGTTCGCGAGATATGGGAGTTGGAAGTTAAGGAACGTTTGAGAAACCATCAAAATTTTCGCAAGTCTGATACTCGAAACCAATAACTACTATGGCCTTGGGCAAAAATACACATACCTTTGTAATCGGGCGAGCCTCTGCTTTCAGATGCAACAGGAATTTCTCGAGTTCGACAATCCGTTAGCGAGGTATGGGAGTTTGAAATTAAGGAACGCTTGAGAAACCATCAAAATTTTCGCAAGTCTGATACTCGAAACCAATAACTACTATGGACTAGGGCAAAAATACACATACCGTTGTAATCGGGCGAGTTTCTGCTTTCAGATGCAACAGGAATTTCTCGAGTTCGTCAATCCGTTCGCGAGATATGGGAGTTTGAAGTTAAAGAATGGTTGAGAAACCCTCAAAATTTTCGCTGGTCTGATACTCGAAACCAATAACTGGAATGGCCTAGGGGAAAAGTACACACACCATTGTAATCGGGCGAGTTTCTACTTTCAGATGCAACAGGAATTTCTCGAGTTCGTCAATCCGTTCGCGAGATATGGGAGTTTGAAGTTAAGGAATGGTTGAGAAACCATCAAAATTTTCGCTGGTCTGATACTCGAAACCAATAACTGGAATGGCCTAGGGGAAAAGTACACACACCATTGTAATCGGGCGAGTTTCTACTTTCAGATGCAACAGGAATTTGTCGAGTTCGTCAATCCGTTCGCGAGATATGGGAGTTAGAAGTTAAGGAATGGTTGAGAAACCATCAAAATTTTCGCAAGTCTGATTCCCGAAACCAATAACTACAAAGGCCTAGGGGAAAAATACACATACCGTTGTAATCGTGCGTGTTTCTACTTTCAGATGCAACAGGAATTTCTCGAGTTCGTCAATCCGTTCGCGAGATATGGGAGTTCGAAGTTAAGGAATCGTTGAGAAACCATCAAAATTTTCTCTGGTCTGATACTCGAAACCAATAACTGGAATGGCCTAGGGGAAAAGTAGACACACCATTGTAATCGGGCGAGTTTCTACTTTCATTTGCAACAGGAATTTCTCGAGTTCGTCAATCCGTACGCGAGATATGGGAGTTAGAAGTTAAGGAATGGTTGAGAAACCATCAAAATTTTCGCAAGTCTGATTCCCGAAACCAATACCTACAAAGGCCTAGGGGAAAAATACACATACCGTTGTAATCGTGCGAGTTTCTACTTTCAGATGCAACAGGAATTTCTCGAGTTCGTCAATCCGTTCGCGAGATATGGGAGTTTGAAGTTAAGGAATGGTTGAGAATCCATCAAAATTTTCGCTGGTCTGATAGTCGAAACCAATAACTGGAAAAGCCTAGGGGAAAAGTACACACACCATTGCAATCGGGCGAGTTTCTGCTTTCAGATGCAATAGGAATTTCTCGAGTTCGTCAATCCATTCGCGAGATATGGGAGTTTGAAGTTAAGGAATGGTTGAGAATCCATCAAAATTTTCGTAAGTCTGATACTCGAAATCAATAACTACTATGGCTTGGGGGAAAAGTACACACACCATTGTAATCGGGCGAGTGTCTACTTTCAGATGCAAAAGGAATTTCTCGAGTTCGTCAATCCGTTCGCGAGATATGGGAGTTTGAAGTTAAGGAATGGTTGAGAAACCATCAAAATTTTCGCTGGTCTGATAGTCGAAACCAATAACTGGAATGGCCTAGGGGAAAAGTACACACACCATTGCAATCGGGCGAGTTTCTGCTTTCAGATGCAATAGGAATTTCTAGAGTTCGTCAATCCATTCGCGAGATATGGGAGTTTGAAGTTAAGGAATGGTTGAGAATCCATCAAAATTTTCGCAAGTCTGATACTCGAAACCAATAACTACTATGGCTTGGGGGAAAAGTACACACACTATTGTAATCGGGCGAGTGTCTACTTTCAGATGCAAAAGGAATTTCTCGAGTTCGTCAATCCGTTCGCGAGATATGGGAGTTGGAAGTTAAGGAACGTTTGAGAAACCATCAAAATTTTCGCAAGTCTGATACTCGAAACCAATAACTACTATGGCCTAGGGCAAAAATACACATACCTTTGTAATCGGGCGAGTCTCTGCTTTCAGATGCAACAGGAATTTCTCGAGTTCGACAATCCGTTAGCGAGGTATGGGAGTTTGAAATTAAGGAACGCTTGAGAAACCATCAAAATTTTCGCAAGTCTGATACTCGAAACCAATAACTACTATGGCCTAGGGCAAAAATACACATACCGTTGTAATCGGGCGAGTTTCTGCTTTCAGATGCAACAGGAATTTCTCGAGTTCGTCAATCCGTTCGCGAGATATGGGAGTTTGAAGTTAAGGAATGGTTGAGAAACCATCAAAATTTTCGCTGGTCTGATACTCGAAACCAATAACTGGAATGGCCTACGGGAAAAGTACACACACCATTGTAATCGGGCGAGTTTCTACTTTCAGATGCAACAGGAATTTCTCGAGTTCGTCAATCCGTTCGCGAGGTATGGGAGTTAGAAGTTAAGGAATGGTTGAGAAACCATCAAAATTTTCGCAAGTCTGATACTCGAAACCAATAACTACTATGGCCTAGGGCAAAAATACACATACATTTGTAATCGGGCGAGTCTCTGCTTTCAGATGCAACAGGAATTTCTCGAGTTCGACAATCCGTTAGCGAGGTATGGGAGTTTGAAATTAAGGAACGCTTGAGAAAACATCAAAATTTTCGCAAGTCTGATACTCGAAACCAGTAACTACTATGGCCTAGGGCAAAAATACACATACCGTTGTAATCGGGCGAGTTTCTGCTTTCAGATGCAACAGGAATTTCTCGAGTTCGTCAATCCGTTCGCGAGATATGGGAGTTTGAAGTTAAGGAATGGTTGAGAAACCACCAAAATTTTCGCTGATTTGATACTCGAAACCAATAACTGGAATGGCCTAGGGGAAAAGTACATTTACCGTTGAAATCGGGCGAGTTTCTGCTTTCAGATGCAATAGGAATTTCTCGAAATCGTCAATCCGGTCGCGAGATATGGGAGTTGGAAGTTAAGGAATGGTTGAGAAACCATCAAAATTTATTCTCTGGTCTGATACTCGAAACCAGTAACTGGAATGGCCTAGGGGAAAAGTACACACACCATTGTAATCGGGCGAGATTCTACTTTCAGATGCAACAGGAATTTCTCGAGTTCGTCAATCCGTTCGCGAGATATGGGAGTTAGAAGTTAAGGAATGGTTGAGAAACCATCAAAATTTTCGCAAGTCTGATTCCCGAAACCAATATCTTCAAAGGCCTAGGGGAAAAATACGCATACCGTTGTAATCGGTCGAGTTTCTACTTTCAGATGCAACAGGAATTTCTCGTGTTCGTGAATCTGTTCGCGAGATATGGGAGTTTGAAGTTAAGGAACGCTTGAGCAACCATCAAAATTTTCGCAAGTCTGATTCCCGAAACCAATAACTACAAAGGCCTAGGGGAAAAATGCACATACCGTTGTAATCGGGCGAGTTTCTGCTTCGAGATGCAACAGGAATTTCTAGAGTTCGTCAATCCGTTCGCGAGATATGGCAGTTTGAAGTTAAGGAATGGTTGAGAAACCACCAAAATTTTCGCTGATTTGATACTCGAAACCAATAACTACAAAGGCCTAGGGGAAAAATACACATACCGTTGTAATCGGGCGAGTTTCTGCTTCGAGATGCAACAGGAATTTCTCGAGTTCGTCAATCCATTCGCGAGATATGGGAGTTTGAAATTAAGGAATTGTTGAGAATCCAACAAAATTTTCGCAAGTCTGATACTCGAAACCAATAACTACTATGGCTTGGGGGAAAAGTACACACACCATTGTAATCGGGCGAGAGTCTACTTTCAGATGCAATAGGAATTTCTCGAATTCGTCAATCCGGTCGCGAGATATGGGAGTTGGAAGTTAAGGAATGGTTGAGAAACCTTCAAAATTTATTCTCTGGTCTGATACTCGAAACCAATAACTGGAATGGCCTAGGGGAAAAGTACACACACCATTGTAATCGGGCGAGTATCTACTTTCAGATGCAACAGGAATTTCTCGAGTTCGTCAATCCGTTCGCGATATATGGGAGTTCGAAGTTAAGGAACGCTTGAGCAACCATCAAAATTTTCGCAAGTCCGATTCCCGAAACCAATAACTACAAAGGCCTAGGGGAAAAATACACATACTGTTGTAATCGGGAGAGTTTCTACTTTCAGATGCAACAGGAATTTCTCGAGTTCTTCAATCCGTTCGCGAGATATGGGAGTTTGAAGTTAAGGAATGGTTGAGAAACCATCAAAATTTTCGCTGGTGTGATACTCGAAACCAATAACTACAAAGGCCTAGGGGAAAAATACACATACCGTTGTAATCGGGCGAGTTTCTACTTTCAGATGCAACAGGAATTTCTCGAGTTCGTCAATCCGTTCGCGAGATATGGGAGTTTGAAGTTAAGGAATGGTTGAGAAACCATCAAAATTTTCGCAAGTCTGATTCCCGAAACCAATAACTACAAAGGCCTAGGTGAAAAATACACATACCTTTGTAATCGGGCCACTTTCTACTTTCAGATGCAACAGGAATTTCTCAAGTTCGTCAATCCGTTCGCGAGATATGGGAGTTTGAAGTTAAGGAATGGTTGAGAAACCACCAAAATTTTCGCTGATTTGATACTCGAAACCAATAACTGGAATGGCCTAGTGGAAAAGTACACTTACCGTTGAAATCGGGCGAGTTTCTACTTTCAGATGCAACAGGAATTTCTCGAGTTCGTCAATCCGTTCGCGAGATATGGGAGTTTGAAGTTAAGGAATGGTTGAGAAACAATCAAAATTTTCGCTGGTCTGATAGTCGAAACCAATAACTGGAATGGCCTAGGGGAAAAGTACACACACCATTGCAATCGGGCGAGTATCTGCTTTCAGATGCAATAGGAATTTCTCGAGTTCGTCAATCCATTCGCGAGATATGGGAGTTTGAAGTTAAGGAATGGTTGAGAATCCATCAAAATTTTCGCAAGTCTGATACTCGAAACCAATAACTACTATGGCTTGGGGGAAAAGTACACTCACCATTGTAATCGGGCGAGAGTCTACTTTCAGATGCAAAAGGAATTTCTCGAGTTCTTCAATCCGTTCGCGAGATATGGGAGTTGCAAGTTAAGGAACGTTTGAGAAACCATCAAAATTTTCGCAAGTCTGATACTCGAAACCAATAACTACTATGGCCTAGGGCAAAAATACACATACCTTTGTAATCGGGCGAGTCTCTGCTTTCAGATGCAACAGGAATTTCTCGAGATCGTCAATCCGTTCGCGAGGTATGGGAGTTAGAAGTTAAGGAATGGTTGAGAATCCATCAAAATTTTCGCAAGTCTGATACTCGAAACCAATAACTACTATGGCTTGGGGGAAAAGTACACACACCATTGTAATCGGGCGAGAGTCTACTTTCAGATGCAAAAGGAATTTCTCGAGTTCTTCAATCCGTTCGCGAGATATGGGAGTTGCAAGTTAAGGAACGTTTGAGAAACCATCAAAATTTTCGCAAGTCTGATACTCGAAACCAATAACTACTATGGCCTAGGCCAAAAATACACATACCTTTGTAATCGGGCGAGTTTCTGCTTTCAGATGCAACAGGAATTTGTCGAGTTCGTCAATCCGTTCGCGAGGTATGGGAGTTAGAAGTTAAGGAATGGTTGAGAAACCATCAAAATTTTCGCAAGTCTGATTCCCGAAACCAATAACTACAAAGGCCTAGGGGAAAAATACACATACCGTTGTAATCGTGCGAGTTTCTACTTTCAGATGCAACAGGAATTTCTCGAGTTCGTCAATCCGTTCGCGAGATATGGGAGTTCGAAGTTAAGGAATGGTTGAGAAACCATCAAAATTTTCTCTGGTCTGATACTCGAAACCAATAACTGGAATGGCCTAGGGGAAAAGTACACACACCATTGTAATCGGGCGAGTTTCTACTTTCAGTTGCAACAGGAATTTCTCGAGTTCGTCAATCTGTACGCGAGATATGGGAGTTAGAAGTTAAGGAATGGTTGAGAAACCATCAAAATTTTCGCAAGTCTGATTCCCGAAACCAATACCTACAAAGGCCTAGGGGAAAAATACACATACCGTTGTAATCGGGCGAGTTTCTACTTTCAGATGCAACAGGAATTTCTCGAGTTCGTCAATCCGTTCGCGAGATATGGGAGTTTGAACTTAAGGAATGGTTGAGAATCCATCAAAATTTTCGCAAGTCTGATACTCGAAACCAATAACTACTATGGCTTGGGGGAAAAGTACACACACCATTGTAATCGGGCGAGTGTCTACTTTCAGATGCAAAAGGAATTTCTCGAGTTCGTCAATCCGTTCGCGAGATATGGGAGTTGGAAGTTAAGGAACGTTTGAGAAACCATCAAAATTTTCGCAAGTCTGATACTCGAAACCAATAACTACTATGGCCTAGGGCAAAAATACACATACCGTTGTAATCGGGCGAGTTTCTGCTTTCAGATGCAACAGGAATTTTTCGAGTTCGTCAATCCGTTCGCGAGGTATGGCAGTTAGAAGTTAAGGAATGGTTGAGAAACCATCAAAATTTTCGCAAGTCTGATTCCCGAAACCAATAACTACAAAGGCCTAGGGGAAAAATACACATACCGTTGTAATCGTGCGAGTTTCTACTTTCAGATGCAACAGGAATTTCTCGAGTTCGTCAATCCGCTCGCGAGATATGGGAGTTCGAAGTTAAGGAATGGTTGAGAAACCATCAAAATTTTCTCTGGTCTGATACTCGAAACCAATAACTGGAATGGCCTAGGGGAAAAGTACACACACCATTGTAATCGGGCGAGTTTCTACTTTCAGTTGCAACAGGAATTTCTCGAGTTCGTCAATCCGTACGCGAGATATGGGAGTTAGAAGTTAAGGAATGGTTGAGAAACCATCAAAATTTTCGCAAGTCTGATTCCCGAAACCAATACCTACAAAGGCCTAGGGGAAAAATACACATACCGTTGTAATCGGGCGAGTTTCTACTTTCAGATGCAACAGGAATTTCTCGAGTTCGTCAATCCGTTCGCGAGATATGGGAGTTTGAACTTAAGGAATGGTTGAGAATCCATCAAAATTTTCTCAAGTCTGATACTCGAAACCAATAACTACTATGGCTTGGGGGAAAAGTACACACACCATTGTAATCGGGCGAGTGTCTACTTTCAGATGCAAAAGGAATTTCTCGAGTTCGTCAATCCGTTCGCGAGATATGGGAGTTGGAAGTTAAGGAACGTTTGAGAAACCATCAAAATTTTCGCAAGTCTGATACTCGAAACCAATAACTACTATGGCCTAGGGCAAAAATACACATACCGTTGTAATCGGGCGAGTTTCTGCTTTCAGATGCAATAGGAATTTCTCGAATTCGTCAATCCGGTCGCGAGATATGGGAGTTGGAAGTTAAGGAATGGTTGAGAAACCTTCAAAATTTATTCTCTGGTCTGATACTCGAAACCAATAACTGGAATGGCCTAGGGGAAAAGTACACACACCATTGTAATCGGGCGAGTATCTACTTTCAGATGCAACAGGAATTTCTCGAGTTCGTCAATCCGTTCGCGAGATATGGGAGTTCGAAGTTAAGGAACGCTTGAGCAACCATCAAAATTTTCGCAAGTCCGATTCCCGAAACCAATAACTACAAAGGCCTAGGGGAAAAATACACATACTGTTGTAATCGGGAGAGTTTCTACTTTCAGATGCAACAGGAATTTCTCGAGTTCGTCAATCCGTTCGCGAGATATGGGAGTTTGAAGTTAAGGAATGGTTGAGAAACCATCAAAATTTTCGCTGGTCTGATAGTCGAAACCAATAACTGGAATGGCCTAGGGGAAATGTACACACACCATTGCAATCGGGCGAGTTTCTACTTTCAGATGCAACAGGAATTTCTCGATTTCGTCAATCCATTCGCGAGATATGGGAGTTAGAAGTTAAGGAATGGTTGAGAAAACATCAAAATTTTCGCAAGTCTGATTCCCGAAACCAATAACTACAAAGGCCTAGGGGAAAAATACACATACCGTTGTAATCGGGCGAGTTTCTACTTTCAGATGCAACAGGAATTTCTCGAGTTCGTCAATCCGTTCGCGAGATATGGGAGTTTGAACTTAAGGAATGGTTGAGAATCCATCAAAATTTTCTCAAGTCTGATACTCGAAACCAATAACTACTATGGCTTGGGGGAAAAGTACACACACCATTGTAATCGGGCGAGTGTCTACTTTCAGATGCAAAAGGAATTTCTCGAGTTCGTCAATCCGTTCGCGAGATATGGGAGTTGGAAGTTAAGGAACGTTTGAGAAACCATCAAAATTTTCGCAAGTCTGATACTCGAAACCAATAACTACTATGGCCTAGGGCAAAAATACACATACCGTTGTAATCGGGCGAGTTTCTGCTTTCAGATGCAATAGGAATTTCTCGAATTCGTCAATCCGGTCGCGAGATATGGGAGTTGGAAGTTAAGGAATGGTTGAGAAACCTTCAAAATTTATTCTCTGGTCTGATACTCGAAACCAATAACTGGAATGGCCTAGGGGAAAAGTACACACACCATTGTAATCGGGCGAGTATCTACTTTCAGATGCAACAGGAATTTCTCGAGTTCGTCAATCCGTTCGCGAGATATGGGAGTTCGAAGTTAAGGAACGCTTGAGCAACCATCAAAATTTTCGCAAGTCCGATTCCCGAAACCAATAACTACAAAGGCCTAGGGGAAAAATACACATACTGTTGTAATCGGGAGAGTTTCTACTTTCAGATGCAACAGGAATTTCTCGAGTTCGTCAATCCGTTCGCGAGATATGGGAGTTTGAAGTTAAGGAATGGTTGAGAAACCATCAAAATTTTCGCTGGTCTGATAGTCGAAACCAATAACTGGAATGGCCTAGGGGAAATGTACACACACCATTGCAATCGGGCGAGTTTCTACTTTCAGATGCAACAGGAATTTCTCGATTTCGTCAATCCATTCGCGAGATATGGGAGTTAGAAGTTAAGGAATGGTTGAGAAAACATCAAAATTTTCGCAAGTCTGATTCCCGAAACCAATAACTACAAAGGCCTAGGTGAAAAATACACATACCTTTGTAATCGGGCCACTTTCTACTTTCAGATGCAACAGGAATTTCTCAAGTTCGTCAATCCGTTCGCGAGATATGGGAGTTTGAAGTTAAGGAATGGTTGAGAAACCACCAAAATTTTCGCTGATTTGATACTCGAAACCAATAACTGGAATGGCCTAGTGGAACAGTACACTTACCGTTGAAATCGGGCGAGTTTCTGCTTTCAGATGCAATAGGAATTTCTCGAATTCGTCAATCCGTTCGCGAGATATGGGAGCTTGAAGTTAAGGAATGGTTGAGAAACCATCAAAATTTTCGCTGGTCTGATTCCCGAAACCAATAACTACAAAGGCCTAGGGGAAAAATACACATACCGTTGTAATCGGGCCACTTTCTACTTTCAGATGCAACAGGAATTTCTCAAGTTCGTCAATCCGTTCGCGAGATATGGGAGTTTGAAGTTAAGGAATGGTCGAGAAACCATCAAAATTTTCGCAAGTCTGATACTCGAAACCAATAACTACTATGGCTTGGGGGAAAAGTACACACACCATTGTAATCGGGCGAGAGTCTACTTTCAGATGCAAAAGGAATTTCTCGAGTTCTTCAATCCGTTCGCGAGATATGGGAGTTGCAAGTTAAGGAACGTTTGAGAAACCATCAAAATTTTCGCAAGTCTGATACTCGAAACCAATAACTACTATGGCCTAGGGCAAAAATACACATACCTTTGTAATCGGGCGAGTCTCTGCTTTCAGATGCAACAGGAATTTCTCGAGTTCGTCAATCCGTTCGCGAGATATGGGAGTTTGAAGTTAAGGAATGGTTGAGAAACAATCAAAATTTTCGCTGGTCTGATAGTCGAAACCAATAACTGGAATGGCCTAGGGGAAAAGTACACACACCGTTGCAATCGGGCGAGTTTCTGCTTTCAGATGCAATAGGAATTTCTCGAGTTCGTCAATCCATTCGCGAGATATGGGAGTTTGAAGTTAAGGAATGGTTGAGAAACAATCAAAATTTTCGCTGGTCTGATAGTCGAAACCAATAACTGGAATGGCCTAGGGGAAAAGTACACACACCATTGCAATCGGGCGAGTTTCTGCTTTCAGATGCAATAGGAATTTCTCGAGTTCGTCAATCCATTCGCGAGATATGGGAGTTTGAAGTTAAGGAATGGTTGAGAATCCATCAAAATTTTCGCAAGTCTGATACTCGAAACCAATAACTACTATGGCTTGGGGGAAAAGTACACACACCATTGTAATCGGGCGAGAGTCTACTTTCAGATGCAAAAGGAATTTCTCGAGTTCTTCAATCCGTTCGCGAGATATGGGAGTTGCAAGTTAAGGAACGTTTGAGAAACCATCAAAATTTTCGCAAGTCTGATACTCGAAACCAATAACTACTATGGCCTAGGGCAAAAATACACATACCTTTGTAATCGGGCGAGTCTCTGCTTTCAGATGCAACAGGAATTTCTCGAGTTCCACAATCCGTTAGCGAGGTATGGGAGTTTGAAATTAAGGAACGCTTGAGAAACCATCAAAATTTTCGCAAGTCTGATACACGAAACCAATAACTACTATGGCCTAGGGCAAAAATACACATACCGTTGTAATCGGGCGAGTTTCTGCTTTCAGATGCAACAGGAATTTCTCGAGTTCGTCAATCCGTTCGCGAGGTATGGCAGTTAGAAGTTAAGGAATGGTTGAGAAACCATCAAAATTTTCGCAAGTCTGATTCCCGAAACCAATAACTACAAAGGCCTAGGGGAAAAATACACATACCGCTGTAATCGTGCGAGTTTCTACTTTCAGATGCAACAGGAATTTCTCGAGTTCGTCAATCCGCTCGCGAGATATGGGAGTTCGAAGTTAAGGAATGGTTGAGAAACCATCAAAATTTTCTCTGGTCTGATACTCGAAACCAATAACTGGAATGGCCTAGGGGAAAAGTACACACACCATTGTAATCGGGCGAGTTTCTACTTTCAGTTGCAACAGGAATTTCTCGAGTTCGTCAATCCGTACGCGAGATATGGGAGTTAGAAGTTAAGGAATGGTTGAGAAACCATCAAAATTTTCGCAAGTCTGATTCCCGAAACCAATACCTACAAAGGCCTAGGGGAAAAATACACATACCGTTGTAATCGGGCGAGTTTCTACTTTCAGATGCAACAGGAATTTCTCGAGTTCGTCAATCCGTTCGCGAGATATGGGAGTTTGAACTTAAGGAATGGTTGAGAATCCATCAAAATTTTCGCAAGTCTGATACTCGAAACCAATAACTACTATGGCTTGGGGGAAAAGTACACACACCATTGTAATCGGGCGAGTGTCTACTTTCAGATGCAAAAGGAATTTCTCGAGTTCGTCAATCCGTTCGCGAGATATGGGAGTTGGAAGTTAAGGAACGTTTGAGAAACCATCAAAATTTTCGCAAGTCTGATACTCGAAACCAATAACTACTATGGCCTAGGGCAAAAATACACATACCGTTGTAATCGGGCGAGTTTCTGCTTTCAGATGCAACAGGAATTTCTCGAGTTCGTCAATCCGTTCGCGAGATATGGGAGTTTGAAGTTAAGGAATGGTTGAGAAACCATCAAAATTTTCGCTGGTCTGATACTCGAAACCAATAACTGGAATGGCCTAGGGGAAAAGTACACACACCATTGTAATCGGGCGAGTTTCTACTTTCAGTTGCAACAGGAATTTCTCGAGTTCGTCAATCCGTACGCGAGATATGGGAGTTAGAAGTTAAGGAATGGTTGAGAAACCATCAAAATTTTCGCAAGTCTGATTCCCGAAACCAATACCTACAAAGGCCTAGGGGAAAAATACACATACCGTTGTAATCGTGCGAGTTTCTACTTTCAGATGCAACAGGAATTTCTCGAGTTCGTCAACCGTTCGCGAGATATGGGAGTTCGAAGTTAAGGAATGGTTGAGAAACCATCAAAAGTTTCTCTGGTCTGATACTCGAAACCAATAACTGGAATGGCCTACGGGAGAAGTACACACACCATTGTAAACGGGCGAGTTTCTACTTTCAGATGCAACAGGAATTTCTCAAGTTCGTCAATCCGTTCGCGAGATATGGGAGTTAGAAGTTAAGGAATGGTTGAGAAACCATCAAAATTTTCGCTGGTCTGATACTCGAAACCAATAACTACAATGGCCTAGGGGAAAAATTCACATACCATTGTAATCGGGCGAGTATCTACTTTCCGATGCAACAGGAATTTCTCGAGTTCGTCAATCCGTTCGCGAGATATGGGAGTTTGAAGTTAAGGAATGGTTGAGAAACCATCAATATTTTCGCTGGTCTGATACTCGAAACCAATAACTGGAATGGCCTAGGGGAAAAGTACACACACCATTGTAATCGGGCGAGTTTCTACTTTCAGATGCAACAGGAATTTCTCGAGTTCGTCAATCCGTTCGCGAGATATGGGAGTTAGAAGTTAAGGAATGGTTGAGAAACCATCAAAATTTTCGCAAGTCTGATTCCCGAAACCAATAACTACAAAGGCCTAGGGGAAAAATACACATACCGTTGTAATCGTGCGAGTTTCTACTTTCAGATGCAACAGGAATTTCTCGAGTTCGTCAATCCGTTCGCGAGATATGGGAGTTCGAAGTTAAGGAATGGTTGAGAAACCATCAAAATTTTCTCTGGTCTGATACTCGAAACCAATAACTGGAATGGCCTAGGGGAAAAGTACACACACCATTGTAAACGGGCGAGTGTCTACTTTCAGATGCAACAGGAATTTCTCGAGTTCGTCAATCCGTACGCGAGATATGGGAGTTAGAAGTTAAGGAACGTTTGAGAAACCATCAAAATTTTCGCAAGTCTGATACTCGAAACCAATAACTACTATGGCCTAGGGCAAAAATACACATACCTTTGTAATCGGGCGAGACTCTGCTTTCAGATGCAACAGGAATTTCTCGAGTTCGACAATCCGTTAGCGAGGTATGGGAGTTTGAAATTAAGGAACGCTTGAGAAACCATCAAAATTTTCGCAAGTCTGATACTCGAAACCAATAACTACTATGGCCTAGGGCAAGAATACACATACCGTTGTAATCGGGCGAGTTTCTGCTTTCAGATGCAACAGGAATTTCTCGAGTTCGTCAATCCGTTCGCGAGATATGGGAGTTTGAAGTTAAGGAATGGTTGAGAAACCATCAAAATTTTCTCTGGTCTGATACTCGAAACCAATAACTGGAATGGCCTACGGGAGAAGTACACACACCATTGTAACCGGGCGAGTTTCTACTTTCAGATGCAACAGGAATTTCTCAAGTTCGTCAATCCGTTCGCGAGATATGGGAGTTTGAAGTTAAGGAATGGTTGAGAAACCACCAAAATTTTCGCTGATTTGATACTCGAAACCAATAACTGGAATGGCCTAGGGGAAAAGTACACTTACCGTTGAGATCGGGCGAGTTTCTGCTTTCAGATGCAATAGGAATTTCTCGAATTCGTCAATCCGGTCGCGAGATATGGGAGTTGGAAGTTATGGAATGGTTGAGAAACCATCAAAATTTATTCTCTGGTCTGATACTCGAAACCAATAACTGGAATGGCCTAGGGGAAAAGTACACACACCGTTGTAATCGGGCGAGTTTCTACTTTCAGATGCAACAGGAATTTCTCGAGTTCGTCAATCCGTTCGCGAGATATGGGAGTTAGAAGTTAAGGAATGGTTGAGAGACCATCAAAATTTTCGCAGGTCTGATTCCCGAAACCAATATCTACAAAGGCCTAGGGGAAAAATACACATAACGTTGTAATCGGTCCAGTTTCTACTTTCAGATGCAACAGGAATTTCTCGTGTTCGTCAATCTGTTCGCGAGATATGGGAGTTCGAAGTTAAGGAACGATTGAGCAACCATCAAAATTTTCGCAAGGCTGATACTCGAAACCAATAGCTACTATGGCCTAGGGGAAAAGTACACACACCATTGTAATCGTGCGAGTTTCTACTTCAGAAGCAACAGTAATTTCTCGATTTCGTCAATCCGTTCGCGAGATATGGGAGTTTGATATTAAGGAATGGTTGAGAAACCATCAAAATTTTCGCAAGTCTGATTCCCGAAACCAATAACTACAAAGGCCTAGGGGAGAAATACAGATACCGTTGCAATCGGGCGAGTTTCTACTTTCAGATTCAACAAGAATTTCTCGAATTCGTCAATCCGTTCGCGAGATATGGGAGTTGAAAGTTAAGGAACGTTTGAGAAACCATCAAAATTTTCGCAAGTCTGATACTCGAAACCAATAACTGCTATGGCCTAGGGCAAAAATACACATACCTTTGTAATCGGGCGAGTCTCTGCTTTCAGATGCAACAGGAATTTCTCGAGTTCGACAATCCGTTAGCGAGGTATGGGAGTTTGAAATTAAGGAACGCTTGAGAAACCATCAAAATTTTCGCAAGTCTGATACACGAAACCAACAACTACTATGGCCTAGGGCAAAAATACACATACCGTTGTAATCGGGCGAGTTTCTGCTTTCAGATGCAACAGGAATTTCTCGAGATCGTCAATCCGTTCGCGAGGTATGGGAGTTAGAAGTTAAGGAATGGTTGAGAAACCATCAAAGTTTTCGCAAGTCTGATTCCCGAAACCAATAACTACAAAGGCCTAGGGGAAAAATACACATACCGTTGTAATCGTGCGAGTTTCTACTTTCAGATGCAACAGGAATTTCTCGAGTTCGTCAATCCGTTCGCGAGATATGGGAGTTCGAAGTTAAGGAATGGTTGAGAAACCATCAAAATTTTCTCTGGTCTGATACTCGAAACCAATAACTGGAATGGCCTAGGGTAAAAGTACACACACCATTGTAATCGGGCGAGTTTCTACTTTCAGTTGCAACAGGAATTTCTCGAGTTCGTCAATCCGTACGCGAGATATGGGAGTTAGAAGTTAAGGAATGGTTGAGAAACCATCAAAATTTTCGCAAGTCTGATTCCCGAAACCAATACCTACAAAGGCCTAGGGGAAAAATACACATACCGTTGTAATCGGGCGAGTTTCTACTTTCAGATGCAACAGGAATTTCTCGAGTTCGTCAATCCGTTCGCGAGATATGGGAGTTTGAACTTAAGGAATGGTTGAGAATCCATCAAAATTTTCGCAAGTCTGATACTCGAAACCAATAACTACTATGGCTTGGGGGAAAAGTACACACACCATTGTAATCGGGCGAGTGTCTACTTTCAGATGCAAAAGGAATTTCTCGAGTTCGTCAATCCGTTCGCGAGATATGGGAGTTGGAAGTTAAGGAACGTTTGAGAAACCATCAAAATTTTCGCAAGTCTGATACTCGAAACCAATAACTACTATGGCCTAGGGCAAAAATACACATACCGTTGTAATCGGGCGAGTTTCTGCTTTCAGATGCAACAGGAATTTCTCGAGTTCGTCAATCCGTTCGCGAGATATGGGAGTTTGAAGTTGAGGAATGGTTGAGAAACCATCAAAATTTTCGCTGGTCTGATACTCGAAACCAATAACTGGAATGGCCTAGGGGAAAAGTACACACACCATTGTAATCGGGCGAGTTTCTACTTTCAGATGCAACAGGAATTTCTCGAGTTCGTCAATCCGTTCGCGAGATATGGGAGTTAGAAGTTAAGGAATGGTTGAGAAACCATCAAAATTTTCGCAAGTCTGATTCCCGAAACCAATAACTACAAAGGCCTAGGGGAAAAATACACATACCGTTGTAATCGTGCGAGTTTCTACTTTCAGATGCAACAGGAATTTCTCGAGTTCGTCAATCCGTTCGCGAGATATGGGAGTTCGAAGTTAAGGAATGGTTGAGAAACCATCAAAATTTTCTCTGGTCTGATACTCGAAACCAATAACTGGAATGGCCTAGGGGAAAAGTACACACACCATTGTAATCGGGCGAGTTTCTACTTTCAGTTGCAACAGGAATTTCTCGAGTTCGTCAATCCGTACGCGAGATATGGGAGTTAGAAGTTAAGGAATGGTTGAGAAACCATCAAAATTTTCGCAAGTCTGATTCCCGAAACCAATACCTACAAAGGCCTAGGGGAAAAATACACATACCGTTGTAATCGTGCGAGTTTCTACTTTCAGATGCAACAGGAATTTCTCGAGTTCGTCAATCCGTTCGCGAGATATGGGAGCTCGAAGTTAAGGAATGGTTGAGAAACCATCAAAAGTTTCTCTGGTCTGATACTCGAAACCAATAACTGGAATGGCCTACGGGAGAAGTACACACACCATTGTAACCGGGCGAGTTTCTACTTTCAGATGCAACAGGAATTTCTCAAGTTCGTCAATCCGTTCGCGAGATATGGGAGTTTGAAGTTAAGGAATGGTTGAGAAACCATCAAAATTTTCGCAAGTCTGATTCCCGAAACCAATACCTACAAAGGCCTAGGGGAAAAATACACATACCGTTGTAATCGTGCGAGTTTCTACTTTCAGATGCAACAGGAATTTCTCGAGTTCGTCAATCCGTTCGCGAGATATGGGAGCTCGAAGTTAAGGAATGGTTGAGAAACCATCAAAAGTTTCTCTGGTCTGATACTCGAAACCAATAACTGGAATGGCCTACGGGAGAAGTACACACACCATTGTAACCGGGCGAGTTTCTACTTTCAGATGCAACAGGAATTTCTCAAGTTCGTCAATCCGTTCGCGAGATATGGGAGTTTGAAGTTAAGGAATGGTTGAGAAACCACCAAAATTTTCGCTGATTTGATACTCGAAACCAATAACTGGAATGGCCTAGGGGAAAAGTACACTTACCGTTGAGATCGGGCGAGTTTCTGCTTTCAGATGCAATAGGAATTTCTCGAATTCGTCAATCCGGTCGCGAGATATGGGAGTTGGAAGTTAAGGAATGGTTGAGAAACCATCAAAATTTATTCTCTGGTCTGATACTCGAAACCAATAACTGGAATGGCCTAGGGGAAAAGTACACACACCGTTGTAATCGGGCGAGTTTCTACTTTCAGATGCAACAGGAATTTCTCGAGTTCGTCAATCCGTTCGCGAGATATGGGAGTTAGAAGTTAAGGAATGGTTGAGAAACCATCAAAATTTTCGCTGGTCTGATACTCGAAACCAATAACTACAATGGCCTAGGGGAAAAATTCACATACCATTGTAATCGGGCGAGTATCTACTTTCCGATGCAACAGGAATTTCTCGAGTTCGTCAATCCGTTCGCGAGATATGGGAGTTTGAAGTTAAGGAATGGTTGAGAAACCATCAATATTTTCGCTGGTCTGATACTCGAAACCAATAACTGGAATGGCCTAGGGGAAAAGTACACACACCATTGTAATCGGGCGTGTTTCTACTTTCAGATGCAACAGGAATTTCTCGAGTTCGTCAATCCGTTCGCGAGATATGGGAGTTTGAACTTAAGGAATGGTTGAGAATCCATCAAAATTTTCGCAAGTCTGATACTCGAAACCAATAACTACTATGGCTTGGGGGAAAAGTACACACACCATTGTAATCGGGCGAGTATCTACTTTCAGATGCAAAAGGAATTTCTCGAGTTCGTCAATCCGTTCGCGAGATATGGGAGTTGGAAGTTAAGGAACGTTTGAGAAACCATCAAAATTTTCGCAAGTCTGATACTCGAAACCAATAACTACTATGGCCTAGGGCAAAAATACACATACCGTTGTAATCGGGCGAGTTTCTGCTTTCAGATGCAACAGGAATTTCTCGAGATCGTCAATCCGTTCGCGAGGTATGGGAGTTAGAAGTTAAGGAATGGTTGAGAAACCATCAAAGTTTTCGCAAGTCTGATTCCCGAAACCAATAACTACAAAGGCCTAGGGGAAAAATACACATACCGTTGTAATCGTGCGAGTTTCTACTTTCAGATGCAACAGGAATTTCTCGAGTTCGTCAATCCGTTCGCGAGATATGGGAGTTCGAAGTTAAGGAATGGTTGAGAAACCATCAAAATTTTCTCTGGTCTGATACTCGAAACCAATAACTGGAATGGCCTAGGGTAAAAGTACACACACCATTGTAATCGGGCGAGTTTCTACTTTCAGTTGCAACAGGAATTTCTCGAGTTCGTCAATCCGTACGCGAGATATGGGAGTTAGAAGTTAAGGAATGGTTGAGAAACCATCAAAATTTTCGCAAGTCTGATTCCCGAAACCAATACCTACAAAGGCCTAGGGGAAAAATACACATACCGTTGTAATCGGGCGAGTTTCTACTTTCAGATGCAACAGGAATTTCTCGAGTTCGTCAATCCGTTCGCGAGATATGGGAGTTTGAACTTAAGGAATGGTTGAGAATCCATCAAAATTTTCGCAAGTCTGATACTCGAAACCAATAACTACTATGGCTTGGGGGAAAAGTACACACACCATTGTAATCGGGCGAGTGTCTACTTTCAGATGCAAAAGGAATTTCTCGAGTTCGTCAATCCGTTCGCGAGATATGGGAGTTGGAAGTTAAGGAACGTTTGAGAAACCATCAAAATTTTCGCAAGTCTGATACTCGAAACCAATAACTACTATGGCCTAGGGCAAAAATACACATACCGTTGTAATCGGGCGAGTTTCTGCTTTCAGATGCAACAGGAATTTCTCGAGTTCGTCAATCCGTTCGCGAGATATGGGAGTTTGAAGTTAAGGAATGGTTGAGAAACCATCAAAATTTTCGCTGGTCTGATACTCGAAACCAATAACTGGAATGGCCTAGGGGAAAAGTACACACACCATTGTAATCGGGCGAGTTTCTACTTTCAGATGCAACAGGAATTTCTCGAGTTCGTCAATCCGTTCGCGAGATATGGGAGTTAGAAGTTAAGGAATGGTTGAGAAACCATCAAAATTTTCGCAAGTCTGATTCCCGAAACCAATAACTACAAAGGCCTAGGGGAAAAATACACATACCGTTGTAATCGTGCGAGTTTCTACTTTCAGATGCAACAGGAATTTCTCGAGTTCGTCAATCCGTTCGCGAGATATGGGAGTTCGAAGTTAAGGAATGGTTGAGAAACCATCAAAATTTTCTCTGGTCTGATACTCGAAACCAATAACTGGAATGGCCTAGGGGAAAAGTACACACACCATTGTAATCGGGCGAGTTTCTACTTTCAGTTGCAACAGGAATTTCTCGAGTTCGTCAATCCGTACGCGAGATATGGGAGTTAGAAGTTAAGGAATGGTTGAGAAACCATCAAAATTTTCGCAAGTCTGATTCCCGAAACCAATACCTACAAAGGCCTAGGGGAAAAATACACATACCGTTGTAATCGTGCGAGTTTCTACTTTCAGATGCAACAGGAATTTCTCGAGTTCGTCAATCCGTTCGCGAGATATGGGAGCTCGAAGTTAAGGAATGGTTGAGAAACCATCAAAAGTTTCTCTGGTCTGATACTCGAAACCAATAACTGGAATGGCCTACGGGAGAAGTACACACACCATTGTAACCGGGCGAGTTTCTACTTTCAGATGCAACAGGAATTTCTCAAGTTCGTCAATCCGTTCGCGAGATATGGGAGTTTGAAGTTAAGGAATGGTTGAGAAACCAACAAAATTTTCGCTGATTTGATACTCGAAACCAATAACTGGAATGGCCTAGGGGAAAAGTACACTTACCGTTGAGATCGGGCGAGTTTCTGCTTTCAGATGCAATAGGAATTTCTCGAATTCGTCAATCCGGTCGCGAGATATGGGAGTTGGAAGTTAAGGAATGGTTGAGAAACCATCAAAATTTATTCTCTGGTCTGATACTCGAAACCAATAACTGGAATGGCCTAGGGGAAAAGTACACACACCGTTGTAATCGGGCGAGTTTCTACTTTCAGATGCAACAGGAATTTCTCGAGTTCGTCAATCCGTTCGCGAGATATGGGAGTTAGAAGTTAAGGAATGGTTGAGAAACCATCAAAATTTTCGCTGGTCTGATACTCGAAACCAATAACTACAATGGCCTAGGGGAAAAATTCACATACCATTGTAATCGGGCGAGTATCTACTTTCCGATGCAACAGGAATTTCTCGAGTTCGTCAATCCGTTCGCGAGATATGGGAGTTTGAAGTTAAGGAATGGTTGAGAAACCATCAATATTTTCGCTGGTCTGATACTCGAAACCAATAACTGGAATGGCCTAGGGGAAAAGTACACACACCATTGTAATCGGGCGAGTTTCTACTTTCAGATGCAACAGGAATTTCTCGAGTTCGTCAATCCGTTCGCGAGATATGGGAGTTTGAACTTAAGGAATGGTTGAGAATCCATCAAAATTTTCGCAAGTCTGATACTCGAAACCAATAACTACTATGGCTTGGGGGAAAAGTACACACACCATTGTAATCGGGCGAGTGTCTACTTTCAGATGCAAAAGGAATTTCTCGAGTTCGTCAATCCGTTCGCGAGATATGGGAGTTTGAAGTTAAGGAACGTTTGAGAAACCATCAAAATTTTCGCAAGTCTGATACTCGAAACCAATAACTACTATGGCCTAGGGCAAAAATACACATACCGTTGTAATCGGGCGAGTTTCTGCTTTCAGATGCAACAGGAATTTCTCGAGATCGTCAATCCGTTCGCGAGGTATGGGAGTTAGAAGTTAAGGAATGGTTGAGAAACCATCAAAGTTTTCGCAAGTCTGATTCCCGAAACCAATAACTACAAAGGCCTAGGGGAAAAATACACATACCGTTGTAATCGTGCGAGTTTCTACTTTCAGATGCAACAGGAATTTCTCGAGTTCGTCAATCCGTTCGCGAGATATGGGAGTTCGAAGTTAAGGAATGGTTGAGAAACCATCAAAATTTTCTCTGGTCTGATACTCGAAACCAATAACTGGAATGGCCTAGGGGAAAAGTACACACACCATTGTAATCGGGCGAGTTTCTACTTTCAGTTGCAACAGGAATTTCTCGAGTTCGTCAATCCGTACGCGAGATATGGGAGTTAGAAGTTAAGGAATGGTTGAGAAACCATCAAAATTTTCGCAAGTCTGATTCCCGAAACCAATACCTACAAAGGCCTAGGGGAAAAATACACATACCGTTGTAATCGGGCGAGTTTCTACTTTCAGATGCAACAGGAATTTCTCGAGTTCGTCAATCCGTTCGCGAGATATGGGAGTTTGAACTTAAGGAATGGTTGAGAATCCATCAAAATTTTCGCAAGTCTGATACTCGAAACCAATAACTACTATGGCTTGGGCGAAAAGTACACACACCATTGTAATCGGGCGAGTGTCTACTTTCAGATGCAAAAGGAATTTCTCGAGTTCGTCAATCCGTTCGCGAGATATGGGAGTTGGAAGTTAAGGAACGTTTGAGAAACCATCAAAATTTTCGCAAGTCTGATACTCGAAACCAATAACTACTATGGCCTAGGGCAAAAATACACATACCGTTGTAATCGGGCGAGTTTCTGCTTTCAGATGCAACAGGAATTTCTCGAGTTCGTCAATCCGTTCGCGAGATATGGGAGTTTGAAGTTAAGGAATGGTTGAGAAACCATCAAAATTTTCGCTGGTCTGATACTCGAAACCAATAACTGGAATGGCCTAGGGGAAAAGTACACACACCATTGTAATCGGGCGAGTTTCTACTTTCAGATGCAACAGGAATTTCTCGAGTTCGTCAATCCGTTCGCGAGATATGGGAGTTAGAAGTTAAGGAATGGTTGAGAAACCATCAAAATTTTCGCAAGTCTGATTCCCGAAACCAATAACTACAAAGGCCTAGGGGAAAAATACACATACCGTTGTAATCGTGCGAGTTTCTACTTTCAGATGCAACAGGAATTTCTCGAGTTCGTCAATCCGTTCGCGAGATATGGGAGTTCGAAGTTAAGGAATGGTTGAGAAACCATCAAAATTTTCTCTGGTCTGATACTCGAAACCAATAACTGGAATGGCCTAGGGGAAAAGTACATACACCATTGTAAACGGGCGAGTGTCTACTTTCAGATGCAACAGGAATTTCTCGAGTTCGTCAATCCGTACGCGAGATATGGGAGTTAGAAGTTAAGGAACGTTTGAGAAACCATCAAAATTTTCGCAAGTCTGATACTCGAAACCAATAACTACTATGGCCTAGGGCAAAAATACACATACCTTTGTAATCGGGCGAGACTCTGCTTTCAGATGCAACAGGAATTTCTCGAGTTCGACAATCCGTTAGCGAGGTATGGGAGTTTGAAATTAAGGAACGCTTGAGAAACCATCAAAATTTTCGCAAGTCTGATACTCGAAACCAATAACTACTATGGCCTAGGGCAAGAATACACATACCGTTGTAATCGGGCGAGTTTCTGCTTTCAGATGCAACAGGAATTTCTCGAGTTCGTCAATCCGTTCGCGAGATATGGGAGTTTGAAGTTAAGGAATGGTTGAGAAACCATCAAAATTTTCTCTGGTCTGATACTCGAAACCAATAACTGGAATGGCCTACGGGAGAAGTACACACACCATTGTAACCGGGCGAGTGTCTACTTTCAGATGCAACAGGAATTTCTCGAGTTCGTCAATCCGTACGCGAGATATGGGAGTTAGAAGTTAAGGAACGTTTGAGAAACCATCAAAATTTTCGCAAGTCTGATACTCGAAACCAATAACTACTATGGCCTAGGGCAAAAATACACATACCTTTGTAATCGGGCGAGACTCTGCTTTCAGATGCAACAGGAATTTCTCGAGTTCGACAATCCGTTAGCGAGGTATGGGAGTTTGAAATTAAGGAACGCTTGAGAAACCATCAAAATTTTCGCAAGTCTGATACTCGAAACCAATAACTACTATGGCCTAGGGCAAGAATACACATACCGTTGTAATCGGGCGAGTTTCTGCTTTCAGATGCAACAGGAATTTCTCGAGTTCGTCAATCCGTTCGCGAGATATGGGAGTTTGAAGTTAAGGAATGGTTGAGAAACCATCAAAATTTTCTCTGGTCTGATACTCGAAACCAATAACTGGAATGGCCTACGGGAGAAGTACACACACCATTGTAACCGGGCGAGTTTCTACATTCAGATGCAACAGGAATTTCTCAAGTTCGTCAATCCGTTCGCGAGATATGGGAGTTTGAAGTTAAGGAATGGTTGAGAAACCACCAAAATTTTCGCTGATTTGATACTCGAAACCAATAACTGGAATGGCCTAGGGGAAAAGTACACACACCGTTGTAATCGGGCGAGTTTCTACTTTCAGATGCAACAGGAATTTCTCGAGTTCGTCAATCCGTTCGCGAGATATGGGAGTTAGAAGTTAAGGAATGGTTGAGAGACCATCAAAATTTTCGCAGGTCTGATTCCCGAAACCAATATCTACAAAGGCCTAGGGGAAAAATACACATAACGTTGTAATCGGTCCAGTTTCTACTTTCAGATGCAACAGGAATTTCTCGTGTTCGTCAATCTGTTCGCGAGATATGGGAGTTCGAAGTTAAGGAATGGTAGAGAAACCATCAAAATTTTCGGAAGTCTGATACTCGAAACCAATAACTACTATGGCCTAGGGGAAAAGTACACACACCATTGTAATCGGGCGAGTATCTACAGTCCGATGCAACAGGAATTTCTCGAGTTCGTCAATCCGTTCGCGAGATATGGGAGTTTGAAGTTAAGGAACGATTGAGCAACCATCAAAATTTTCGCAAGGCTGATACTCGAAACCAATAGCTACTATGGCCTAGGGGAAAAGTACACACACCATTGTAATCGGGCGAGTTTCTACTTTCAGAAGCAACAGTAATTTCTCGATTTCGTCAATCCGTTCGCGAGATATGGGAGTTTGATATTAAGGAATGGTTGAGAAACCATCAAAATTTTCGCAAGTCTAATTCCCGAAGCCAATAACTACAAAGGCCTAGGGGAAAAAGACACACACCGTTGAAATCGGGCGAGTTTCTACTTTCAGAAGCAACAGCAATTTCTCGAGTTCGTCAATCCGTTCGCGAGATATGGGAATTGGAAGAATAAGGAATGGTTGAGAAACCATCAAAATTTCCGCAAGTCTGATTCCCGAAACCAATAACTACAAAGGCCTAGGGGAGAAATACAGATACCGTTGCAATCGGGCGAGTTTCTACTTTCAGATTCAACAGGAATTTCTCGAATTCGTCAATCCGTTCGCGAGATATGGGAGTTTGAAGTTAAGGAATGGTTGAGAAACCATCAAAATTTTCGCTGGTCTGATACTCGAAACCAATAACTACAATGGCCTAGGGGAAAAATTCACATACCATTGTAATTGGGCGAGTATCTACTTTCCGATGCAACAGGAATTTCTCGAGTTCGTCAATCCGTTCGCGAGATATGGGAGTTTGAAGTTAAGGAATGGTTGAGAAACCATCAATATTTTCGCTGGTCTGATACTCGAAACCAATAACTGGAATGGCCTAGGGGAAAAGTACACACACCATTGTAATCGGGCGAGTTTCTACTTTCAGATGCAACAGGAATTTCTCGAGTTCGTCAATCCGTTCGCGAGATATGGGAGTTTGAAGTTAAGGAATGGTTGAGAAACCATCAAAATTTTCGCAAGTCTGATTCCCGAAACCAATAACTACAAAGGCCTAGGGGAAAAATACACATACCGTTGTAATCGTGCGAGTTTCTACTTTCAGATGCAACAGGAATTTCTCGAGTTCGTCAATCCGTTCGCGAGATATGGGAGTTCGAAGTTAAGGAATGGTTGAGAAACCATCAAAATTTTCTCTGGTCTGATACTCGAAACCAATAACTGGAATGGCCTAGGGGAAAAGTACACACACCATTGTAAACGGGCGAGTGTCTACTTTCAGATGCAACAGGAATTTCTCGAGTTCGTCAATCCGTACGCGAGATATGGGAGTTAGAAGTTAAGGAACGATTGAGAAACCATCAAAATTTTCGCAAGTCTGATACTCGAAACCAATAACTACTATGGCCTAGGGCAAAAATACACATACCTTTGTAATCGGGCGAGACTCTGCTTTCAGATGCAACAGGAATTTCTCGAGTTCGACAATCCGTTAGCGAGGTATGGGAGTTTGAAATTAAGGAACGCTTGAGAAACCATCAAAATTTTCGCAAGTCTGATACTCGAAACCAATAACTACTATGGCCTAGGGCAAGAATACACATACCGTTGTAATCGGGCGAGTTTCTGCTTTCAGATGCAACAGGAATTTCTCGAGTTCGTCAATCTGTTCGCGAGATATGGGAGTTAGAAGTTAAGGAATGGTTGAGAAACCATCAAAATTTTCGCAAGTCTGATTCCCGAAACCAATAACTACAAAGGCCTAGGGGAAAAATACACATACCGTTGTAATCGTGCGAGTTTCTACTTTCAGAAGCAACAGGAATTTCTCGAGTTCGTCAATCCGTTCGCGAGATATGGGAGTTCGAAGTTAAGGAATGGTTGAGAAACCATCAAAATTTTCTCTGGTCTGATACTCGAAACCAATAACTGGAATGGCCTACGGGAAAAGTACACACACCATTGTAACCGGGCGAGTTTCTACTTTCAGATGCAACAGGAATTTCTCAAGTTCGTCAATCCGTTCGCGAGATATGGGAGTTTGAAGTTAAGGAATGGTTGAGAAACCACCAAAATTTTCGCTGATTTGATACTCGAAACCAATAACTGGAATGGCCTAGGGGAAAAGTACACTTACCGTTGATATCGGGCGAGTTTCTGCTTTCAGATGCAATAGGAATTTCTCGAATTCGTCAATCCGGTCGCGAGATATGGGAGTTGGAAGTTAAGGAATGGTTGAGAAACCATCAAAATTTATTCTCTGGTCTGATACTCGAAACCAATAACTGGAATGGCCTAGGGGAAAGGTACACACACCGTTGTAATCGGGCGAGTTTCTACTTTCAGATGCAACAGGAATTTCTCGAGTTCGTCAATCCGTTCGCGAGATATGGGAGTTAGAAGTTAAGGAATGGTTGAGAGACCATCAAAATTTTCGCAGGTCTGATTCCCGAAACCAATATCTACACAGGCCTAGGGGAAAAATACACATAACGTTGTAATCGGTCCAGTTTCTACTTTCGGATGCAACAGGAATTTCTCGTGTTCGTCAATCTGTTCGCGAGATATGGGAGTTCGAAGTTAAGGAATGGTTGAGAAACCATCAAAATTTTCGCAAGTCTGATACTCGAAACCAATAACTACTATGGCCTAGGGGAAAAGTACACACACCATTGTAATCGGGCGAGTATCTACAGTCCGATGCAACAGGAATTTCTCGAGTTCGTCAATCCGTTCGCAAGATATGGGAGTTTGAAGTTAAGGAACGATTGAGCAACCATCAAAATTTTCGCAAGTCTAATTCCCGAAACCAATAACTACAAAGGCCTAGGGGAAAAATACACATACCGTTAAAATCGGGCGAGTTTCTACTTTCAGAAGCAACAGCAATTTCTCGAGTTCGTCAATCCGTTCGCGAGATATGGGAGTTGGAAGAATAAGGAATGGTTGAGAAACCATCAAAATTTCCGCAAGTCTGATACCCGAAACCAAGAACTACAAAGGCCTAGGGGAAAAATACAGATACCGTTGCAATCGGGCGAGTTTCTACTTTCAGATTCAACAGGAATTTCTCGAATTCGTCAATCCGTTCGCGAGATATGGGAGTTTGAAGTTAAGGAATGGTTGAGAAACCATCAAAATTTTCGCTGGTCTGATACTCGAAACCAATAACTACAATGGCCTAGGGGAAAAATTCACATACCATTGTAATCGGGCGAGTATCTACTTTCCGATGCAACAGGAATTTCTCGAGTTCGTCAGTCCGTTCGCGAGATATGGGAGTTTGAAGTTAAGGAATGGTTGAGAAACCATCAAAACTTTCGCTGGTCTGATCCTCGAAACCAATAACTGGAATGGCCTAGGGGAAAAGTACACACGCCGTTGTAATCGGGCGAGTTTCTACTTTCAGATGCAACAGGAGTTTCTCGTGTTCGTCAATCCATTCGCGAGATATGGGAGTTCGAAGTTATGGAACGATTGAGAATCCATCAAAATTTTCGCAAGTCTGATGCTCGAAACCAATAACTACTATGGCCTAGCGGAAAAGTACAAACATCATTGTAATCGGGCGAGTATCTACTTTCCGATGCAACAGGAATTTCTCAAGTTCGTCAATCCGTACGCGAGATATGGGAGTTTGAAGTTAAGCAATGGTTGAGAAACCACCAAAATTTTCGCTGATTTGATACTCGAAACCAATAACTGGAATGGCCTAGGGGAAAAGTACACTTACCGTTGTAATCGTGCGAGTTTCTACTTTCAGATGCAACAGGAATTTCTCGTGTTCGTCAATCCATTCGCGAGATATGGGAGTTCGAAGTTATGGAACGATTGAGAATCCATCAAAATTTTCGCAAGTCTGATGTTCGAAACCAATAACTACTATGGCCTAGCGGAAAAGTACAAACATCATTGTAATCGGGCGAGTATCTACTTTCCGATGCAACAGGAATTTCTCAAGTTCGTCAATCCGTTCGCGAGATATGGGAGTTCGAAGTTAAGGAATGGTTGAGAAACCATCAAAATTTTCGCAAGTCTGATTCCCGAAACCAATAACTACAAAGGCCTAGGGGAAAAATACACATACCGTTGTAATCGTGCGAGTTTCTACTTTCAGATGCAACAGGAATTTCTCGAGTTCGTCAATCCGTTCGCGAGATATGGGAGTTCGAAGTTAAGGAATGGTTGAGAAACCATCAAAATTTTCTCTGGTCTGATACTCGAAACCAATAACTGGAATGGCCTAGGGGAAAAGTACACACACCATTGTAATCGGGCGAGTTTCTACTTTCAGTTGCAACAGGAATTTCTCGAGTTCGTCAATCCGTACGCGAGATATGGGAGTTAGAAGTTAAGGAATGGTTGAGAAACCATCAAAATTTTCGCAAGTCTGATTCCCGAAACCAATACCTACAAAGGCCTAGGGGAAAAATACACATACCGTTGTAATCGTGCGAGTTTCTACTTTCAGATGCAACAGGAATTTCTCGAGTTCGTCAATCCGTTCGCGAGATATGGGAGTTCGAAGTTAAGGAATGGTTGAGAAACCATCAAAATTTTCTCTGGTCTGATACTCGAAACGAATAACTGGAATGGCCCACGGGAAAAGTACACACACCATTGTAATCGGGCGAGTATCTACTTTCCGATGCAACAGGAATTTCTCGAGTTCGTCAATCCGTTCGCGAGATATGGGAGTTTGAAGTTAAGGAACGATTGAGCAACCCTCAAAATTTTCGCAAGGCTGATACTCGAAACCAATAGCTACTATGGCCTAGTGGAAAAGTACACACACCATTGTAATAGGGCAAGTTTCTACTTTCAGAAGCAACAGTAATTTCGCGAGTTCGTCAATCCGTTCGCGAGATATGGGAGTTCGAAGTTAAGGAATGGTTGAGAAACCATCAAAATTTTCGCTGGTCTGATACTCGAAACCAATAACTACAATGGCCTAGGGCAAAAATACACATACCATTGTAATCGGGCGAGTCTGTGCTTTCAGATGCAACAGGAGTTTCTCGTGTTCGTCAATCCATTCGCGAGATATGGGAGTTCGAAGTTATGGAACGATTGAGAATCCATCAAAATTTTCGCAAGTCTGATGCTCGAAACCAATAACTACTATGGCCTAGCGGAAAAGTACAAACATCATTGTAATCGGGCTAGTATCTACTTTCCGATGCAACAGGAATTTCTCAAGTTCGTCAATCCGTACGCGAGATATGGGAGTTTGAAGTTAAGCAATGGTTGAGAAACCACCAATATTTTCGCTGATTGAATACTCGAAACCAATAACTGGAATGGCCTAGGGGGAAAGTACACTTACCGTTGTAATCGTGCGAGTTTCTACTTTCAGATGCAACAGGAATTCCTCGAGTTCGTCAATCCGTTCGCGAGATATGGGAGTTCGAAGTTAAGGAATGGTTGAGAAACCATCAAAATTTTCTCTGGTCTGATACTCGAAACCAATAACTGGAATGGCCTAGGGGAAAAGTACACACACCATTGTAATCGGGCGAGTTTCTACTTTCAGTTGCAACTGGAATTTCTCGAGTTCGTCAATCCGTACTCGAGATATGGGAGTTAGAAGTTAAGGAATGGTTGAGAAACCATCAAAATTTTCGCAAGTCTGATTCCCGAAACCAATACCTACAAAGGCCTAGGGGAAAAATACATATACCGTTGTAATCGTGCGAGTTTCTACTTTCAGATGCAACAGGAATTTCTCGAGTTCGTCAATCCGTTCGCGAGATATGGGAGTTCGAAGTTAAGGAATGGTTGAGAAACCATCAAAATTTTCTCTGGTCTGATACTCGAAACCAATAACTGGAATGGCCTACGGGAAAAGTACACACACCATTGTAACCGGGCGAGTTTCTACTTTCAGATGCAACAGGAATTTCTCAAGTTCGTCAATCCGTTCGCGAGATATGGGAGTTTGAAGTTAAGGAATGGTTGAGAAACCACCAAAATTTTCGCTGATTTGATACTCGAAACCAATAACTGGAATGGCCTAGGGGAAAAGTACACTTACCGTTGAGATCGGGCGAGTTTCTGCTTTCAGATGCAATAGGAACTTCTCGAATTCGTCAATCCGGTCGCGAGATATGGGAGTTGGAAGTTAAGGAATGGTTGAGAAACCATCAAAATTTATTCTCTGGTCTGATACTCGAAACCAATAACTGGAATGGCCTAGGGGAAAAATACACATACCGTTGTAATCGTGCGAGTTTCTACTTTCAGATGCAACAGGAATTTCTCGAGTTCGTCAATCCGTTCGCGAGATATGGGAGTTAGAAGTTAAGGAATGGTTGAGAGACCATCAAAATTTTCGCAGGTCTGATTCCCGAAACCAATATCTACAAAGGCCTAGGGGAAAAATACACATAACGTTGTAATCGGTCCAGTTTCTACTTTCAGATGCAACAGGAATTCCTCGTGTTCGTCAATCCGTTCGCGAGATATGGGAGTTTGAAGTTAAGGAATGGTTGAGAAACCATCAAAATTTTCTCTGGTCTGATACTCGAAACCAATAACTACAATGGCCTAGGGCAAAAATACACATACCATTGTAATCGGGCGAGTCTGTGCTTTCAGATGCAACAGGAGTTTCTCGTGTTCGTCAATCCATTCGCGAGATATGGGAGTTCGAAGTTAAGGAACGATTGAGAATCCATCAAAATTTTCGCAAGTCTGATACTCGAAACCAATAACTGGAAAAGCCTAGGGGAAAAGTACACACACCATTGCAATCGGGCGAGTTTCTGCTTTCAGATGCAATAGGAATTTCTCGAGTTCGTCAATCCGTTCGCGAGATATGGGAGTTGGAAGTTAAGGAACGTTTGAGAAACCATCAGAATTTTCGCAAGTCTGATACTCGAAACCAATAACTACTATGGCCTAGGGCAAAAATACACATACCTTTGTAATCGGGCGAGTCTCTGCTTTCAGATGCAACAGGAATTTCTCGAGTTCGACAATGCGTTAGCGAGGTATGGGAGTTTGAAATTAAGGAACGCTTGAGATACCATCAAAATTTTCGCAAGTCTGATACTCGAAACCTATAACTACTATGGCCTAGGGCAAAAATACACATACCGTTGTAATCGGGCGAGTTTCTGCTTTCAGATGCAACAGGAATTTCTCGAGTTCGTCAATCCGTTCGCGAGATATGGGAGTTTGAAGTTAAGGAATGGTTGAGAAACCATCAAAATTTTCGCTGGTCTGATACTCGAAACCAATAACTGGAATGGCCTAGGGCAAAAGTACACACACCATTGTAATCGGGCGAGTTTCTACTTTCAGATGCAACAGGAATTTCTCGAGTTCGTCAATCCGTTCGCGAGATATGGGAGTTAGAAGTTAAGGAATGGTTGAGAAACCATCAAAATTTTCGCAAGTCTGATTCCCGAAACCAATAACTACAAAGGCATAGGGGAAAAATACACATACCGTTGTAATCGTGCGAGTTTCTACTTTCAGATGCAACAGGAATTTCTCGAGTTCGTCAATCCGTTCGCGAGATATGGGAGTTCGAAGTTAAGGAATGGTTGAGAAACCATCAAAATTTTCTCTGGTCTGATACTCGAAACCAATAACTGGAATGGCCTAGGGGAAAAGTACACACACCATTGTAAACGGGCGAGTGTCTACTTTCAGATGCAACAGGAATTTCTCGAGTTCGTCAATCCGTACGCGAGATATGGGAGTTAGAAGTTAAGGAACGTTTGAGAAACCATCAAAATTTTCGCAAGTCTGATACTCGAAACCAATAACTACTATGGCCTAGGGCAAAAATACACATACCTTTGTAATCGGGCGAGACTCTGCTTTCAGATGCAACAGGAATTTCTCGAGCTCGACAATCCGTTAGCGAGGTATGGGAGTTTGAAATTAAGGAACGCTTGAGAAACCATCAAAATTTTCGCAAGTCTGATTCTCGAAACCAATAACTACTATGGCCTAGGGCAAAAATACACATACCGTTGTAATCGGGCGAGTTTCTGCTTTCAGATGCAACAGGAATTTCTCGAGTTCGTCAATCCGTTCGCGAGATATGGGAGTTAGAAGTTAAGGAATGGTTGAGAAACCATCAAAATTTTCGCAAGTCTGATTCCCGAAACCAATAACTACAAAGGCCTAGGGGAAAAATACACATACCGTTGTAATCGTGCGAGTTTCTACTTTCAGATGCAACAGGAATTTCTCGAGTTCGTCAATCCGTTCGCGAGATATGGGAGTTCGAAGTTAAGGAATGGTTGAGAAACCATAAAAATTTTCTCTGGTCTGATACTCGAAACCAATAACTGGAATGGCCTAGGGGAAAAGTACACACACCATTGTAATCGGGCGAGTTTCTACTTTCAGTTGCAACAGGAATTTCTCGAGTTCGTCAATCCGTACGCGAGATATGGGAGTTAGAAGTTAAGGAATGGTTGAGAAACCATCAAAATTTTCGCAAGTCTGATTCCCGAAACCAATACCTACAAAGGCCTAGGGGAAAAATACACATACCGTTGTAATCGTGCGAGTTTCTACTTTCAGATGCAACAGGAATTTCTCGAGTTCGTCAATCCGTTCGCGAGATATGGGAGTTCGAAGTTAAGGAATGGTTGAGAAACCATCAAAATTTTCTCTGGTCTGATACTCGAAACCAATAACTGGAATGGCCTACGGGAAAAGTACACACACCATTGTAACCGGGCGAGTTTCTACTTTCAGATGCAACAGGAATTTCTCAAGTTCGTCAATCCGTTCGCGAGATATGGGAGTTTGAAGTTAAGGAATGATTGAGAAACCACCAAAATTTTCGCTGATATGATACTCGAAACCAATAACTGGAATGGCCTAGGGGAAAAGTACACTTACCGCTGAGAACGGGCGAGTTTCTGCTTTCAGATGCAATAGGAATTTCTCGAATTCGTCAATCCGGTCGCGAGATATGGGAGTTGGAAGTTAAGGAATGGTTGAGAAACCATCAAAATTTATTCTCTGGTCTGATACTCGAAACCAATAACTGGAATGGCCTAGGGGAAAAGTACACACACCGTTGTAATCGGGCGAGTTTCTACTTTCAGATGCAACAGGAATTTCTCGAGTTCGTCAATCCGTTCGCGAGATATGGGAGTTAGAAGTTAAGGAATGGTTGAGAGACCATCAAAATTTTCGCAGGTCTGATTCCCGAAACCAATATCTACAAAGGCCTAGGGGAAAAATACACATAACGTTGTAATCGGTCCAGTTTCTACTTTCAGATGCAACAGGAATTTCTCGTGTTCGTCAATCTGTTCGCGAGATATGGGAGTTCGAAGTTAAGGAATGGTTGAGAAACCATCAAAATTTCCGCAATTCGAATTCCCGAAACCAATAACTACAAAGGCCTAGGGGAAAAATACACATACCGTTGTAATCGTGCGAGTTTCTACTTTCAGATGCAACAGGAATTTCTCGAGTTCGTCAATCCGTTCGCGAGATATGGGAGTTCGAAGTTAAGGAATGGTTGAGAAACCATCAAAATTTTCGCTGGTCTGATACTCGAAACCAATAACTGGAATGGCCTAGGGCAAAAGTACACACACCATTGTAATCGGGCGAGTTTCTACTTTCAGATGCAACAGGAATTTCTCGAGTTCGTCAATCCGTTCGCGAGATATGGGAGTTAGAAGTTAAGGAATGGTTGAGAAACCATCAAAATTTTCGCAAGTCTGATTCCCGAAACCAATAACTACAAAGGCATAGGGGAAAAATACACATACCGTTGTAATCGTGCGAGTTTCTACTTTCAGATGCAACAGGAATTTCTCGAGTTCGTCAATCCGTTCGCGAGATATGGGAGTTCGAAGTTAAGGAATGGTTGAGAAACCATCAAAATTTTCTCTGGTCTGATACTCGAAACCAATAACTGGAATGGCCTAGGGGAAAAGTACACACACCATTGTAAACGGGCGAGTGTCTACTTTCAGATGCAACAGGAATTTCTCGAGTTCGTCAATCCGTACGCGAGATATGGGAGTTAGAAGTTAAGGAACGTTTGAGAAACCATCAAAATTTTCGCAAGTCTGATACTCGAAACCAATAACTACTATGGCCTAGGGCAAAAATACACATACCTTTGTAATCGGGCGAGACTCTGCTTTCAGATGCAACAGGAATTTCTCGAGCTCGACAATCCGTTAGCGAGGTATGGGAGTTTGAAATTAAGGAACGCTTGAGAAACCATCAAAATTTTCGCAAGTCTGATTCTCGAAACCAATAACTACTATGGCCTAGGGCAAAAATACACATACCGTTGTAATCGGGCGAGTTTCTGCTTTCAGATGCAACAGGAATTTCTCGAGTTCGTCAATCCGTTCGCGAGATATGGGAGTTAGAAGTTAAGGAATGGTTGAGAAACCATCAAAATTTTCGCAAGTCTGATTCCCGAAACCAATAACTACAAAGGCCTAGGGGAAAAATACACATACCGTTGTAATCGTGCGAGTTTCTACTTTCAGATGCAACAGGAATTTCTCGAGTTCGTCAATCCGTTCGCGAGATATGGGAGTTCGAAGTTAAGGAATGGTTGAGAAACCATCAAAATTTTCTCTGGTCTGATACTCGAAACCAATAACTGGAATGGCCTAGGGGAAAAGTACACACACCATTGTAATCGGGCGAGTTTCTACTTTCAGTTGCAACAGGAATTTCTCGAGTTCGTCAATCCGTACGCGAGATATGGGAGTTAGAAGTTAAGGAATGGTTGAGAAACCATCAAAATTTTCGCAAGTCTGATTCCCGAAACCAATACCTACAAAGGCCTAGGGGAAAAATACACATACCGTTGTAATCGTGCGAGTTTCTACTTTCAGATGCAACAGGAATTTCTCGAGTTCGTCAATCCGTTCGCGAGATATGGGAGTTCGAAGTTAAGGAATGGTTGAGAAACCATCAAAATTTTCTCTGGTCTGATACTCGAAACCAATAACTGGAATGGCCTACGGGAAAAGTACACACACCATTGTAACCGGGCGAGTTTCTACTTTCAGATGCAACAGGAATTTCTCAAGTTCGTCAATCCGTTCGCGAGATATGGGAGTTTGAAGTTAAGGAATGATTGAGAAACCACCAAAATTTTCGCTGATATGATACTCGAAACCAATAACTGGAATGGCCTAGGGGAAAAGTACACTTACCGCTGAGATCGGGCGAGTTTCTGCTTTCAGATGCAATAGGAATTTCTCGAATTCGTCAATCCGGTCGCGAGATATGGGAGTTGGAAGTTAAGGAATGGTTGAGAAACCATCAAAATTTATTCTCTGGTCTGATACTCGAAACCAATAACTGGAATGGCCTAGGGGAAAAGTACACACACCGTTGTAATCGGGCGAGTTTCTACTTTCAGATGCAACAGGAATTTCTCGAGTTCGTCAATCCGTTCGCGAGATATGGGAGTTAGAAGTTAAGGAATGGTTGAGAGACCATCAAAATTTTCGCAGGTCTGATTCCCGAAACCAATATCTACAAAGGCCTAGGGGAAAAATACACATAACGTTGTAATCGGTCCAGTTTCTACTTTCAGATGCAACAGGAATTTCTCGTGTTCGTCAATCTGTTCGCGAGATATGGGAGTTCGAAGTTAAGGAATGGTTGAGAAACCATCAAAATTTCCGCAATTCGAATTCCCGAAACCAATAACTACAAAGGCCTAGGGGAAAAATACACATACCGTTGTAATCGTGCGAGTTTCTACTTTCAGATGCAACAGGAATTTCTCGAGTTCGTCAATCCGTTCGCGAGATATGGGAGTTCGAAGTTAAGGAATGGTTGAGAAACCATCAAAATTTTCTCTGGTCTGATACTCGAAACCAATAACTGGAAAAGCCTAGGGGAAAAGTACACACACCATTGCAATCGGGCGAGTTTCTGCTTTCAGATGCAATAGGAATTTCTCGAGTTCGTCAATCCATTCGCGAGATATGGGAGTTTGAAGTTAAGGAATGGTTGAGAATCCATCAAAATTTTCGCAAGTCTGATACTCGAAACCAATAACTACTATGGCTTGGGGGAAAAGTACACACACCATTGTAATCGGGCGAGTGTCTACTTTCAGATGCAAAAGGAATTTCTCGAGTTCGTCAATCCGTTCGCGAGATATGGGAGTTGGAAGTTAAGGAACGTTTGAGAAACCATCAGAATTTTCGCAAGTCTGATACTCGAAACCAATAACTACTATGGCCTAGGGCAAAAATACACATACCTTTGTAATCGGGCGAGTCTCTGCTTTCAGATGCAACAGGAATTTCTCGAGTTCGACAATCCGTTAGCGAGGTATGGGAGTTTGAAATTAAGGAACGCTTGAGATACCATCAAAATTTTCGCAAGTCTGATACTCGAAACCTATAACTACTATGGCCTAGGGCAAAAATACACATACCGTTGTAATCGGGCGAGTTTCTGCTTTCAGATGCAACAGGAATTTCTCGAGTTCGTCAATCCGTTCGCGAGATATGGGAGTTTGAAGTTAAGGAATGGTTGAGAAACCATCAAAATTTTCGCTGGTCTGATACTCGAAACCAATAACTGGAATGGCCTAGGGCAAAAGTACACACACCATTGTAATCGGGCGAGTTTCTACTTTCAGATGCAACAGGAATTTCTCGAGTTCGTCAATCCGTTCGCGAGATATGGGAGTTCGAAGTTAAGGAATGGTTGAGAAACCATCAAAATTTTCTCTGGTCTGATACTCGAAACCAATAACTGGAAAAGCCTAGGGGAAAAGTACACACACCATTGCAATCGGGCGAGTTTCTGCTTTCAGATGCAATAGGAATTTCTCGAGTTCGTCAATCCGTTCGCGAGATATGGGAGTTTGAAGTTAAGGAATGGTTGAGAATCCATCAAAATTTTCGCAAGTCTGATACTCGAAACCAATAACTACTATGGCTTGGGGGAAAAGTACACACACCATTGTAATCGGGCGAGTGTCTACTTTCAGATGCAAAAGGAATTTCTCGAGTTCGTCAATCCGTTCGCGAGATATGGGAGTTGGAAGTTAAGGAACGTTTGAGAAACCATCAGAATTTTCGCAAGTCTGATACTCGAAACCAATAACTACTATGGCCTAGGGCAAAAATACACATACCTTTGTAATCGGGCGAGTCTCTGCTTTCAGATGCAACAGGAATTTCTCGAGTTCGTCAATCCGTTCGCGAGATATGGGAGTTTGAAGTTAAGGAACGATTGAGCAACCATCAAAATTTTCGCAAGGCTGATACTCGAAACCAATAGCTACTATGGCCTAGGGGAAAAGTACAAACACCATTGTAATCGGGCGAGTTTCTACTTTCAGAAGCAACAGTAATTTCTCGATTTCGTCAATCCGTTCGCGAGATATGGGAGTTTGATATTAAGGAATGGTTGAGAAACCATCAAAATTTTCGCAAGTCTAATTCCCGAAACCAGTAACTACAAAGGCCTAGGGGAAAAATACACATACCGTTGAAATCGGGCGAGTTTCTACTTTCAGAAGCAACAGCAATTTCTCGAGTTCGTCAATCCGTTCGCGAGATATGGGAGTTGGAAGTTAAGGAATGGTTGAGAAACCATCAAAATTTCCGCAAGTCTGATTCCCGAAACCAATAACTACAAAGGCCTAGGGGAAAAATACAGATACCGTTGCAATCGGGCGAGTTTCTACTTTCAGATGCAACAGGAATTTCTCGAGTTCGTCAATCCGTTCGCGAGATATGGGAGTTTGAAGTTAAGGAATGGTTGAGAAACCATCAAAATTTTCGCTGGTCTGATACACGAAACCAATAACTACAATGGCCTAGGGGAAAAATTCACATAGCATTGTAATCGGGCGAGTATCTACTTTCCGATGCAACAGGAATTTCTCGAGTTCGTCAATCCGTTCGCGAGATATGGGAGTTTGAAGTTAAGGAATGGTTGAGAAACCATCAAAATTTTCGCTGGTCTGATACTCGAAACCAATAACTGGAATGGCCTAGGGGAAAAGTACACACACCGTTGTAATCGGGCGAGTTTCTACTTTCAGATGCAACAGGAATTTCTCGAGTTCGTCATTCCGTTCGCGAGATATGGGAGTTAGAAGTTAAGGAATGGTTGAGAAACCATCAAAGTTTTCACAAGTCTGATTCCCGAAACCAATAACTACAAAGGCCTAGGGTAAAAATACACATACCGTTGTAATCGTGCGAGTTTCTACTTTCAGATGCAACAGGAATTTCTCGAGTTCGTCAATCCGTTCGCGAGATATGGGAGTTCGAAGTTAAGGAATGGTTGAGAAACCATCAAAGTTTTCTCTGGTCTGATACTCGAAACCAATAACTGGAATGGCCTAGGGGAAAAGTACACAAACCATTGTAATCGGGCGAGTATCTACTTTACGATGCAACAGGAATTTCTGGAGTTCGTCAATCCGTTCGCGAGATATGGGAGTTTGAAGTTAAAGAACGATTGAGCAACCATCAAAATTTTCGCAAGGCTGATACTCGAAACCAATAGCTACTATGGCCTAGTGGAAAAGTACACACACCATTGTAATCGGGCAAGTTTCTACTTTCAGAAGCAACAGTAATTTCTCGAGTTCGTCAATCCGTTCGCGAGATATGGGAGTTTGAAGTTAAGGAATGGTTGAGAAACCATCAAAATTTTCGCAAGTCTGATTCCCGAAACCAATACCTACAAAGGCCTAGGGGAAAAATACACATACCGTTGTAATCGTGCGAGTTTCTACTTTCAGATGCAACTGGAATTTCTCGAGTTCGTCAATCCGTTCGCGAGATATGGGAGTTCGAAGTTAAGGAATGGTTGAGAAACCGTCAAAATTTTCTCTGGTCTGATACTCGAAACCAATAACTGGAATGGCCTACGGGAAAAGTACACACACCATTGTAACCGGGCGAGTTTCTACTTTCAGATGCAACAGGAATTTCTCAAGTTCGTCAATCCGTTCGCGAGATATGGGAGTTTGAAGTTAAGGAATGATTGAGAAACCACCAAAATTTTCGCTGATTTGATACTCGAAACCAATAACTGGAATGGCCTAGGGGAAAAGTACACTTACCGTTGAGATCGGGCGAGTCTATGCTTTCAGATGCAACAGGAATTTCTCGAGTTCGTCAATCCGTTCGCGAGATATGGGAGTTCGAAGTTAAGGAATGGTTGAGAAACCATCAAAGTTTTCTCTGGTCTGATACTCGAAACCAATAACTGGAATGGCCTAGGGGAAAAGTACACAAACCATTGTAATCGGGCGAGTATCTACTTTCCGATGCAACAGGAATTTCTCGAGTTCGTCAATCCGTTCGCGAGATATGGGAGTTTGAAGTTAAAGAACGATTGAGCAACCATCAAAATTTTCGCAAGGCTGATACTCGAAACCAATAGCTACTATGGCCTAGTGGAAAAGTACACACACCATTGTAATCGGGCAAGTTTCTACTTTCAGAAGCAACAGTAATTTCTCGAGTTCGTCAATCCGTTCGCGAGATATGGGAGTTTGAAGTTAAGGAATGGTTGAGAAACCATCAAAATTTTCGCAAGTCTGATTCCCGAAACCAATACCTACAAAGGCCTGGGGGAAAAATACACATACCGTTGTAATCGTGCGAGTTTCTACTTTCAGATGCAACTGGAATTTCTCGAGTTCGTCAATCCGTTCGCGAGATATGGGAGTTCGAATTTAAGGAATGGTTGAGAAACCGTCAAAATTTTCTCTGGTCTGATACTCGAAACCAATAACTGGAATGGCCTACGGGAAAAGTACACACACCATTGTAACCGGGCGAGTTTCTACTTTCAGATGCAACAGGAATTTCTCAAGTTCGTCAATCCGTTCGCGAGATATGGGAGTTTGAAGTTAAGGAATGATTGAGAAACCACCAAAATTTTCGCTGATTTGATACTCGAAACCAATAACTGGAATGGCCTAGGGGAAAAGTACACTTACCGTTGAGATCGGGCGAGTCTATGCTTTCAGATGCAATAGGAATTTCTCGAATTCGTCAATCTGTTCGCGAGATATGGGAGTTCGAAGTTAAGGAATGGTTGAGAAACCATCAAAATTTTCGCAAGTCTGATACTCGAAACCAATAACTACTATGGACTAGGGGAAAAGTACACACACCATTGTAATCGGGCGAGTATCTACTTTCAGATGCAACAGGAATTTCTCGAGTTCGTCAATCCGTTCGCGAGATATGGGAGTTTGAAGTTAAGGAACGATTGAGCAACCATCAAAATTTTCGCAAGGCTGATACTCGAAACCAATAGCTACTATAGCCTAGGGGAAAAGTACACACACCATTGTAATCGGGCGAGTTTCTACTTTCAGAAGCAACAGTAATTTCTCGATTTCGTCAATCCGTTCGCGAGATATGGGAGTTTGATATTAAGGAATGGTTGAGAAACCATCAAAATTTTCGCAAGTCTAATTCCCGAAACCAGTAACTACAAAGGCCTAGGGGAAAAATACACATACCGTTGAAATCGGGCGAGTTTCTACTTTCAGAAGCAACAGCAATTTCTCGAGTTCGTCAGTCCGTTCGCGAGATATTGGAGTTGGAAGTTAAGGAATGGTTGAGAAACCATCAAAATTTCCGCAAGTCTGATTCCCGAAACCAATAACTACAAAGGCCTAGGGGAAAAATACAGATACCGTTGCAATCGGGCGAGTTTCTACTTTCAGATGCAACAGGAATTTCTCGAGTTCGTCAATCCGTTCGCGAGATATGGGAGTTTGAAGTTAAGGAATGGTTGAGAAACCATCAAAATTTTCGCTGGTCTGATACACGAAACCAATAACTACAATGGCCTAGGGGAAAAATTCACATACCATTGTAATCGGGCGAGTTTCTACTTTCAGATGCAACAGGAATTTCTCGAGTTCGTCAATCCGTTCGCGAGATATGGGAGTTTGAAGTTAAGGAATGGTTGAGAAACCATCAAAGTTTTCGCAAGTCTGATTCCCGAAACCAATAACTACAAAGGCCTAGGGGAAAAATACACATACCGTTGTAATCGTGCGAGTTTCTACTTTCAGATGCAACAGGAATTTCTCGAGTTCGTCAATCCGTTCGCGAGATATGGGAGTTCGAAGTTAAGGAATGGTTGAGAAACCATCAAAGTTTTCTCTGGTCTGATACTCGAAACCAATAACTGGAATGGCCTAGGGGAAAAGTACACAAACCATTGTAATCGGGCGAGTATCTACTTTCCGATGCAACAGGAATTTCTCGAGTTCGTCAATCCGTTCGCGAGATATGGGAGTTTGAAGTTAAAGAACGATTGAGCAACCATCAAAATTTTCGCAAGGCTGATACTCGAAACCAATAGCTACTATGGCCTAGTGGAAAAGTACACACACCATTGTAATCGGGCAAGTTTCTACTTTCAGAAGCAACAGTAATTTCTCGAGTTCGTCAATCCGTTCGCGAGATATGGGAGTTTGAAGTTAAGGAATGGTTGAGAAACCATCAAAATTTTCGCAAGTCTGATTCCCGAAACCAATACCTACAAAGGCCTGGGGGAAAAATACACATACCGTTGTAATCGTGCGAGTTTCTACTTTCAGATGCAACTGGAATTTCTCGAGTTCGTCAATCCGTTCGCGAGATATGGGAGTTCGAATTTAAGGAATGGTTGAGAAACCGTCACAATTTTCTCTGGTCTGATACTCGAAACCAATAACTGGAATGGCCTACGGGAAAAGTACACACACCATTGTAACCGGGCGAGTTTCTACTTTCAGATGCAACAGGAATTTCTCAAGTTCGTCAATCCGTTCGCGAGATATGGGAGTTTGAAGTTAAGGAATGATTGAGAAACCACCAAAATTTTCGCTGATTTGATACTCGAAACCAATAACTGGAATGGCCTAGGGGAAAAGTACACTTACCGTTGAGATCGGGCGAGTCTATGCTTTCAGATGCAATAGGAATTTCTCGAATTCGTCAATCTGTTCGCGAGATATGGGAGTTCGAAGTTAAGGAATGGTTGAGAAACCATCAAAATTTTCGCAAGTCTGATACTCGAAACCAATAACTACTATGGACTAGGGGAAAAGTACACACACCATTGTAATCGGGCGAGTATCTACTTTCAGATGCAACAGGAATTTCTCGAGTTCGTCAATCCGTTCGCGAGATATGGGAGTTTGAAGTTAAGGAACGATTGAGCAACCATCAAAATTTTCGCAAGGCTGATACTCGAAACCAATAGCTACTATAGCCTAGGGGAAAAGTACACACACCATTGTAATCGGGCGAGTTTCTACTTTCAGAAGCAACAGTAATTTCTCGATTTCGTCAATCCGTTCGCGAGATATGGGAGTTTGATATTAAGGAATGGTTGAGAAACCATCAAAATTTTCGCAAGTCTAATTCCCGAAACCAGTAACTACAAAGGCCTAGGGGAAAAATACACATACCGTTGAAATCGGGCGAGTTTCTACTTTCAGAAGCAACAGCAATTTCTCGAGTTCGTCAGTCCGTTCGCGAGATATTGGAGTTGGAAGTTAAGGAATGGTTGAGAAACCATCAAAATTTCCGCAAGTCTGATTCCCGAAACCAATAACTACAAAGGCCTAGGGGAAAAATACAGATACCGTTGCAATCGGGCGAGTTTCTACTTTCAGATGCAACAGGAATTTCTCGAGTTCGTCAATCCGTTCGCGAGATATGGGAGTTTGAAGTTAAGGAATGGTTGAGAAACCATCAAAATTTTCGCTGGTCTGATACACGAAACCAATAACTACAATGGCCTAGGGGAAAAATTCACATACCATTGTAATCGGGCGAGTATCTACTTTCCGATGCAACAGGAATTTCTCGAGTTCGTCAATCCGTTCGCGAGATATGGGAGTTTGAAGTTAAGGAATGGTTGAGAAACCATCAAAATTTTCGCTGGTCTGATACTCGAAACCAATAACTGGAATGGCCTAGGGGAAAAGTACACACACCGTTGTAATCGCGCGAGTTTCTACTTTCAGATGCAACAGGAATTTCTCGAGTTCGTCATTCCGTTCGCGAGATATGGGAGTTAGAAGTTAAGGAATGGTTGAGAAACCATCAAAGTTTTCGCAAGTCTGATTCCCGAAACCAATAACTACAAAGGCCTAGGGGAAAAATACACATACCGTTGTAATCGTGCGAGTTTCTACTTTCAGATGCAACAGGAATTTCTCGAGTTCGTCAATCCGTTCGCGAGATATGGGAGTTCGAAGTTAAGGAATGGTTGAGAAACCATCAAAGTTTTCTCTGGTCTGATACTCGAAACCAATAACTGGAATGGCCTAGGGGAAAAGTACACAAACCATTGTAATCGGGCGAGTATCTACTTTCCGATGCAACAGGAATTTCTCGAGTTCGTCAATCCGTTCGCGAGATATGGGAGTTTGAAGTTAAAGAACGATTGAGCAACCATCAAAATTTTCGCAAGGCTGATACTCGAAACCAATAGCTACTATGGCCTAGTGGAAAAGTACACACACCATTGTAATCGGGCAAGTTTCTACTTTCAGATGCAACAGGAATTTCTCAAGTTCGTCAATCCGTTCCCGAGATATGGGAGTTTGAATTTAAGCAATGGTTGAGAAACCACCAAAATTTTCGCTGATTTGATACTCGAAACCAATAACTGGAATGGCCTAGGGGAAAAGTACACACACCATTGCAATCGGGCGAGTTTCTGCTTTCAGATGCAATAGGAATTTCTCGAATTCGTCAATCCGGTCGCGAGATATGGGAGTTGGAAGTTAAGGAATGGTTGAGAAACCATCAGAATTTATTCTCTGGTCTGATACTCGAAACCAATAACTGGAATGGCCTAGGGGAAAAGTACACACACCATTGTAATCGGGCGAGTTTCTACTTTCAGATGCAACAGGAATTTCTCGAGTTCGTCAATCCGTTCGCGAGATATGGGAGTTAGAAGTTAAGGAATGGTTGAGAAACCATCAAAATTTTCGCAAGTCTGATTCCCGAAACCAATATCTACAAAGGCCTAGGGGAAAAATACACATACCGTTGTAATCGGTCGAGTTTCTAGTTTCAGATGCAACAGGAATTTCTCGAGTTCGTCAATCCGTTCGCGAGATATGGGAGTTTGAAGTTAAGGAATGGTTGAGAAACCACCAAATTTTTCGCTGATTTGATACTCGAAACCAATAACAGGCATGGCCTAGGGGAAAAGTACACACACCATTGTAATCGGGCTACTTTCTACTTTCAGATTCAACAGGAATTTCTCGAGTTCGTCAATCCGTTTGCGAGATATGGGAGTTTGAAATTAATTAATGGTTGAGAAACCACCAAAATTTTCGCTGATTTGGTACTCGAAACCAATAACAGGCATGGCCTAGGGGAATAGTACACACACCATTGCAATCGGGCGAGTTTCTTTTTTCAGATGCAACAGGAATTCCTCGAGTTCGTCAATCCATTCGCGAGATATGGGAGTTTGAAGTTAAGGAATGGTTGAGAATCCATCAAAATTTTCGCAAGTCTGATACTCGAAACCAATAACTACTATGGCTTGGGGGAAAAGTACACACACCATTGTAATCGGGCGAGTCTCTGCGTTCAGATGCAACAGGAATTTCTCGAGTTCGACAATCCGTTCGCGAGATATGGGAGTTTGAAATTAAGGAACGCTTGAGAAACCATCACAATTTTCGCAAGTCTGATATTCGAAACCAATAACTACTATGGCTTTGGGCAAAAATACACATACCGTTGTAATCGGGCGAGTTTCTGCTTTCAGATGCAACAGGAATTTCTCGAGTTCGTCAATCCGTTCGCGAGATATGGGAGTTTGAAGTTAAGGAATGGTTGAGAAACCACCAAAATTTTCACGGATTTGATACACGAAACCAATAACAGGCATGGCCTAGGGGAATAGTACACACACCATTGCAATCGGGCGAGTTTCTTTTTTCAGATGCAACAGGAATTTCTCGAGTACGTCAATCCGTTCGCGAGATATGGGAGTTTGAAATTAAGGAATGGTTGAGAAACCATCAAAATTTTCGCAAGTCTGAAACCCGAAACCAATAACTGGAATGGCCCAGGGAAAAAGTACACATACCGTTGAAATCGGGCGAGTTTCTTCTTTCAGATGCAATAGGAATTACTCGAGTTCGTCAATCCGTTCGCGAGATATGGGAGTTTGAAATTAAGGAATGATTGAGTAACCATCAAAATTTTCGCTGTTCTGCTAATCGAAACCAATATCTGGAATGGCCTAGGGGAAAAGAACACATACCGTTGTAATCGGGCGAGTTTCTACTTTCAGATACAACAGTAATTTCTCGAGTTCGTCAATCCGTTTGCGAGATATGGCAGTCAGAAGTTAAGGAACGCTTGAGAAACCATCAAAATTTTCGCAAGTCTGATACTCGAAACCAATAACTGGAATGGCCTAGGGGAAAAGTACACACACCATTGTAATCGGGCGAGTTTCTACTTTCAGATTCAACACGAATTTCTCGAGTTCGTCAATCCGTTTGCGAGATATGGGAGTTTGAAGTTAATTAATGGTTGAGATACCACCAAAATTTTCGCTGATTTGGTACTCGAAACCAATAACTGGAATGGCCTAGGGGAAAAGTACACACACCATTGTAATCGGGCGAGTTTCTACTTTCAGATGCAACAGGAATTTCTCGAGTTCGTCAATCCGTTCGCGACATATGGGAGTTTGAAGTTAAGGAATGGATGGGAAACCATCAAAGTTTTCGCAAGTCTGATACACGAAACCAATAACTGGAATGGCCTATGGAAAAAGTACACATACCGTTGAAATCGGGCGAGTTTCTCCTTTCAGATGCAATAGGAATTACTCGAGTTCGTCAATCCGTTCGCGAGATATGGGAGTTTGAAATTAAGGAATGGTTGAGAAACCATCAAAATTTTCGCTGGTCTGATACTCGAAACCAATAACTGGAATGGCCTAGGGGAAAAGTACACACACCATTGTAATCGGGCGAGTTTCTACTTTCAGATGCAAAAGGAATTTCTCGAGTTCGTCAATCCGTTTGGGAGATATGGGAGTTAGAAGTTAAGGAACACTTGAGAAACCATCAAAATTTTCGCAAGTCTGATACTCGAAACCAATAACTACTATGGCCTAGGGCAAAATTACACAAACCGTTGTAATCGGGCGAGTTCCTGCTTTCAGATGCAAAAGGAATTTCTCGAGTTCGTCAATTCGTTCGCGAGATATGGGAGTTTGAAGTTAAGGAATGGTTGCGAAACCATCAAAATTTTCGCACGTCTGATTCTCGAAACCAATAACTGGAGTGGCCTAGGGAAAAAGTACACATACCGTTGTTATCGGGCGAGTTTCTACTTTCAGATGCAACAGGAATTTCTCGAAGTCGTCAATCCGTTCGCGAGATATGGGTGTTCGAAGTTAAGGTATGGTTGAGAAACCATCAAAATTTTCGCAAGTCTGATACTCGAAACCAATAACTACTATGGTCTAGGGGAAAAGTACACAAACCATTGTAATCGGGCGAGCTTCTACTTTCAGATGCAACAGGAATTTCTCGAGTTCGTCAATCCGTTCGCGAGATATGGGAGTTTGAAGTTAAGGAACGCTTGCGCAACCATCAAAATTTTCGCAAGTCTGATATTCGAAACCAATAACTGCAATGGCCTAGGGGAAAAGTACATACACCATTGAAATCGGGCGAGATTCTACTTTCAGATGCAACAGGAATTTCTCGAGTTCGTCAATCCGTTCGCGAGATATGGGTGTTTGAAGTTTAGGAATGGTTGAGAAACCATCAAAATTTTCGCAAGTCTGATACTCGAAACCAATAACTACTATGGCTTGGGGGAAAAGTACACACACCATTGTAATCGGGCGAGTTTCTACTTTCAGATTCAACAGGAATTTCTCGAGTTCGTCATTCCGTTCGCGAGATATGGGAGTTAGAAGTTAAGGAATGGTTGAGAAACCATCAAAGTTTTCGCAAGTCTGATTCCCGAAACCAATAACTACAAAGGCCTAGGGTAAAAATACACATACCGTTGTAATCGTGCGAGTTTCTACTTTCAGATGCAACAGGAATTTCTCGAGTTCGTCAATCCGTTCGCGAGATATGGGAGTTCGAAGTTAAGGAATGGTTGAGAAACCATCAAAGTTTTCTCTGGTCTGATACTCGAAACCAATAACTGGAATGGCCTAGGGGAAAAGTACACAAACCATTGTAATCGGGCGAGTATCTACTTTCCGATGCAACAGGAATTTCTCGAGTTCGTCAATCCGTTCGCGAGATATGGGAGTTTGAAGTTAAAGAACGATTGAGCAACCATCAAAATTTTCGCAAGGCTGATACTCGAAACCAATAGCTACTATGGCCTAGTGGAAAAGTACACACACCATTGTAATCGGGCAAGTTTCTACTTTCAGAAGCAACAGTAATTTCTCGAGTTCGTCAATCCGTTTGCGAGATATGGGAGTTTGAAGTTAATTAATGGTTGAGATACCATCAAAATTTTCGCAAGGCTGATACTCGAAACCAATAGCTACTATGGCCTAGTGGAAAAGTACACACACCATTGTAATCGGGCGAGTTTCTACTTTCAGATTCAACACGAATTTCTCGAGTTCGTCAATCCGTTTGCGAGATATGGGAGTTTGAAGTTAATTAATGGTTGAGATACCACCAAAATTTTCGCTGATTTGGTACTCGAAACCAATAACTGGAATGGCCTAGGGGAAAAGTACACACACCATTGTAATCGGGCGAGTTTCTACTTTCAGACGCAACAGGAATTTCTCGAGTTCGTCAATCCGTTCGCGACATATGGGAGTTTGAAGTTAAGGAATGGATGGGAAACCATCAAAATTTTCGCAATTCTGATACACGAAACCAATAACTGGAATGGCCTAGGGAAAAAGTACACATACCGTTGAAATCGGACGAGTTTCTCCTTTCAGATGCAATAGGAATTACTCGAGTTCGTCAATCCGTTCGCGAGATATGGGAGTTTGAAATTAAGGAATGGTTGAGAAACCATCAAAATTTTCGCTGGTCTGATACTCGAGACCAATAACTGGAATGGCCTAGGGGAAAAGTACACACACCATTGTAATCGGGCGAGTTTCTACTTTCAGATGCAAAAGGAATTTCTCGAGTTCGTCAATCCGTTTGGGAGATATGGGAGTTAGAAGTTAAGGAACACTTGAGAAACCATCAAAATTTTCGCAAGTCTGATACTCGAAACCAATAACTACTGTGGCCTAGGGCAAAATTACACAAACCGTTGTAATCGGGCGAGTTCCTGCTTTCAGATGCAAAAGGAATTTCTCGAGTTCGTCAATTCGTTCGCGAGATATGGGAGTTTGAAGTTAAGGAATGGTTGCGAAACCATCAAAATTTTCGCACGTCTGATTCTCGAAACCAATAACTGGAGTGGCCTAGGGAAAAAGTACACATACCGTTGTTATCGGGCGAGTTTCTACTTTCAGATGCAACAGGAATTTCTCGAGTTCGTCAATCCGTTCGCGAGATATGGGTGTTCGAAGTTAAGGTATGGTTGAGAAACCATCAAAATTTTCGCAAGTCTGATACTCGAAACCAATAACTACTATGGTCTAGGGGAAAAGTACACACACCATTGTAATCGGGCGAGCTTCTACTTTCAGATGCAACAGGAATTTCTCGAGTTCGTCAATCCGTTCGCGAGATATGGGAGTTTGAAGTTAAGGAACGCTTGCGCAACCATCAAAATTTTCGCAAGTCTGATATTCGAAACCAATAACTGCAATGGCCTAGTGGAAAAGTACATACACCATTGAAATCGGGCGAGATTCTACTTTCAGATGCAACAGGAATTTCTCGAGTTCGTCAATCCGTTCGCGAGATATGGGTGTTTGAAGTTTAGGAATGGTTGAGAAACCATCAAAATTTTCGCAAGTCTGATACTCGAAACCAATAACTACTATGGCTTGGGGGAAAAGTACACACACCATTGTAATCGGGCGAGTCTCTGCGTTCAGATGCAACAGGAATTTCTCGAGTTCGACAATCCGTTCGCGAGATATGGGAGTTTGAAATTAAGGAACGCTTGAGAAACCATCACAATTTTCGCAAGTCTGATACTCGAAACCAATAACTACTATGGCTTTGGGCAAAAATACACATACCGTTGTAATCGGGCGAGTTTCTGCTTTCAGATGCAACAGGAATTTCTCGAGTTCGTCAATCCGTTCGCGAGATATGGGAGTTTGAAGTTAAGGAATGGTTGAGAAACCACCAAAATTTTCGCGGATTTGATACTCGAAACCAATAACAGGCATGGCCTAGGGGAATAGTACACACACCATTGCAATCGGGCGAGTTTCTATTTTCAGATGCAACAAGAATTTCTCGAGTACGTCAATCCGTTCGCGAGATATGGGAGTTTGAAATTAAGGAATGGTTGAGAAACCATCAAAATTTTCGCAAGTCTGAAACCCGAAACCAATAACTGGAATGGCCCAGGGAAAAAGTACACATACCGTTGAAATCGGGCGAGTTTCTGCTTTCAGATGCAATAGGAATTACTCGAGTTCGTCAATCCGTTCGCGAGATATGGGAGTTTGAAATTAAGGAATGATTGAGTAACCATCAATATTTTCGCTGTTCTGCTAATCGAAACCAATATCTGGAATGGCCTAGGGGAAAAGAACACATACCGTTGTAATCGGGCGAGTTTCTACTTTCAGATACAACAGGAATTTCTCGAGTTCGTCAATCCGTTTGCGAGATATGGGAGTCAGAAGTTAAGGAACGCTTGAGAAACCATCAAAATTTTCGCAAGTCTGATACTCGAAACCAATAACTGGAATGGCCTAGGGGAAAAGTACACACACCATTGTAATCGGGCGAGTTTCTACTTTCAGATTCAACACGAATTTCTCGAGTTCGTCAATCCGTTTGCGAGATATGGGAGTTTGAATTTAATTAATGGTTGAGATACCACCAAAATTTTCGCTGATTTGGTACTCGAAACCAATAACTGGAATGGCCTAGGGGAAAAGTACACACACCATTGTAATCGGGCGAGTTTCTACTTTCAGATGCAACAGGAATTTCTCGAGTTCGTCAATCCGTTCGCGACATATGGGAGTTTGAAGTTAAGGAATGGATGGGAAACCATCAAAATTTTCGCAAGTCTGATACACGAAACCAATAACTGGAATGGCCTAGGGAAAAAGTACACATACCGTTGAAATCGGGCGAGTTTCTCCTTTCAGATGCAATAGGAATTACTCGAGTTCGTCAATCCGTTCGCGAGATATGGGAGTTTGAAATTAAGGAATGGTTGAGAAACCATCAAAATTTTCGCTGGTCTGATACTCGAAACCAATAACTGGAATGGCCTAGGGGAAAAGGACACACACCATTGTAATCGGGCGAGTTTCTACTTTCAGATGCAAAAGGAATTTCTCGAGTTCGTCAATCCGTTTGGGAGATATGGGAGTTAGAAGTTAAGGAACACTTGAGAAACCATCAAAATTTTCGCAAGTCTGATACTCGAAACCAATAACTACTATGGCCTAGGGCAAAATTACACAAACCGTTGTAATCGGGCGAGTTCCTGCTTTCAGATGCAAAAGGAATTTCTCGAGTTCGTCAATTCGTTCGCGAGATATGGGAGTTTGAAGTTAAGGAATGGTTGCGAAACAATCAAAATTTTCGCACGTCTGATTCTCGAAACCAATAACTGGAGTGGCCTAGGGAAAAAGTACACATACCGTTGTTATCGGGCGAGTTTCTACTTTCAGATGCAACAGGAATTTCTCGAGTTCGTCAATCCGTTCGCGAGATATGGGTGTTCGAAGTTAAGGTATGGTTGAGAAACCATCAAAATTTTCGCAAGTCTGATACTCGAAACCAATAACTACTATGGTCTAGGGGAAAAGCACACACACCATTGTAATCGGGCGAGCTTCTACTTTCAGATGCAACAGGAATTTCTCGAGTTCGTCAATCCGTTCGCGAGATATGGGAGTTTGAAGTTAAGGAACGCTTGCGCAACCATCAAAATTTTCGCAAGTCTGATATTCGAAACCAATAACTGCAATGGCCTAGGGGAAAAGTACATACACCATTGAAATCGGGCGAGATTCTACTTTCAGATGCAACAGGAATTTCTCGAGTTCGTCAATCCGTTCGCGAGATATGGGTGTTTGAAGTTTAGGAATGGTTGAGAAACCATCAAAATTTTCGCAAGTCTGATACTCGAAACCAATAACTACTATGGCTTGGGGGAAAAGTACACACACCATTGTAATCGGGCGAGTTTCTGCGTTCAGATGCAACAGGAATTTCTCGAGTTCGACAATCCGTTCGCGAGATATGGGAGTTTGAAATTAAGGAACGCTTGAGAAACCATCACAATTTTCGCAAGTCTGATACTCGAAACCAATAACTACTATGGCTTTGGGCAAAAATACACATACCGTTGTAATCGGGCGAGTTTCTGCTTTCAGATGCAGCAGGAATTTCTCGAGTTCGTCAATCCGTTCGCGAGATATGGGAGTTTGAAGTTAAGGAATGGTTGAGAAACCACCAAAATTTTCGCGGATTTGATACTCGAAACCAATAACAGGCATGGCCTAGGGGAATAGTACACACACCATTGCAATCGGGCGAGTTTCTATTTTCAGATGCAACAGGAATTTCTCGAGTACGTCAATCCGTTCGCGAGATATGGGAGTTTGAAATTAAGGAATGGTTGAGAAACCATCAAAATTTTCGCAAGTCTGAAACCCGAAACCAATAACTGGAATGGCCCAGGGAAAAAGTACACATACCGTTGAAATCGGGCGAGTTTCTGCTTTCAGATGCAATAGGAATTACTCGAGTTCGTCAATCCGTTCGCGAGATATGGGAGTTTGAAATTAAGGAATGATTGAGTAACCATCAAAATTTTCGCTGTTCTGCTAATCGAAACCAATATCTGGAATGGCCTAGGGGAAAAGAACACATACCGTTGTAATCGGGCGAGTTTCTACTTTCAGATACAACAGGAATTTCTCGAGTTCGTCAATCCGTTTGCGAGATATGGGAGTCAGAAGTTAAGGAACGCTTGAGAAACCATCAAAATTTTCGCAAGTCTGATACTCGAAACCAATAACTGGAATGGCCTAGGGGAAAAGTACACACACCATTGTAATCGGGCGAGTTTCTACTTTCAGATTCAACACGAATTTCTCGAGTTCGTCAATCCGTTTGCGAGATATGGGAGTTTGAAGTTAATTAATGGTTGAGATACCACCAAAATTTTCGCTGATTTGGTACTCGAAACCAATAACTGGAATGGCCTAGGGGAAAAGTACACACACCTTTGTAATCGGGCGAGTTTCTACTTTCAGATGCAACAGGAATTTCTCGAGTTCGTCAATCCGTTCGCGACATATGGGAGTTTGAAGTTAAGGAATGGATGGGAAACCATCAAAATTTTCGCAAGTCTGATACACGAAACCAATAACTGGAATGGCCTAGGGAAAAAGTACACATACCGTTGAAATCGGGCGAGTTTCTCCTTTCAGATGCAATAGGAATTACTCGAGTTCGTCAATCCGTTCGCGAGATATGGGAGTTTGAAATTAAGGAATGGTTGAGAAACCATCAAAATTTTCGCTGGTCTGATACTCGAAACCAATAACTGGAATGGCCTAGGGGAAAAGTACACACACCATTGTAATCGGGCGAGTTTCTACTTTCAGATGCAACAGGAATTTCTCGAGTTCGTCAATCCGTTTGCGAGATATGGGAGTTAGAAGTTAAGGAACGCTTGGAAACCATCAAAATTTTCGCAAGTCTGATACTCGAAACCAATAACTACTATGGCCTAGGGCAAAATTACACAAACCGTTGTAATCGGGCGAGTTCCTGCTTTCAGATGCAAAAGGAATTTCTCGAGTTCGTCAATTCGTTCGCGAGATATGGGAGTTTGAAGTTAAGGAATGGTTGCGAAACCATCACAATTTTCGCAAGTCTGATACTCGAAACCAATAACTACTATGGCTTTGGGCAAAAATACACATACCGTTGTAATCGGGCGAGTTTCTGCTTTCAGATGCAACAGGAATTTCTCGAGTTCGTCAATCCGTTCGCGAGATATGGGAGTTTGAAGTTAAGGAATGGTTGAGAAACCACCAAAATTTTCGCGGATTTGATACTCGAAACCAATAACAGGCATGGCCTAGGGGAATAGTACACACACCATTGCAATCGGGCGAGTTTCTATTTTCAGATGCAACAGGAATTTCTCGAGTACGTCAATCCGTTCGCGAGATATGGGAGTTTGAAATTAAGGAATGGTTGAGAAACCATCAAAATTTTCGCAAGTCTGAAACCCGAAACCAATAACTGGAATGGCCCAGGGAAAAAGTACACATACCGTTGAAATCGGGCGAGTTTCTGCTTTCAGATGCAATAGGAATTACTCGAGTTCGTCAATCCGTTCGCGAGATATGGGAGTTTGAAATTAAGGAATGATTGAGTAACCATCAAAATTTTCGCTGTTCTGCTAATCGAAACCGATATCTGGAATGGCCTAGGGGAAAAGAACACATACCGTTGTAATCGGGCGAGTTTCTACTTTCAGATACAACAGGAATTTCTCGAGTTCGTCAATCCGTTTGCGAGATATGGGAGTCAGAAGTTAAGGAACGCTTGAGAAACCATCAAAATTTTCGCAAGTCTGATACTCGAAACCAATAACTGGAATGGCCTAGGGGAAAAGTACACACACCATTGTAATCGGGCGAGTTTCTACTTTCAGATTCAACACGAATTTCTCGAGTTCGTCAATCCGTTTGCGAGATATGGGAGTTTGAATTTAATTAATGGTTGAGATACCACCAAAATTTTCGCTGATTTGGTACTCGAAACCAATATCTGGAATGGCGTAGGGGAAAAGTACACACACCATTGTAATCGGGCGAGTTTCTACTTTCAGATGCAACAGGAATTTCTCGAGTTCGTCAATCCGTTTGCGAGATATGGGAGTCAGAAGTTAAGGAACGCTTGAGAAACCATCAAAATTTTCGCAAGTCTGATACTCGAAACCAATAACTGGAATGGCCTAGGGGAAAAGTACACACACCATTGTAATCGGGCGAGTTTCTACTTTCAGATTCAACACGAATTTCTCGAGTTCGTCAATCCGTTTGCGAGATATGGGAGTTTGAAGTTAATTAATGGTTGAGATACCACCAAAATTTTCGCTGATTTGGTACTCGAAACCAATAACTGGAATGGCCTAGGGGAAAAGTACACACACCATTGTAATCGGGCGAGTTTCTACTTTCAGATGCAACAGGAATTTCTCGAGTTCGTCAATTCGTTCGCGAGATATGGGAGTTTGAAGTTAAGGAATGGTTGCGAAACCATCAAAATTTTCGCAAGTCTGATACTCGAAACCAATAACTACTATGGCTTGGGGGAAAAGTACACACACCATTGTAATCGGGCGAGTCTCTGCGTTCAGATGCAACAGGAATTTCTCGAGTTCGACAATCCGTTCGCGAGATATGGGAGTTTGAAATTAAGGAACGCTTGGAAACCATCAAAATTTTCGCAAGTCTGATACTCGAAACCAATAACTACTATGGCCTAGGGCAAAATTACACAAACCGTTGTAATCGGGCGAGTTCCTGCTTTCAGATGCAAAAGGAATTTCTCGAGTTCGTCAATTCGTTCGCGAGATATGGGAGTTTGAAGTTAAGGAATGGTTGCGAAACCATCAAAATTTTCGCACGTCTGATTCTCGAAACCAATAACTGGAGTGGCCTAGGGAAAAAGTACACATACCGTTGTTATCGGGCGAGTTTCTACTTTCAGATGCAACAGGAATTTCTCGAGTTCGTCTATCCGTTCGCGAGATATGGGTGTTCGAAGTTAAGGTATGGTTGAGAAACCATCAAAATTTTCGCAAGTCTGATACTCGAAACCAATAACTACTATGGTCTAGGGGAAAAGTACACACACCATTGTAATCGGGCGAGCTTCTACTTTCAGATGCAACAGGAATTTCTCGAGTTCGTCAATCCGTTCGCGAGATATGGGAGTTTGAAGTTAAGGAACGCTTGCGCAACCATCAAAATTTTCGCAAGTCTGATATTCGAAACCAATAACTGCAATGGCCTAGGGGAAAAGTACATACACCATTGAAATCGGGCGAGATTCTACTTTCAGATGCAACAGGAATTTCTCGAGTTCGTCAATCCGTTCGCGAGATATGGGTGTTTGAAGTTTAGGAATGGTTGAGAAACCATCAAAATTTTCGCAAATCTGATACCCGAAACCAATAACTGGAATGGCCTAGGGAAAAAGTACCCATACCGTTGAAATCGGGCGAGTTTCTCCTTTCAGATGCAATAGGAATTACTCGAGTTCGTCAATCCGTTCGCGAGATATGGGAGTTTGAAGTTAAGGAATGGTTGAGAATCCATCAAAATTTTCGCAAGTCTGATACTCGAAACCAATAACTACTATGGCTTGGGGGAAAAGTACACACACCATTGTAATCGGGCGAGTGTCTACTTTCAGATGCAAAAGGAATTTCTCGAGTTCGTCAATCCGTTCGCGAGATATGGGAGTTGGAAGTTAAGGAACGTTTGAGAAACCATGAAAATTTTCGCAAGTCTGATACTCGAAACCTATAACTACTATGGCCTAGGGCAAAAATACACATACCTTTGTAGTCGGGCGAGTCTCTGCTTTCAGATGCAACAGGAATTTCTCGAGTTCGACAATCCGTTAGCGAGGTATGGGAGTTTGAAATTAAGGAACGCTTGAGAAACCATCAAAATTTTCGCAAGTCTGATACTCGAAACCAATAACTACTATGGCCTAGGGCAAAAATACACATACCGTTCTAATCGGGCGAGTTTCTGCTTTCAGATGCAACAGGAATTTCACGAGTTCGGTAATCCGTTCGCGAGATATGGGAGTTTGAAGTGAAGGAATGGTTGAGAAACCATCAAAATTTTCGCTGGTCTGATACTCGAAACCAATAACTGGAATGGCCTAGGGGAAACGTACACACACCATTGTAATCGGGCGAGTTTCTACTTTCAGATGCAACAGGAATTTCTCGAGTTCGTCAAACCGTTCGCGAGATATGGGAGTTAGAAGTTAAGGAATGGTTGAGAAACCATCAAAATTTTCGCAAGTCTGATTCCCGAAACCAATAACTACAAAGGCCTAGTGGAAAAATACACATACCGTTGTAATCGTGCGAGTTTCTACTTTCAGATGCAACAGGAATTTCTCGAGTTCGTCAATCCGTTCGCGAGATATGGGAGTTCGAAGTTAAGGAATGGTTGAGAAACCATCAAAATTTTCTCTGGTCTGATACTCGAAACCAATAACTGGAATGGCCTAGGGGAAAAGTACACACACCATTGTAATCGGGCGAGTGTCTACTTTCAGATGCAACAGGAATTTCTCGAGTTCGTCAATCCGTACGCGAGATATGGGAGTTAGAAGTTAAGGAACGTTTGAGAAACCATCAAAATTTTCGCAAGTCTGATACTCGAAACCAATAACCACTATGGCCTAGGGCAAAAATACACATACCTTTGTAATCGGGCGAGTCTCTGCTTTCAGATGCAACAGGAATTTCTCGAGTTCGACAATCCGTTAGCGAGGTATGGGAGTTTGAAATTAAGGAACGCTTGAGAAACCATCAAAATTTTCGCAAGTCTGATACTCGAAACCAATAACTGCTATGGCCTAGGGCAAAAATACACATACCGTTGTAATCGGGCGAGTTTCTGCTTTCAGATGCAACAGGAATTTCTCGAGTTCGTCAATCCGTTCGCGAGATATGGGAGTTTGAAGTTAAGGAATGGTTGAGAAACAACCAAAATTTTCGCTGGTCTGATACTCGAAACCAATAACTGGAATGGCCTAGGGGAAAAGTACACACACCATTGTAATCGGGCGAGTTTCTACTTTCAGATGCAACAGGAATTTCTCGAGTTCGTCTATCCGTTCGCGAGATATGGGAGTTAGAAGTAAAGGAATTGTTGAGAAACCATCAAAATTTTCGCAAGTCTGATTCCCGAAACCAATAACTACAAAGGCCTAGGGGAAAAATACACATACCGTTGTAATCGTGCGAGTTTCTACTTTCAGATGCAACAGGAATTTCTCGAGTTCGTCAATCCGTTCGCGAGATATGGGAGTTCGAAGTTAAGGAATGGTTGAGAAACCATCAAAATTTTCTCTGGTCTGATACTCGAAACCAATAACTGGAATGGCCTAGGGGAAAAGTACACACACCATTGTAATCGGGCGAGTGTCTACTTTCAGATGCAACAGGAATTTCTCGAGTTCGTCAATCCGTACGCGAGATATGGGAGTTAGAAGTTAAGGAACGTTTGAGAAACCATCAAAATTTTCGCAAGTCTGATACTCGAAACCAATAACCACTATGGCCTAGGGCAAAAATACACATACCTTTGTAATCGGGCGAGTCTCTGCTTTCAGATGCAACAGGAATTTCTCGAGTTCGACAATCCGTTAGCGAGGTATGGGAGTTTGAAATTAAGGAACGCTTGAGAAACCATCAAAATTTTCGCAAGTCTGATACTCGAAACCAATAACTGCTATGGCCTAGGGCAAAAATACACATACCGTTGTAATCGGGCGAGTTTCTGCTTTCAGATGCAACAGGAATTTCTCGAGTTCGTCAATCCGTTCGCGAGATATGGGAGTTTGAAGTTAAGGAATGGTTGAGAAACCACCAAAATTTTCGCTGATTTGATACTCGAAACCAATAACAGGCATGGCCTAGGGGAATAGTACACACACCATTGCAATCGGGCGAGTTTCTATTTACAGATGCAACAGGAATTTCTCGAGTACGTCAATCCGTTCGCGAGATATGGGAGTTTGAAATTAAGGAATGGTTGAGAAACCATCAAAATTTTCGCAAGTCTGAAACCCGAAACCAATAACTGGAATGGCCCAGGGAAAAAGTACACATGCCGTTGAAATCGGGCGAGTTTCTGCTTTCAGATGCAATAGGAATTACTCGAGTTCGTCAATCCGTTCGCGAGATATGGGAGTTTGAAATTAAGGAATGATTGAGTAACCATCAAAATTTTCGCTGTTCTGCTAATCGAAACCAATATCTGGAATGGTCTAGGGGAAAAGAACACATACCGTTGTAATCGGGCGAGTTTCTACTTTCAGATACAACAGGAATTTCTCGAGTTCGTCAATCCGTTTGCGAGATATGGGAGTCAGAAGTTAAGGAACGCTTGAGAAACCATCAAAATTTTCGCAAGTCTGATACTCGAAACCAATAACTGGAATGGCCTAGGGGAAAAGTACACACACCATTGTAATCGGGCGAGTTTCTACTTTCAGATTCAACACGAATTTCTCGAGTTCGTCAATCCGTTTGCGAGATATGGGAGTTTGAAGTTAATTAATGGTTGAGATACCACCAAAATTTTCGCTGATTTGGTACTCGAAACCAATAACTGGAATGGCCTAGGGGAAAAGTACACACACCATTGTAATCGGGCGAGATTCTACTTTCAGATGCAACAGGAATTTCTCGAGTTCGTCAATCCGTTCGCGACATATGAGAGTTTGAAGTTTAGGAATGGATGGGAAACCATCAAAATTTTCGCAAGTCTGATACACGAAACCAATAACTGGAATGGCCTAGGGAAAAAGTACACATACCGTTGAAATCGGGCGAGTTTCTCCTTTCAGATGCAATAGGAATTACTCGAGTTCGTCAATCCGTTCGCGAGATATGGGAGTTTGAAATTAAGGAATGGTTGAGAAACCATCAAAATTTTCGCTGGTCTGATACTCGAAACCAATAACTGGAATGGCCTAGGGGAAAAGTACACACACCATTGTAATCGGGCGAGTTTCTACTTTCAGATGCAAAAGGAATTTCTCGAGTTCGTCAATCCGTTTGGGAGATATGGGAGTTAGAAGTTAAGGAACACTTGAGAAACCATCAAAATTTTCGCAAGTCTGATACTCGAAACCAATAACTACTATGGCCTAGGGCAAAATTACACAAACCGTTGTAATCGGGCGAGTTCCTGCTTTCAGATGCAAAAGGAATTTCTCGAGTTTGTCAATTCGTTCGCGAGATATGGGAATTTGAAGTTAAGGAATGGTTGCGAAACCATCAAAATTTTCGCACGTCTGATTCTCGAAACCAATAACTGGAGTGGCCTAGGGAAAAAGTACACATACCGTTGTTATCGGGCGAGTTTCTACTTTCAGATGCAACAGGAATTTCTCGAGTTCGTCAATCCGTTCGCGAGATATGGGAGTTAGAAGTTAAGGAATGGTTGAGAAACCATCAAAATTTTCGCAAGTCTGATTCCCGAAACCAATAACTACCCAAGGCCTAGTGGAAAAATACACATACCGTTGTAATCGTGCGAGTTTCTACTTTCAGATGCAACAGGAATTTCTCGAGTTCGTCAATCCGTTCGCGAGATATGGGAGTTCGAAGTTAAGGAATGGTTGAGAAACCATCAAAATTTTCTCTGGTCTGATACTCGAAACCAATAACTGGAATGGCCTAGGGGAAAAGTACACACACCATTGTAATCGGGCGAGTGTCTACTTTCAGATGCAACAGGAATTTCTCGAGTTCGTCAATCCGTACGCGAGATATGGGAGTTAGAAGTTAAGGAACGTTTGAGAAACCATCAAAATTTTCGCAAGTCTGATACTCGAAACCAATAACCACTATGGCCTAGGGCAAAAATACACATACCTTTGTAATCGGGCGAGTCTCTGCTTTCAGATGCAACAGGAATTTCTCGAGTTCGACAATCCGTTAGCGAGGTATGGGAGTTTGAAATTAAGGAACGCTAGAGAAACCATCAAAATTTTCGCTGGTCTGATACTCGAAACCAATAACTGGAATGGCCTAGGGGAAAAGTACACACACCATTGTAATCGGGCGAGTTTCTACTTTCAGATGCAACAGGAATTTCTCGAGTTCGTCAATCCGTTCGCGAGATATGGGAGTTAGAAGTAAAGGAATTGTTGAGAAACCATCAAAATTTTCGCAAGTCTGATTCCCGAAACCAATAACTACAAAGGCCTAGGGGAAAAATACACATACCGTTGTAATCGTGCGAGTTTCTACTTTCAGATGCAACAGGAATTTCTCCAGGTCGTCAAACCGTTCGCGAGATATGGGAGTTCGAAGTTAAGGAATGGTTGAGAAACCATCAAAATTTTCTCTGGTCTGATACTCGAAACCAATAACTGGAATGGCCTAGGGGAAAAGTACAGACACCATTGTAATCGGGCGAGTATCTACTTTCCGATGCAACAGGAATTTCTCGAGTTCGTCAATCCGTTCGCGAGATATGGGAGTTTGAAGTTAAGGAACGATTGAGCAACCATCAAAATTTTCGCAAGGCTGATACTCGAAACCAATAGCTACTATGGCCTAGTGGAAAAGTACACACACCATTGTAATCGGGCAAGTTTCTACTTTCAGAAGCAACAGTAATTTCTCGAGTTCGTCAATCCGTTCGCGAGATATGGGAGTTTGAAGTTAAGGAATGGTTGAGAAACCATCAAAATTTTCGCTGGTCTGATACTCGAAACCAATAACTACAATGGCCTAGGGCAAAAATACACATACCATTGTAATCGGGCGAGTCTGTGCTTTCAGATGCAACAGGAGTTTCTCGTGTTCGTCAATCCATTCGCGAGATATGGGAGTTTGAAATTAAGGAATGATTGAGAATCCATCAAAATTTTCGCAAGTCTGATGCTCGAAACCAATAACTACTATGGCTTGGGGGAAAAGTACACACACCATTGTAACCGGACGAGCTTCTACTTTCAGATGCAACAGGAATTTCTCGAGTTCGTCAATCTGTTCGCGAGATATGGGAGTTCGAAGTTAAGGAATGGTTGAGAAACCATCAAAATTTTCGCTGGTCTGATACTCGAAACCAATAACTGCTATGGCCTAGGGCAAAAATACACATACCGTTGTAATCGGGCGAGTTTCTGCTTTCAGATGCAACAGGAATTTCTCGAGTTCGTCAATCCGTTCGCGAGATATGGGAGTTCGAAGTTAAGGAATGGTTGAGAAACCATCAAAATTTTCTCTGGTCTGATACTCGAAACCAATAACTGGAATGACCTAGGGGAAAAATTCACATACCATTGTAATCGGGCGAGTATCTACTTTTCGATGCAACAGGAATATCTCGAGTTCGTCAATCCGTTCGCGAGATATGGGAGTTTGAAGTTAAGGAATGGTTGAGAAACCATCAAAATTTTCGCTGGTCTGTTACTCGAAACCAATAACTGGAATGGCCTAGGGGAAAAGTACACACACCGTTGTAATCGGGCGAGTTTCCACTTTCAGATGCAACAGGAATTTCTCGAGTTCGTCATTCCGTTCGCGAGATATGGGAGTTAGAAGTTAAGGAATGGTTGAGAAACCATCAAAATTTTCGCAAGTCTGATTCAAGAAACCAATAACTACAAAGGCCTAGGGGAAAAATACACATACCGTTATAATCGTGCGAGATTCTACTTTCAGATGCAACAGGAATTTCTCGAGTTCGTCAATCCGTTCGCGAGATATGGGAGTTCGAAGTTAAGGAATGGTTGAGAAACCATCAAAATTTTCTCTGGTCTGATACTCGAAACCAATAACTGGAATGGCCTAGGGGAAAAGTACAGACACCATTGTAATCGGGCGAGTATCTACTTTCCGATGCAACAGGAATTTCTCGAGTTCGTCAATCCGTTCGCGAGATATGGGAGTTTGAAGTTAAGGAACGATTGAGCAACCATCAAAATTTTCGCAAGGCTGATACTCGAAACCAATAGCTACTATGGCCTAGTGGAAAAGTACACACACCATTGTAATCGGGCAAGTTTCTACTTTCAGAAGCAACAGTAATTTCTCGAGTTCGTCAATCCGTTCGCGAGATATGGGAGTTTGAAGTTAAGGAATGGTTGAGAAACCATCAAAATTTTCGCTGGTCTGATACTCGAAACCAATAACTACAATGGCCTAGGGCAAAAATACACATACCATTGTAATCGGGCGAGTCTGTGCTTTCAGATGCAACAGGAGTTTCTCGTGTTCGTCAATCCATTCGCGAGATATGGGAGTTTGAAATTAAGGAATGATTGAGAATCCATCAAAATTTTCGCAAGTCTGATGCTCGAAACCAATAACTACTATGGCTTGGGGGAAAAGTACACACACCATTGTAACCGGACGAGCTTCTACTTTCAGATGCAACAGGAATTTCTCGAGTTCGTCAATCTGTTCGCGAGATATGGGAGTTCGAAGTTAAGGAATGGTTGAGAAACCATCAAAATTTTCGCTGGTCTGATACTCGAAACCAATAACTACAATGGCCTAGGGGAAAAATACACATACCGTTGTAATCGTGCGAGTTTCTACTTTCAGATGCAACAGGAATTTCTCGAGTTCGTCAATCCGTTCGCGAGATATGGGAGTTCGAAGTTAAGGAATGGTTGAGAAACCATCAAAATTTTCTCTGGTCTGATACTCGAAACCAATAACTGGAATGGCCTAGGGGAAAAGTACACACACCATTGTAATCGGGCGAGTGTCTACTTTCAGATGCAACAGGAATTTCTCGAGTTCGTCAATCCGTACGCGAGATATGGGAGTTAGAAGTTAAGGAACGTTTGAGAAACCATCAAAATTTTCGCAAGTCTGATACTCGAAACCAATAACCACTATGGCCTAGGGCAAAAATACACATACCTTTGTAATCGGGCGAGTCTCTGCTTTCAGATGCAACAGGAATTTCTCGAGTTCGACAATCCGTTAGCGAGGTATGGGAGTTTGAAATTAAGGAACGCTTGAGAAACCATCAAAATTTTCGCAAGTCTGATACTCGAAACCAATAACTGCTATGGCCTAGGGCAAAAATACACATACCGTTGTAATCGGGCGAGTTTCTGCTTTCAGAT